>NC_141534.1:132146000-132472500 GCF_021556685.1 Rattus norvegicus | reverse complement strand
CACCTGTCTTAGGTGTCTTTGGATGGCTCTCGGCTTTTCCATAGCTCTCTAAGGATGCAGGTGTAGTAGAGAGGGAGAAATCAAACACTGGGCCTGTAGACTACAGTCCTGAATTTGTTATAGGACTTGGTCACATAGAACTTGGAGTTCTTTCTTGCAGATTGTAGCAGCCTTGCAGGGATGTTGTAAATGGTCAGTCGAAAGTGCTTCCTGTGCACTGCAAGGAGTTCACAAGAAGTGCGGTCATCTGATGGGAGCTCAACCTCTGGACTGTTCACCTACACTCAGGTCTCACTGTGCTTGTATTAGTTAGGGCTCCTCT
This sequence comes from Rattus norvegicus, assembly GCF_021556685.1. Taxonomy (NCBI): domain Eukaryota; kingdom Metazoa; phylum Chordata; class Mammalia; order Rodentia; family Muridae; genus Rattus; species Rattus norvegicus. Next base: position 132,472,178 of record NC_141534.1, on the reverse strand, counting down.
GACAGCACGGCCAGTGGAATAAATGGGTAAATAACATAGATGGAAAAATGAATGGACGTATAGAAGGATTTTAATCCAGCAACAAGGCTGCTCAGCCAGGGATCACACCCAAACATTTAGATCTGTGAGAGTCAACTGGAATTGCAGACATACAGCATACCTTTAATCCCTCTGGCTGGAACACAGACACATCCTCACTGCACACCTTTAAGATGAAATTGCTTGTAAAGGAAGCAGCCATGTTTGAAAGCGATATACAATTGAGGGGAAGACAAAGTGATGAATCAGAGAAAGATTTGACAGACGAGTCAGGGATAGGATATGTCCAACTCTCACACGAACAACACAGGAAGGAGAAGCAGGGAGACAGAGTCAGTCAGTTGGGAGTCTGTGCAATGAATGCAGGACAGCGGAGCTGAGTTTGCTCATGAGTTTATCAGCTCAATGCAGGTCAGCAGAGGCCGTTGAAGCCAGAGAATAGGAAGGAGCCAGAAGAGTAGAACAAATTTCCAGAGTTGGTTGGAGGCAAGCAGAGCAATTTCGTGAAAAGCTGAAAGAAACCAGATTGAATCGGTCATCTTACAGGGGAGTTTGTTGTTGTTGTTGTTGTTACTACACCATTAAACTTTGATCTGAAAGCTATTTTTGTATTTAATGTTTTCCAATCATCTGTGGTAATGTTTATTCCACTTTTTGACTGGCAGCTAAGCACTATTAATTCTGACACTCACAATATATTTTAGCAGATGTGTTTCATCAGAATTGATATTATTTTTCTCTCATTCAGTCACTGAATTAACCGAGTAACCCCTTTCAAGATTAGAAAAAACCCTCCTTCCTCTCTTGATCTCTCCTTTCCCTGCTTTCTGAAGTAGATCTTCTCCAGTCTCTCTTGGGCTTCCTTGTACCCCACAGGTCCTCCCTGACTGGGTGGCTGGTTTTAGGTCATTTCATTACCTGCTGATCTTGCTTTCTCATCAACTCTCTTGGCAGGTGCCCTTTGGTTTTTAGAAATCTGTTTCTTCCTTCTGCTTTCCACAAAGGTGTTATTTATGGTCTTTTCTAAAGTATTTTATTCCATGTATGCACATGTATGCAAACCTGCATTCGTATCAGTGTGCAGTATATGTGTGAGCGCACTCACACACTCACACCACAGCACGTGTGGAAGTTAAAGGATTGGTCCTCTCTTCCTATCATGTGTGTCATATGGAAGGAACCTAATTGTTGGTGTCTGAATACCCAAGAGAAATCAAGTAATATAGAAGAAAGGTTTCTTTATCTCAAGGTCTCAGGGGGTTCAGGCCATGATCAGTTGGCCTCGCTGCCTTGGGCCTGTTGCTTGGCACCAGGGTGAGAATGAGCAGCAAGGAGTCCGTTGATTCCTGGCTGGGAATTAGAAGAAAGAGACCAGAAGAGAAGAGACTGGGTCCAGATATCTTCCTTTAAGCGTGTGCCCCTGAGGACCAGAAGACTTCCAGCCAAGCCCTACTTCCTCTTCCCCCATATTCCCCAGTAACACACTGGAGACAAGGCCTTTGCCCCTAGACTGCAAGGCTAGTCCAGACCTGAACCTCAGAACCGACTGGCTTTGCCTGACTGATTAGGATCCTGTAACGGTTTTGTCTGGCCTCTGATCGCCACTTGGGAAAGAAGCTAGAACTGTTTGAGATTAAAAAAGAGTTACACACCAAAAAAACAGAGGAAGAAAGAAGTAAGATCAACAGAGATATTGGGAAATAGGCAAAGTGGCTTCAGAGAGCAGCTACAGAGCAGCCAGGGCTCCATCTTTAACTCTACACCAGGCTGCAAACTAAAACCCTCTGGAAGGTGCATTCGCTTGTTCCTCCCGACGAAGATAAAACTTAATAGGTTCAACAAAAGTAGGCATATATTTGCCTATCTGAATAGACATGTTTGCAAAACACCCCACATGTCTATAAAAAAATTGGCACACATGTGGCTGAGATTGTGGCAATTCAAACTAATTTTAATCAGGGATAATAACCAGTTGTCATTTCCTTGGGCTTCCATCACCAAAGCAGAGGTAGCTCTAGAGGGACATAGATGTTTCTCTCTCCACTTGGAACCCCCAAATTAAAGAGAAGCCATCTTCAGACATCATCTGAGAACCTCTGCTGAGCAAAGAAAGTTTGAGGGTTGCTGTGGGCCAAGGGGCCAACATACAATTCCAGACAACTCTGTGTGTTCCCCACTTTAACACATGTGTCATAACTGAACAAACGTCTGTTGACTGCCTCTCTCAGTGTATTATGTCCCACCTCACCAAACAGTGGTCTGTCTCATCAAAGGGTTTATAGTCTCTTGGGTTATGGGGTTCGGACGTAGCTGTGAGTCCAGTAGACAGAGCTGACACTAACAGTGGATTGGGAATTGGGGGGCAGATCTATGAATTCTGCCCTGAGGGTCAGCAAAGTCCTGATAAGAGACAGGGGCTCCACTCTACCAGGCTCACTGCCTGACTTAGGGCTCAGGATCTTACCAGGACAGTCTCTGAGCCAACAATCCTTTTCCATGTCTGTTCTGGACCTGTTCTTCAGCGTCTCTCAGTGAAGTTTTAAAGCTAAGCTAAAACCATTGGAGACTCCAGCCCTCCTTTGAATAATGTTTTTCTTTAGCCAATAAAGTTACAGTAAGATAAAAATAAAAGGAAGGTTCAGCTAGGTGAGGTAAAGGAGGCTCAGTAGGTGAAGATCCTTGCCTCTGAGCCTGAAAACTGAGGTTCCATCGTTAGGACCCCCATGGCAGAGAGAACCAATCCCTTCAGGTTGTCCTCTGACTGACCTCCATGCTGTAGTCTGCAGGTTCACAGATGTACACACACACACACACACACACACACACACACACACACACACACACACAATAAGTATAGTAAAAGAATATTTTGGGGTAGGGAAGGTGACACCTTTTTGGCCAGTAGCTTCTAGAATATGCAAGGCAGATAACGCATCTGATTGCAGCCTCTGTTTCCAGATCAGAAGAACATTCTCTTCAACACTCTCCGCCCATGGCCCAACATACATAAGCAACCCTTTTTTGTCCTTCATAAAGGAAAAAAACCTCTTAATCTTTTAATTGTTACTAGTGTGTGTCTGCCTGTTGTCTGTACAAAGGTGTGTGTGCAGTGGTGTGTGTACAGAATGTTTGTGTGATGTGTGTGTGGCAATCTGAAGACAGCATTGGGGAGTCGGTAGAAGGAGCCATTTGATTCCTGGCTGGGAATTGTAAAAAGGAGAGAAGAGCTTGTGTCCCAATCCGACCAGAATACTTCCTGTTGAGGGGCCTAGCAGTTGTCTCTTTCCACCTTAACTTGGGTTCTGGGACTCAAACTCGGGTCCCCAGACTTGCATGGCAAACGCTTTTACACTGAGCATGTCCCCAGCCTCCCACTAACTCCTTAACAACCTGAGTCCCCACCCTCACCTTGGAAAACAGCTCTCCAAGCCATCCCTTGCTGCCCCAGGCACGGGCGGTGCTTCCTGTGTGCTTCCTTTCTTCTGGCCAGCATTTAAAAGGCTAGGAGACAAACACCGGGACATTTTCCATCTGTGTTCAGCCAGTGCGTGAGGCCCGATGGCTGAGCTGTTGAGCAGTCTGTGCCAACCGCCTTTGATCTTTCTGTTCAGCCCTCTGGGACAGGGTTATGCAATGGCTGGCTGTGCTCCCTTGGAGCCTGGTTTGTGGTAATTTTGCCCAGACTAACACAAACAAGCAAGGAGCACCGCAGGCTTGCTGGACCTGTTTCTGTCAAATGCATAGAAATCGCTGCCGTTTGGTTCATGGTCTGCTCTCCCTGGCACCCATGAACACTTAGGCACTCTAGGTGCCCGTGCACCAAAAATTATAAAACCCTCAGTCCAAATTTCCACTCTAACCCAAGACCAGGTGGAAGGCTGCCTATGGAAGTGTTTGTCTACAGTATGCCCTATCTTGCCCAGCATGCATCTTGTCACGTGCTCATCTGCCTTCCGAGTACGTGGCCCTGTCTTCAGACTTCGACCGCTTCTGTCCAGGCACGAGTTTATCAGATTTCACTTGTGAAGAGATGTGTGGCGCTGGGCCCTAGAAGGAGGTTTAAGAACTTCAGTGCCAATTGCTTTCCCCTGTCCTTTGGGTCTAGTGAGGTTGGTGGTACACACACGCTTTCGTGTGGCTGGTTTTCTTCTACCAGAATGGTCACTGTGAAAGAAGCCTCTGCATCAGCGCCTGCCTCCAAGTTCCTGCCCTGCTTGAGTCCCTGTCCTGACTTCCTTATATAAACAGGGATGTGGAAGTGTAAGCCAAATAAACCCTTTCTCGCCAAGTTGCTTTGGTCACGGTGTTTCATCACAGCCATAGAAACCCTAATGAGGACACCGGCCACGATATAACATTTAGAAATGGTTCGGTAAAGAGTGAAGACTTTTGGTTTCATTTTTTAACAGTTTAGTAAGTGTGTGGGGTATGCATGTGGTAAGCACAGGTACCCTCAGAGCCAGGAGCACAGGATCCCCTCGAAGCTGGAGTTACAGGCAGCTGTAAACCACCCAACAGAGTACTAGAGCCACACTCAGCAAGTGCTTAACCAGGGAGCCATCTCCCCGGCCCCAAGAGTGTATGGTGGATTGTGTTTGGAAAGAGCTGGGAGACAGCCGTGGTGATGATGCTTTGACAGCAGGCGACTCTAGGTTGTGGGGTCCGTTGGGTCCTAGTTCAACTCTTGGCAAACTTTAGATTTTTCTAGACTTAAAAGTTTAGACTAAGTGGGGAAAGACAGTCATTAGAAAGGAAAAGGGCTGCCAGAGAAATTGAGTGACTTCTCTAAGACAATTGCCAGAGGCTGAGGTCCCTCTCTCTGCCTCTTAGCTGTTCATGCTGCTCCATCTATAATGAAGAGGGAGATAAAGGCTAGAGATCATTCTGTTGGAAGGACCAGCACAGCACACAGCCTTTTCAGGATTTGGCGAAACAAGTGAAGGACAAGGTGCACAGCACCACCTTGTGGCCAGATGTGCTCACCTCTTAGCCATTGCCAGTTGCAAAGGCCAACTTTGCAATTACTGGTGTCTTTCCCACAGTTCTGCGGTTCTTACATGTTCCCGTTTGTGAAACACTGATTTCTGTTTATGTTTCTGGCCCCGTAGTTTTCTGTTATGGATTTTCAGTGGCTTTGGATAGACGAGCCCAAATAACAGATTTCTTCTCCCTAGAAACACAATTGAGTCTCAGGTTCTTTGATAGCCCCGAAGATGGAGGAAAGACTTAGTCTTATGTAGTTAACCAGAACCCATTTGCTGCCCGACAATAGCAGATCACCGGGATTTCTGACTTCCTCTTGTGGAAAAAAATAAGGAACCTGATCTGGGCGCACCACAGCAAGAAGGCTGGGCTGTTGTTTGCATGTGGCAGAGACTCGGGGTACAGAGGGGTGGATCCGTCTCAGAACAGAACCAAGGGAAGGTTTTACTGTTTTCATTGGAGGTTACTGTCCATGGAAATTGGAGATATCACTGGAAGTATGGATCCCTGTGTATCTCTGTAGGGGCCACACTTAGCTTTCTCGGGTTGACCTGAACTGGAAGCAGGGCCAAAAATTAGGGAAGCTATCTGTTACTAATATAGCCCTGGCCCGACTGTGACAGAGGAAATTGGTGAGCTCATTAGGTTGCTATGGAGATAACAGTGGTTATCTTGCTTCCTGGACTCTTTGCTAAGGGGGTGGGTTTCTTGGTTGTGTGCTGTGGACCAGAGTTCTGGATCTCCATTTGGTGGTGCCCAAAGTGTGGCCTGGCACAGCACCAGATGGCTGCAGACAGTGGCTGCCTAGATCACACAAAGTGAGTCAGGAACAGAGATCTCAGAGCCACATTTAGGATTCAGCCTTCTCCCTGTCTGAGAAAAGGACTTCCAAGCCTCAGTGGACCTCCTTTGGACCCAAAAGCCATTGCTGCTTCACTGCACCCCGGTGTGCAGCTCTCAAGGGTCGGCTCTGAGCCCACTGATAACCTCTGGAGGTGACTTGGAGCCATGAACAGATGATTTGTACAGAGCACACTCACCACCTCCTTGTGCCAGCTACCATGGAGGAAGCTGGGGAGGTAAGGTAGACACGGTCCCAGTTTCTCAGGGCAGGGCTCTAGCTGCAGTGGGTACACAGCCTCACTTGAACCTTTTATTCAAGGCCCACCCTAGGCCTAGACTCCCCAGACTTATGTGCTGTTCCTTGTTGTCCAACCACAGGCACTTTGTGTGAAATGGTCCCATCTTAAGTTGCCCTGGGTGGACCTCGACTGGCTCTTAGACATCTCCTGTCAGATCACAGAGCTTGACCTCTCTGCCAACTGCCTGTCTTCTCTCCCCTCCATCATTCCTTGGGGACTGATCAATCTGAAGAAGCTGAACCTCTCAAACAACCACCTGGGGGAGCTGCCCTGTGTGCAATCATCGGACGAAATCATCTGCTCCAGGTGGGCCCAGGAGTGTGACAAGGCCCTCTGTGTCCACCTGTCAGAGTCACCCCCCGTACAGGGTCCTTGGTTGGATTTTGTTTTGGAAAACTAGCTTGTGGCAGTAGTTAAAGGACTGCTCACTCTAACACTAGCTCACAAGACCACAGCTATCGAGATCTCTGACCCCTTAGGAGCCGGAGAAGTCTGAACCGAAGGTCTAGGCTAAGATTGTACACAGCCACGCAGAGCTGTTTGTTCAAAGTACCCAACTGTGTCCTCCTCAGAATTAGAGGACAGTGGCTAGAAGCTTCCCAGGCTGGTAGAAGTGTGTCCCCCAACAGAAATAACTGGGTGAGCCTGAGGAAAGGGTCAGTCAACTCAGCAATGTGGTGGTGCATGAACACGGGTCTCTGCCCGACTCTCCTAGAGCCCTGAGCCCTGCGGTGGCCCGGGAAGGGAGGGACATCTGACAATTACTTTTCTCATTGCTGTGGCTAAATACCCTGATGACTTACAGTAGGAAGGGTTCATTCTCACTCACAGTTTGAAGGAGACAATTTAACGTAGTGGGACAGGTATGGCTGAAGGGTCAGGAGGTAGCTGGTCATGATGCGTCTGTAGTCGGGAAGCAGAGAGACACAACTGCTTCTTAGTACTCAGCCTAGAACCCCCAACTCATGGAATGGTGCCACACATGTTCAATGCCTTCCCATCCTAAGTCACCTGATCTGAACAGTCCCTCCAACACATGCCCAGAAGTGTTTGACAATCAAGATGACCCATTAGAGGACTGTACAGAATTTTTTTAAGGACCTGTAGCCACCAGGCTTCATTGCAGAAAGGACTTGAGCTGACTGCCATAGCTACAGCTGAGGCTGGCAAGGTTTCCCAGTGGGTAGAGGTGCTTGCTATCAAACCTGATGTCCTGGAATGTATAGCTGGCAAGAAAAAAAAGAACTCTTGAAAGTTGTGCTCTAACCTCCAAGGTGGTGCCAAGGCACACCAGGATAATTTTTAAAACAAACTGGGGATTTAAATGTTGTAAGAGACAAGACCGTTGGTAAGAGCTTGAGGTTAGTCCTTGAATCTCATAAATGAGTTTTTACAAACCCAAAATATAAAAAGCAAAGGCTACCTGCACAGGCTCCTTATCCTGGGTCAAATGGGTGGATTTGCAAGCCCTAAAAGCTTGCAGTCCTACTCCACGAGCTCTTGGCAGTCCCAGGGCACCGCTTGTTTTACAGGGACGGAGATTTTAATCCCTGGATGTTCAGAAGTATCAGGAACCACCAAAGTCAGATTCCACTGTGGTAACAGTTAACCAAACGAGTAAAAGGGCCCCAGAATGATCCCACTCAGTTTTTAAACAGTACGTGCAGAGAGAAGACACACACCTTGTCCAGCAAGAGATCTTTAAGCACTGCTGTTACTCTTCTGATCCCTCCTCTCTGCCTCCAGGTTAGTTGAAATTGACATCTCCAGTAACAAACTGTCCCACCTCCCGCCTGGATTCTTGCACCTCTCAAAACTTGAAAGGCTGACTGCTTCCAAAAACTATCTGGAGCGGTTGTTTGAAGAAGAAAATGGTACGCATCTCCATCGATGACCCCTTGCCATTAGCCACTTTCTTGCTGGTGAGGCCTGGGATGCCTTTGACTGTGTGCACTCTTTTCGCCCCACAGCCACAAACTGGATCGGCCTGCGGAAGCTGGAGGAACTCGACCTAGCTGACAACAGACTGACGGAGCTCCCTGTCCAATTTATGCACTCCTTCAAGTCTCTCACCAATCTGAATGTCTCCAGGAACAGCCTCAAGAGCTTTCCAGACCCCTGGTCCTGCCCTCTGGTTCGTACCACACAAGCCAGAGTCGAGTTTGTATGCTGCTCTCTACACCCTCGCATGTCTCCTTCGGGGTTGCGCATGGTGTGCCTGCCTTATGCCATGGGTGTTCCTCCACATTGTAGCTGAGTAGAGAGGCCCACAGCATCAGGCTGTCTGCAACAGTAACTCCTGTGAGCCAGTCCACCTGCTCAGGATTAAGGGACACACTGTAGCTACTACAAAGTTTTGTAAAACAGCAGCTTGGCCCTGACATGGGATGACACACGGGATGGGAAGGTGGCTTGCTTTGGTAAAGCTTCTGCACAGAAGCATGAGTTTGATCCCCAAGAGTCCACAAAATAAAAAGGCTAAGTGTGGGTCTGGAGAGATGGCTGAGTAGGTAAAGTGCTTGCTGTGCAGACATAAGGACCTGTGATTAGGCTCCCAGCCCCCGTATAAATGCTATGCAAATATGGTGGCATAAATGTAAGCCCAGCACCCAAGAAGCAAAGACAGGATACCTAGGGCCAGGCAACCAGCTAGACCAACCATACTTATGAGCTCTGAGTTCAAGTGAGAGATCCGGCCTCGGTAAATGAGGTGGAAAGCAACAGAGGGAGAGACTTTACATCGGCCCCTGACCTCCGCATGCACACATGTGAGCACATATACATACATACATGTCACACACTTTAAAAAGCCAGGCATGACAACACGTGCCTATAATCCCAGCACTTGAGAGGTGGGGAGAGGAGAATCCCTGCAGTTGGCTGGTCAGCCCGTCTAGGCAGTTGATCAGCTCCAGCTCCCCTGAGAAACCCTGTCCAGCATAAAAGATGGTGGGGTGCGATTGAAAAGACACCCAACATTGACCTTTGGTCTCCACAAGTACACGTATGTACGCATGCCAACCCTGATACACACATACATACCAACAGATGCCAAAGCGGGTGCAGCGCTCCCGTGCATTGAGAAATGAGAAGACTCAGGCGCCTGTCTCCACGGCTCTGCAGACTAAATGAGGGTTTTGTTTCTCGGGAATCTGGCTAGTTGTAGCGGATGAATGACATAAGGAATATTTGGACTTCGTTTCTGTTGGTTTCAAACCAAAGAGTAAGCATTTCTAGTTTGGCCGCGTACTTGGGGAAAGCAGTGTCCCTTTCAGAGCGTGGCTCTGAATTGGCCTGTTATTGCCCAGGACAATGGCCAAATGAGATAAAGGAAACTGTAAGCACATTGTCTCCCCTAGGAAACTCTGTCTCCGCCCCTGCAGGACAGGGCAAGATGGCAGACACGGAGAATGGGAAGCCTTCTTCTCACCCTGCACTGTGGCCCCAGAGCCTTGTCCCAGTAGCCTCTCCTCTGACATCAAATTTACAAACAGACTTCTGGGAAGCACCACACTCAGAAGCCTACTTACTATTCTCCCCCTCTCCTCCAACTCCTAGAAATGTTGTAAAGCCTCCAAAAATGCTCTGGAATCGCTGCCAGACAAAATGGCCGTCTTCTGGAAAAACCACCTCAGGGACGTGGATTTCTCCGAGAACTCTCTGAAAGCGGTGCCCCTGGGGGTTTTCCAACTTGATGTAAGTCCAATGGCCCTTCATTTCTCACTGTCAGCAGTGGTAAGAAAAATCACTTGGGGGCCGCAGGGAATTTATATGCCTTCTCTGAGTTTGTAAGACATGTAAGGAGAAAATGCGAAGGGTAGGTAGGTTCAGCTATCAGAGACATGCACGGTCTTAAGCAAAGACAGACGGGGGGAGAATGTTCAGCAGGGAAGAGCTGTGCCAGGGAAGGGCTCGTTTGCCTGGGTTAGTCAGCTTTTTATTACTGTAACGAACACCCTGAGACAACCAGCTTCAGTGTGAAAGGGGCTTGTCTTGGCTCACGGTTCGGGAAGTATCAGTCTGTATATACATCTACCATGTTGTTTTAGTGCTTTTGGGGCTGTGGTGAAGCAGTGCATCATGGGAGAACAAGCTGTTCACCTCACAACCTCACAGCCTAGACCTAAACTAACAGGGAAGCAGGAGAGGTGTAGTCCCAATATCTTCCTCAAGGGCACCCCAGCAATGAGCCTCTCCCAGGCCCCAGCTCTTAAAGATTCCTACCAGTAACTCCGGGAACCAGAGTAGATGACTTTATTGTTCCTTTAACATGTGGACCTTCAGAGAACTTCCTTGTCAAAACTCAGGACTTCCTAGTAGAACTTTTGATTTGCTTTTGGCTATAGTGAAGAATTAACCTAGAGCCTCACGTATAGCTCAAAAGAACTCAACCACTGAGCTCCAGGACCAGCCCTTCATGTCAAAACTTTGAAGCTTGCCAGACAGAGACTCCATCTGGCCTCCAGAGATCCCACTGAGCACCACAAACGTTGTACCTAGAGAGAGACTTTGTACCTACAGCAGTGTATCACGGCCTTCCTGGGGTCTTCAGGCAGGCTGCGAGGCCCTATGAGGCCCAGAACAAGGAATTGCTAAGTGTTCTCCAAAAGCATTAGGGAACTCCTGTAGGGCCCGGTGGTGGACTCATGGGCCACACTGCCTGGAAAATGTGACCATGTTTGAACACTCAGATACAGCCCCTGACCTTCCCAGACACGCTGCTCAGATCATCCAGAATACCAAGAGACAGCAAGCATTCCTTCAGTGTGCACATCTCAGAAAAGAGGGGCTATCGAGTCATAGACCCCCCCAAGCAAACACAGGACAAAGGAAGAGACCCACCAGTATTCACTCACGGTTAGGAGAAACTGGAGTGCTTCTGAATGGCCCAGGTCACTGGAACCCACAGAGGCTGGCTGGCCATGTGCTCTTCCCATTCATTTACCATGTCCCTGTTCTGAGTCTGTCTCTCACACCAGCACCTAGGGGGGATGGAGTCTCTTTGAATCTCAGCTCTATGTTCCGTGAAATTCCCCTGGTCTCTTTCTCCTCACTGGGGATTGAGCAGGACTTCATATCCTGGTCCAAGCCCTAGGCTAATCACTTGGGGAAGCTTTTTATAGAAATGCAGAGGGTGGCAATCATTCTGGCCGAAGCCGATCATGGCATCAGCCCTTCCATAAGGGAAACCAAAGCACATAAGGGGCCTAATGTGGTACAGCCATGTGGTGGGCCTCTTGGGCCTGACGACTGTAGGTGGATCAGTGATGATGTCACCAAGAGGCAAGGTATGTCTCTGCTGCTCTATTAAGAAAGACATTCTCCGAGTGAGTAGGGCCCGAGTAGGCTTGCATACAGCAAGGCATGGGGATGAATCATGTATGTGGAGATCCCATACTGTACAACTGAGGTCACTCCGTGGGCCTGCAAGTAGCAAGGCTCACAGGGATGAGTCCCCCATGTGGGGACCCCAGGGAACCCATACTGGACTCATGAGGACATGTGGCTAAGGCAGATCACCCATTGTCTTGTTGGCTCTCTGGAGCTGCCCAAGTATACTCTCTGTGCTCTGGGAAGACACCACTAAACCATGACTCTTAAGAATCTTGGCCTCAGGCCTTTACGCCCCTTCTAGCCTACAGTTCTCATTGGCCTTGAGGGAAAGTCCAAATGCAGTGTTCATCTCTGCCTGAGAGGATTTGGGGAGTTTCGTAGGTAGAAGTAGGCTGGGATCTTTGGCTGTATGTTGACAGGGAGCCTGCTTGGTCATGACTACTTCTCCCTTTCCATGTTTAGCATCATCCTTCCCCGCTCTCCTCCCTCTTGCAGGCCCTCATGTTCTTGAGGTTACAGGGAAACCTGCTGTTGTCACTGCCACATCATGAGAAGTGGACCTGCAGACAACTCAAGACCCTGGACCTCTCCAGAAACCAACTTGGCAAGTAAGCAGGGGACCCCTTTATTCCTGATGTATATAGAACTGCGGATGGTGCCCCCATGTCCCCAGATATGTGTGTAACTGTGTTGAGCAGGAGGTGAGGAGCCAGGCTGCTGTATCCCACTTAGGGTGGAATGAAATTCTCCTGTGACAAAACCGTTATGGAGGCTGCAGGTCTAAGGCCAGGGTGTCATCGAGCCTGGTGTCTCCTGAGACCTCCCTCCTTGACTTGTTAAAGCATCAATGAAGTGGTGGCGCTCACTTCCTTGGGAATTTGGGAGGCAGAGGCAGGTAGATCTCTGAGTTCGAGGCCAGCCTGGTCTACAGATGGAATCCCAGGACAGCCAGGGCTACACAGAGAAATCCCATTCTGAGTAACAGATAAGAAAGTGGCCATCCCCATACATCTCCATGATCTTTCTCTTGACTTTTTTGTTTTTTATGACACCATCCTTATTAGACTAGGGCCCATCTTAAAGAGCTCATACCAACATAAGACTTTCTTAAAGACCCTGGTTGATAAATGTCCCTTATTCAAAAATGCTTAGGATCAAAAGGCTTTCAAGTTTTAGACGTCTCTGGGATTTTTGAAGTATTTGGTTATATCCCAGACATCCTGAGATGGGATCCAAAGCTAAATACACACTTACATGTATGTCATGTGTCCCCACCCACACAGCATTTTTGGCACACCCGACGTAGCTCTGAGGTCAGGTCTGGAATGTTCTCCTTTGAACCACACCAGCACTCTCAGGGTTAGCCTTTGTGGGGAGGGGGCACCTGGGTTCTAAACTTTTGGATTAAGGGTACTACTGTGTGACTTCTCCTGGGGAGAAAGGACCAAACATGTTTCCCCTTATGGGACACTTGGTGTCAGAGCACAGACGCAGTCCCATCCAGTCCAGCTTGAAGAAAGGATGACTGTGCTGGGGTTACTTTCAGGACTCTGGGTGAGTCAGGGGCGTCCCAAGCATAGGTGCCAATCCACAAACGCTGCATCCTGCCCACCTCATAGGCCGCTTTGCCAAAGAATCTCTTCTTCTCTAGCGACGGTGGCGTTACACAGCCTGTAGGGGCTGAGGGCTTATGAGTGGTATAATCTTCCCAAGCGTCCTGAGGTTTAGAAGTTTCTCTCTCCCCTCCAGGAAGAGGGAACAGGTACACAACGGAGTATTCCAACACATATTCCCAGTTCAGAGTCCAGAGCTAAGGATTCCAGGCAACAGCATGCAGTCGGGGAGCTGTATCTTCCATCTGTAATTGTTCCAGGCTCCCGAACATCCTGTCTCTCACCTCAGCCTAGACTAGAAGTCTATAAATTCCTTACCAGCTACTAGGTGAAATAAAATGTATCCACCCAATGAAAGGCGAACAGTTGAAAGTGAGCCCTGGAGAGTCCAGGCCCCTGGGGTCATTGGCTGGCAACAGTAACTCTGTAACTGCCGAGCAGAACACTCACCCAAAGGCAGATTCTCCCGTGGCAATGTACCAACCACCAGAACACCAAGTACAGGAGTGCCTGCACCTGCCTGAAGCTAGAAAACCTAAGAATGTGAGACTAATGCCTGTGGCCATTCAATTATCTTTTCTACTGGCTTCTTTCAGAAGGTACCTGAGTTCCCTCAGACAAACTGCAGGAAGGCCCAAGCACCTGCTGACAGAATTTACTGCCTTCTTCGTGGTTCTGTTTTATGTAGTCAGAGGTAATACACTCTGTGTCTTTGTCATTCGTGGCCTCAAATTTCTGAGTGTTCTTTTTCCCCCTCCACAGAAATGAAGATGGGCTTAAAACAAAGCGGATCTCCCTTTTTACCACCAGAGGGCGCCAGCGTTCTGGAACTGAGACAGGTTTGTGCTGGGTTGGGGAGACCTCGAGACATTTGTTGGGCTTTCCTTTCCCTTTCCCGATTGGAATTACAGAGATGTTCGTGGTCAGCTGAAAGATCTGCCAGTGTAGATGGTGACTGTTAACACATGTCCCTTGTGTGTGTCCCCATCTGGAGTCCAACAATGCTAATAGTTATCTGCCACGTACAGAGAACTGTCCTAAACTCTATACACAAGAGTCTCAGTCCTCACGGAAAGTAGGAAATGTCATCTATGATGCTCATGAGGAAACTGAGGCTTCACATGGGCCTCACTCATCATAGACCAGTGGTTCACAGGATAGACAGTTCCTCACAGGCTGGAAGCCATTTCAGGGTGCATCTGTGGTTGAGTCTGAGAGAACCTGGGCTTTCTAACTTGCTAGCAGTCATCTTCTCAGTCCACATGGTGGAGAGTCTCTCCTAACAGGATTCTTCCATCATGAAGAGCTTACCTTCATGAACTCATGTACACCTAACTGCTTCTTTCCAAAGATCCTGTCTCAGGATGGAGGGCCCGGGCTTCTGCATCAACTCAGTGTTCTTGACTAGTTCTGGTTCATGTGACAGAGCCAGACTTCTACACAGACTGTGGGAGTCCACCTCTGGGGCAGGATCAATGTTATCCAGTCCTTTCTGCTGTACTGACATCGTCTGATAGCCATCAGAGGCCACAGCCACACTGGCCATAGGCCAGTTGCATGGGGATCTTCCCAGGGCTCCAGAAGTAGAACTTTCCCTAAAGTTTATGTTTTTTCTTTCACAAGGCTAGTACGGGGTGAGCAATTCCTTGGGAAAAACATTTTGTCCTTCAGGGAAACTCTGCCCTGTGGTAAACAATCAGGCCTCCTCTGTGCATATGCATGCCTGTGTGCTTGTGTGCATGCAGGTGTGTTTCTATGTGTGGGTGTCTGTGTGTGTCTATGTGTATGTGTCTAGAGGACATGAGGAAAACCTTTAAAAGCAGACTGGGAAATCTTTTTCATTTTATTTGTATAAATGGTCTCACACTTTAACCTAGGCTAGCCTGGAAATTCACTCTGGAGCCTCAGTGGCTATCATCCTGCCTCAGCCTCCCATGTGCTAAGACTATAGGTGTGGGGCACCCTGCCCTCGAAAGTCATTTTTTTAAAAGCCCTAAATATTGGCTTTGCAAAAACTAGCTAATTTTATTATGCAAAAAACCTTACAGACAAAGGCTTACTGCAAACATTCTGAGAATTACTTTCTATAGACATCACTGTGACACAGGTTGGCACACAAGTCCCTAATATGCAAAAATGCTTATGATTTATAAGCTGTGAACATGACAACCTCATAAGAAAGAAATTGGCAACAAATAATTGAGTTTGGAAAAATAGATCCAGACATTCAGGAGACAGATACAGAGATATATTATTGTCATGGTAATAGGAAAGTGCAGTTTATGAATTTTCATAATGGGGCCTTTTTGCTTTGTTCTGTTTTGTTTTCCTGGAGGCAAGTCTAGAACCCAAGGCCTCAGGCACGCTAGGCAAGTAGCCCACTGAGCAATCCTTCAGTGCAGCTGGGCCCTTTATAAATGAAGGCCCCTCAGCCCTGGAGAGTTGAGTGCAGATCTAGGGATCTCACTTGGAAACAAAGAGAAGCAAACACCATGTCCTCCCTGGTGACAAGTAGGATGGTGGACAGGAGCATGGGCTGGGAACAATCACAGCCACTTGAACCACTTGCTGGTGGCCAACTTTGTGTGCCCTGCCTTCCACTCGAACATGTGGGATCCTTCTGGGGCCCAGGGCAATGACACCGGAAAGTAGTCACATCGCTTAGTGGGGTCAGCAGCAGCCTATGGAAATGACTACATAGGAAGGTGAAGCTGCACAGCGAGAGACTCAGTGGAGTGAGCTGGCAGCCAGTTGAGGGCACAACCTGAAAGGCTACCTGGCAGAGGGAGTCATGGCATTGGTAAATGACAAAGACCTCCTGAGTTTTCAATTGCGTCTGGAATGTTGAGGGCCACCCTTGAGTGAATGAAGGCAAAGATGGCCTTGCCAGCCCTCGTTCTCAGTAGCGTCCTTCTCTCAGGGAGGCTGACCCTGGGGTAAAGAGTTATCTATAAAGGACGACTTGTTTGCACATGGACAGTTAAATTCCAGGGTGGTTTACGTACATTCAGTCAGTCATATTTGTTCAGTTGCCTTGTCCAAAAATAATTTGGATGATCGTTTTTACGGTAAAATTCAGACGAGTGGAGTCGGTCATAAATAACTTGAATAAATAACAGCTCATAAATACCTCGAGCTGTCTTCTCTCCAATCCGGTTTCCACCGTTTTCACCAGTTGGCTGGGGGTGTGACAGGTGTTGCCTGCGTTCTGAGACTATTCCCCTCATCCGTCACTTAAGGAGCCTTCATAAACACCAGGGTGAAACTGCAGACTTGGCCAGCCCCATGGCCAGCTGCTCCGTGTTCCCTTGCTGGGCAAGAAAGCACACCTTCTCCCATTAGCTGCCCTCCCAGGAAAAATGTGAAGCCGTTTCATTGGAAGGGGGAAAGAGAGCACTTTTGAACATCTTTCTACAGGGCAAGGGCTGGGACAAAGTCGCCTTGGCAAGCTTGCCGCAACTTTATTTCCACAGCTGCAGGGAATCCTGCTAACAGCCCAGTGAGCTGGGCAGGGTTTCCTAAGTGTTCATCTTAGTGGTCTGGCATCATCTCTCCCAGAACGGTCTCTGAGGCCAGGTTACCCTATGACCATCAGTACTGCTGCTCCATGGGTGATGAGATGCTAGTCACTGAAGGAGGGAGGGAGGGAGGGAGGGAGGGAGGGAGGGAGGGAGGGAGGGAGGGAGATCTCCGTAACCCAACGTGATTTCAGCCCTCCAAAAGAATGTAGCCTTCTCCATCCTCTACATAAAAACAATGTTGCCTTCTCCATCCTCTACATAAAAACAATGTAGCCTTCTCCATCCTCTACATAAAAACAATGTACCCTTCTCCATCCTCTACATAAAAACAATGTTGCCTTCTCCATCCACTACATAAAAACAATGTTGCCTTCTCCATCCTCTACATAAAAACAATGTTGCCTTCTCCATCCGCTACATAAAAACAATGTTGCCTTCTCCATCCGCTACATAAAAACAATGTTGCCTTCTCCATCCGCTACATCTTCTGCGGCTGGCAGAGCATCCCAGCAGGGGACTTGGAGGCAGTGCATGCATCTTGGATTCCCTGGTTTCCAATGCGATATCCTGTCCATTATCCTTGTTTGTCGGAGGAGGGAGTAAGGGGAGGATAAAGGTTGCTCAGAGACCCTGCTGTAGCCTAAACCCCTGAATCCCATTAATGTGCCTTTCCGAGCTCTGTATGACATTCTTTCTCTACACAAAGGCTCTGGTGCTGTGGAAACGGCAAGTGTGACGTGATCTTAATGGTAATCTCATAATTAGACCCATGAATGAACTTGTTCGAATACTAAAGAGATGGCTGGTCTCTCGAGTAGTAACATCTTAAGCAACATTAAAAAACAAAAAGCAAACAAAAAACCTTGGCCCCTAATATTTTTCTTTGTTGATTAGCACTACTGCATATTTTAAAACAAAGTGAGTAGTTGCCCTTCTAGTAAGTTCTTTCTCTAGAAGTAACTATGAGTTTGTGTAACATGGATGCATGTACATGTGTCCGTTCATGTGTGTTGTATGTGCATGCACATATGTAACACTCATATGCTAGGATAATACATGTGTGCATATCTGCAGACATTTTCTGTCACACCATTAAGCCATTTTAGGGACATGGTTCTGCAGCTGGCTTTTCCAAGTTTTCAGAAACCACCACATTACACACATACATGTGACCTTCACTGTGCTTTGTAAGCATTGCATGTTCTTCCAGTGTTTAGTCCCCTGTGGACATATAGCAATGAAACATGTGTCACTGTCTCGAGTCTATGCTATTGCAAGCAGTATGTCATGGAGTGTCACCCTCTTGGTCACATGTGCATAAGGGTGTCTGGAGAATTAGAATCGACAGGTCAGGGAGATAAGCATTGTTGGTTTCCCAACACGCTCTCCAGACATCACAGCCATTTGCACAACATCTCCACACTGTGGTCACCTAGAACCATTGAGAAACATGATCTCTTTTGACTTTTCTTCGCAGCGTCCGTGCTAGAATTCCCAGCTTTTCTAAGCGAGTCTTTGGAGGTCCTTTGTCTGAATGACAACCATCTTGATGCAGTTCCTCCGTCAGTCTGCCTGCTGAAGAACCTCTCAGAGCTCTACTTGGGCAAGTAAGTTGGTGTTGAGGGCAGCAGCCCTGTGAGACAGAAGTCTTTCCTTTCATGGAGAGGGACCAGGCAGAAGGCCCATCTGAGAAGCAATAGCTGGGTTTCCAGACTGGGTATGGAAGGTGGAGGGAGGAGGATGGATAGCCATAGTTTGCTGCTTGACTGAACGACAGCGAGGAGAACAGTTACATCCCTGACCCCTTCGTGTACTGAACTTTATGGTGTGCCAGGTCCTTCCTGTCAGGCCTGAAGCAGCATGCAAAACTTGAGTGCCATAGAATGTGTTGCCTTAAGGTTGAAAATCTTGAGTCTTGTAAGAGGAAGTAGCGGCCATCTTAGTAGTAGTAAAAGAGTGGGGCATGTGTTGGACGGGGACCCTGTCTGAAGCTGTGGGGACCCACAAAAGACAGCACTAATGTTATCATTCCTGATGCTGCAGGGGCCATGGTGGGTTTAGTGTTTTAATGGAACATTGACATTAAGGCCTAAGGCATGTGTCTTGGAGTGGAGCTTGACAGTGGTCACCACAGACTGGGAAGGCTTATGAGAGCCATAGGCCTGTGTCCACGAATGCATTTCCCTCACGCTGACTTGTTCACTTCAGTAACCCTGGTCTCCGAGAGCTCCCTCCGGAGCTAGGCCAGCTGGGAAACCTCTGGCAACTGGACATTGAAGATCTGAACATTGGCAACGTGCCTGCAGAGGTCAGGAAAGAAGGTAGGGGCTCCTCCGCTCTGTCCCACTCGCAACCTTAGAAAGATAACTGACGTTCCCTTGGTGAGTTTTAAGAATGGGATTAGTAGGTAAACGAACCCAATTCCAGCCTCATGGTTTGGGGAGATGCTGAGAAACTGGCCCCAACATAGCAGCTACCCACGGTGACATGATTAAAAACAGTTAGGTAGTAAACTATGCCAACTAAGGCGGCCAGATGTCATCCTTGAGTCCTGACTTTCACACTTAAGCTTTGGGGTGGTTATTATCGTCCCTTCCCTCACTAAGACCCAAACATCTTTCCTTGCAACTTATAGAAATGGTCCCTTTGGGATGGAACTTGGCCTCCTAAAACATGGGGGTGCCTTCCCTTTCTACACCAGCCGGGGCGCCCACTCTTTTCCTCCTCTGACTTCTCACAGGCCCAAAAGCAACGCTGTCTTTCCTGCGTGCTCAGCTGCGCAAAGCAGAGAAGTGTAAACTGATGAAGATGATCCTCGTGGGCCCCCCACGCCAGGGCAAGTCCACACTCCTGGAGATCTTACAGACAGGGAAGGCCCCGCAGCCAGCACACAGCGAAGCCACTGTCAGGACCACCAAGTGGGAGCTCCAGAGACCAGCAGGCTCCAAAGCCAAGGTGAAGAATGGTGGACATGCAGTCCCTGTGGGCGGGAAGGACCTCCCCATGGGCTGTTCTCTGTTCCCCTGGAGATCCTGGGCCTTCTGAGTCCAAGGCCCAAGATGTTCTGTGCTGCTCTGGACCAGCTCTTGCCAAGATCGACAAGTCTGTTCTTTCCATGACCTCGCTGTCTTTCTATCAGAATGGAGTCAAGGCTCTTGGCCAGGGGTTCTTGACCTGACTGTCTGTTGGATTCCCCTGCGGGGTTTTTAATGAACATTTTCTCAGGCTTCAAACCTGGCCTCAGTGACGTAGACTCATATAGGCGAGGGTGGAGCTCCCCTGGGACTAAGAACAAAATACCACGGAAGGCAGTGAGAGATACCTCAGCATCCAAACTCCCTTAAAAGCAGAGCAGGAAGGCATCCCAGGATCCACGCCCCCTTCCTGATGCCTGCTTTCGTTGAGTTTTCCAAAAGTTCCAGTAAATGTTTAAAATGAATTTTTCACCAACCCGTTCATCACCCTCGCTTCCACTCAGGACCAAGCAGGTAGAAGTAAACTTTTGTTTTTTAACCTTTTGAAGCAGAGAAGAGCCTGGGGTCTCAGGCATGCCACTCATGCTAGCTACTGTTATGTTGTGTTAGGACCAAAGTATGAAATACCGCGCAGGGACGACTTAGAGGAGAGCACGTGTACTTCGGCTTGTGGTCCCAGAGGGTTCAGTCCATGGTTGCTTGGCCCCTTGTATTGAGCAGAAGAACATCATGACAGTGGTTGAAGTGTGTGATAAGGACAGCTGTTCACATCATGGGGGACAGGAAGCAGGCAGTGACAGGAAGTGGCCAGATAATATTCTCCCAAGGACCCGCCTTTAGTGACCTACTTCCTGTACGTATGCCTTACCTCCCTAAGTTCCTAGAACTTCCTGAGGTTTCACTAGCAGAGGACCAAGTGTTCAAGACAGAGACCTCCAGCAGGCATTTCAAACTCAAACTGTAACAGCATTCCATCCAAAGAACACACAGACAGCAGCTCTACCCTGAGTGCCAGACAATGCCACACTTATCTGTCACACACGTGATTCTGTCTGCCTGCGATAACTCTGGGATCCAGGGTAGAGAGAGGTTTACAGGGCAGAAAGCTGAGAAGCCATGTCCAGCCGGGGCATGGTTTTCTTCTCCAAACCCAGTACAATGAGCGGTATGTTTGACTGCAGAGTTTCTCCCATAAAACCCCCTTCCAAATCGGGGAAATCCAGTTTGAGCAATGGAGCCTTTAGGTTGAAGGTGTAAGCTAATGTACGGTGGAGCTGGTCCTCTTAAGAATGGGGACCTTGGGACCAGAAGGACGGGTCAGTGGGACAGCCTGTGCTGAGCATGGGCAAGGCCATGAGTTCAATCCCCAGCACCCAGAATAAAAATAAAAACAGGGTCCTGTCTTCTCGGTTCAGAACACGGAGATAATGAATACCAGGCCCACTCAGAGCAGACAGGGAGTGACTAGCTGACTCACGTCTGAAAGTTCTCTAGAATAACCAGAATCTTCTACAGTCCCCTTGGCTTTACTGTTTTGACAGTGAGTCAGTCACTTTTGCTCCCAGCTGCTCTTCAGTGAATAGGCGCCCAGGCTTGAGGGGTGGACGGCATGAAAGCCCCCGCCTTCACATTAAAGGCTGACGCTGCTCTTGTGAGCAACGAAGCCCATCCCCCTCTGTGCGGCTGACCTTTAGCTGGCTGAGAACAGCTGTCTGCTTCATCTTTGTACAAAACCAGGTCAGCATGCTGTCTATGCCTTGGAGGCCAAAATGCTGCCTCATGGAAATGACTCCTGGCTATGGCTAACTGCAGCCTCGGTTTCTCCGCCAGCTCTGAGCTCATGCAGTGACAGAGAGACCATTTACACAGCCTTCCTGGCAGTCCAGTTCCTGTTGTTGGATTCTCACGTGGGAGAAGTTTCCCATCCTCGTTGGTGGCCTCTAACCTTTGACCTACATGAGTTCTGGGACGCCTCCTCCTCCATATGGGCCTTGCACAGAGGGTGGGAGCCATGATGTCAAAGTGGGGGCCCTCCTGCAACCAGATGTCTTCCAACTGTGGGAAGCCTAAGATAACTAACACAGCAGGCCACGATCTCCTCAGATACCCTGCTCTGTTAGCTTCACATAGAAGCCCCCAGACGTCTACCTTTGTGCCGCTGGGCTGGATTCCCTGGTCAGGATTGTTAATTCCTAAGACACGCCGGAGCCTGGATGTTTCCCATAGCCATGACTTTTCCAGATCCATTACAAGTTGTACATTTCATTGTAATTTCCTTGCCTCTGTGGTCACTCAAATGCCCCTTTCTGTGTCTTATTGTTCAAGTAGGTTGAGTCTGTGGAGTTCAACGTCTGGGACATCGGGGGCCCTGCCAGCATGGCCACAGTCAATCAGTGCTTCTTCACAGATAAGGCCCTATATGTGGTGGTCTGGAACCTGGCCCTGGGGGAAGAAGCTGTGGCCAACCTCCAGTTCTGGCTTCTCAACATTGAGGTAAGGAGCCACCCTCTAGAGTTCGGGTCCCAGCCTCCCACAGTTCTGTGGTCTGAAGTGCTGTGCGGACTACAGAGAAAAGGGACCACACAAGGAAAAGACTCTATTCTTGTTGAAGGGCTCCCCCCAGAGGGCCCAATGTCTTCCAACTGTGGGGAGCCCCACGACTTGGTTCTTGGTTGATTTTCACATCAAGAACCAGAGGCCTCCTGGGCCTGAGGGCCCAGTGTGCTTGCTATACCCTTATTTACCTTAAACCCTATAACCTTGTGTGTGCAAGGCAGGCAGTACTCCCTCTCCGTGTAAAGGTGCCATTGGCCTGACACAGGCTTCTCCCTCAGTAGACAGAAGGACCAGGTCTCCCTCTCCATGGGCTAAACACATTGCATGAAGCAGATCAGTTCATAAGAGTCCGTGCCCCTCAGTTCATAATGGACCCATGATCTTAGAGTCCACAGGAGGGTGGCTGAGCATGGACCACTAACATCCAAGGTTGGCACACTTGCACGTTGAGGAAACTGTTCTCCACTCTTTATTCAGAGCAAAGATACAGGGCTTAGCTGTGGGGTTCTGTTTCAGGCCAAGGCCCCAAACGCCGTTGTGCTGGTGGTTGGGACACATCTGGACCTTATCGAAGCTAAATTCCGAGTAGAGAGGATCGCAACACTGCGTGCCTACGTGCTGGCCCTCTGCCGCTCACCATCGGGGTCCAGAGCTACAGGATTCCCAGACATCACTTTCAAACACTTGCAGTGAGTATCGTCTACTCTCTCTCTTGCCACTACAAGACGGGATCACTAAGATCCCATCCTGCCTGGGATCTGTCACGTGTATGAGACAGGCTCCTCTGGACAGAGGGTGGCACCGTGAGCAGGGGATGACCCATTGGATGATTAGAGAGAGACAGGGTCTCCAGACTCCATAACTGTCTGTCCTTCCTTCCTTCCTTCTTTCCTTCCTTCTTTCCTTCCTTCTTTCCTTCCTTCCTTCCTTCTTTCCTTCCTTCTTTCCTTCCTTCCTTCCTTCCTTCCTGGGCTCTCTCCTCCCATCAGGGCCAGTGCCTAGAGCACACAGCTCCCCTGGAACGAAGACACGTGAACGTGAGCACTGTCCACAGTACTTTCAGATCAAGGACCAACATCCCAGTCCTTGTGTTGGCTCTAACTAGATCTGAGACAGCTGCTACGTCTGAAGCAGCTGCAGAGTGTGAGGCAGGGCGGTCTGGTGCTGAGGAGAATGGCTACCCTGGCTGTGTTGCTCAGTTAACCTCTTGTCAGTGGCCACCACCTTGCCAGGGTTGTGACGCTCAGACCATGCATCTGAGGCTCAGTAACAGAAGTGAGAATCCCTGAGCAGACTAAATGGGTGTTGCTTCAGCTACTCTTGGATTCCCTCACTCTGGGTGTGATGGCATGGGTGCTGGGACACAGGTCAGCCTGACTCGAATGCAACATCAGGATTTGGGGGCGGGGGGACCCCTGGTATGCCCCAAGAAAGACTTGGAAGGGTCTTCAATAGCAGGAGTGCTGGCTGGTTCATAGTCAAAGCCTCAACAAGCATATATCTTTCCAAGCTAACACCCTTGGGAAGCCCAGTACCTCTGGGCCTTACTCTTCCTCTGTGAATTCAGTCTATTGGGAAGACAGACCAAACTGGCATGCTATAGGACATCCAGCATGGGGCTGTGCACAGAGAAAGGCCCCCAAAGCCTTCCTATTCTCTCTTTTAATGACTTCTCGAGGTTTGTCACCATTTGGGACAAATCTCCAGGGAAACTGGGATGTTATGCGCCCTGAAGCAAAGAGGTGGCATGTCGATTGAGCCCCAGTGTTTGCACATACAGCGAGATCTCCTGCAAGAATCTGGAAGGGCAGGAGGGGCTGAGGCAACTGATCTTCCATGTCACGTGCAACATGAAGGACGTGGGCAGCACTATCGGCTGTCAAAAACTCGCTGGCAGGCTGGTGAGTGTCCCCGCACGCAGTCGGGTCAGAGGGTCCTGCTTCCCACTACTGGGATCCACGCTTCTGTCCCCTTCCTTGCTGTAAGGCACATGTCTGTGTTTAAGGTCAGTAGTTCCAGGTGGGAGCAGGGAAGGATCAGCGGCTCTCACAATAGACCTGGCATGACTAGATCTGCTGTGACCTTGTACGTTTGTCCCCCACCTGAGGTGGGGCAAAGCCATGCTCTGAGACGTGTTTGCAGTTCTAATGCCGTAAAGACATGTCTTCTGGTCCTAAGACCATAGAGTGGGATGATAGTGGGGAGTTTTGGTGCAGGCGACACATACTCCTTACACCTGAGAGGCCCATCTTTGCCCCACCTGCACCCAGATCCCCAGGAGCTACATAAGCCTACAGGAGGCTGTGCTGGCTGAACAACAGCGCCGCAGCCTGGAAGATCAAGTACAGTACCTGACGGACAGGCAGCTGGAGCAGCTGGTGGAGCAGACGCCTGGCAATGACATCAAAGACTATGAGGACCTGCAGTCTGGTAGGCCAGGAGTGGGTACCCAGGGAGCATAGGTATAGGGGACCGGAGGCTGGCAGAAGGTGGGGCGAGACACCTGGGAGGCTCTTGGTCACCACATCTCCACCTGGGCCCTCAGCACAGCAGGCTAGCAGGTTTACATGACAGCGCTCAACACCTCCTGGTGTCTGCCTGCCTACCTGCTGCCTCCCTCCACTTCTCCCTGCTGCCTCCCCTCCACCTGCCCCTTTTCCACTGGACAGAGAACATGGCAACTACCCTGCAGAGGACACACGTAGGCACAAATCGAACTGGTCACCACCCTCCAGGACCTTGGTCCAGGAAAATAACTAGGTTAAAAAACAGTTACAACCAGTTCTTACTGCTCATGGTGGTTAGCATCCAAAATGTCACCACAGCTATCTACTGCATTGTCGGATACAGACCACTGCTCCTGGTGAAAAATAAGGTTAGGTTCTTGCCTACTTCTGGTCACACTGTCATCAATGAAGCAGTCAATGACCTTGTTTCACACATGACTCTGTTCTGGTTTCCTTTCATTTGTTGTGATAAAATGCCCTGACCACAGAAACTTAGAGGAGGAGAGGGTTTACTTGGCTTACAGTTCCAGGTTCCAGTCCATCACTGAGATTAAGTCAAAGCAGAAATCCTGGAAGCTCGTCACATCACATCCATAGTCAAGAGGAAAGAGAGACAAACAGACTTCTGCAGGCTGATGGCTCAGTTTCTTGTAGCTTCCTTCTTTTTTTTATATTATTTAGGATTCCCTGTCTAGGGAATGGTGCCGCCCACAATGGGCAATTTCAATTAATAATCAAGGCAGTCTCTCACAGACCAAACTGATGTAGATCACTCCTCAACTGAGATTCTTCTAGGTGATTCAGGGTTGTATCAAGTAAACAAGAACTAACCAACACATATATCTTATTTAATGACTTAACAGGTATTGCTGAATTATTATTAGCTCATGCAGTGGCCTTTATATAGTTTCTGCTTCAACACTGTTTATCTAATGCCGTAGTTTCTCTATAAATCCCAGTCTTGCACTTGGAAACACTAGACAACCTTTTAGCCCTGTTTTTGAGGGTCATTTTAGACAGCAAAATTATCCCAGATGCACAAACATTTTAAACATGGCAATAAATAGACCATAAAAGGGACACTCACGGGATAAGAGCTCAGTTAGGAACATGTACATAAGACAAAGTACATTTTTCACGCAGCTCAGCAAGTGCCTACGGGGAACTGTGAAAGCGGGCTCAAGTGTTGCTTTCGGAGGATCACGAGTACATTTCATCAAGTGGTGAAATTTCCAGATACTAAGTCTGAGAACAAAGACTACTTGTAGTTGCCTGGCCATCAGCTCAGGATATTGGCAAGAGTCACAGGATGTCACCAGGCTCCAGCTGCCCACCATCCGATGGGCCTGGCATGGCAGAAATATTGGCTTCATCCTGAGTCCCCTTGGGTCCTTATGTGGTTCTGACACAACTTCCTCCCTCCCTCTTTGCAGCCATCAGCTTCCTCATAGAAACCGGAACCCTGCTGCACTTCCCAGACACGAGCCATGGCCTAAGGAATCTCTACTTCCTGGATCCCATCTGGCTCTCTGAATGCCTACAGAGGATCTTTAATATCAAGGGCTCGCGGTCGGTGGCGAAGAATGGGGTGATCCGAGCAGAGGACCTCAGGATGCTGCTGGTGGGGACAGGCTTCACGCAGCAGACGGAGGAGCAATACTTCCAGTTCCTTGCCAAGTTCGAGATTGCCCTTCCGGTTGCCAATGACAGGTAAGTCCACAGGCTGGGCTATGCTGAAGAGAGGAATGGGGTCTTGAGGATACTGGAGGCCTAAGATTTCCAGGGCTACTACTACCAAGATAACTAGATCCTGGGGATATCCAGTTGCCCGACATAGGACAGCAGGAGGGAAGACAAAGGTCCCCACATTGATGATCCAGTATCTGGTGCCATGGGCTACTCTTGGGGCGGTTGGAAGAAATCCACTTATTGAAATCGGTTAGAAAAATATGCAAGAAGAGTTCCCCTTGGAGCAGATCTTGGCTTGGTTATATGATGAATAAAAAGAATCTATGACATGGACACGCATGTCAGTTACACAGACTCAGAATGCACTTTCAGATCAATAATGGCACTGAGGGTGGCTGGCTTGGCAGGCTCAGACCTGGGCCTCCCCAGTGTCACTCCTGGAAGGCTGGTGTAACACTTGGAAGCAGGACCAAGTCCCCTGCTTTCTTTTCTCTGCTACCTCATCTCACTGGGCACGTCATCCGCAAGGCCCCAAAATGTCCCTATCATGTGCTTCTTACTCCACCCCTCCACTGTGTGACCCTGTCTTCTGCTTATCCTGAGGACATCCATGGCCTCCCCTGTATCCAGGTTTCACTTGCTACCAGGTTTACTTCCCGATGAAAAGAAGGAATAGAAGGTGCTATAAATTCCTTCACTGTAAATGCTAGGCCATCCCCAGCCACATAATGAAATTTCTCACCATCCTACTCAGACCCACATGGGACATGACTCATCCTTTGTCCAGTGTACCCCATACTGTATAAGCCACCCCCTTGCTAAGTAGCCACCTTGGTTATAAACTTAACTGTCCTGATATGGCTTTGCTTACATTTAATCCCTAAAGCACAAGGTACTGATGTTGGAAAATTATGGCAACATGTTGTTATAATTGTTCTATCATTGTTTTATTATATAGTGTCTTTTGTTATTTGGGTAATGTGGTGGTTTGAATATGTTTGGCCCCCATAGACTCATCTGTTTGAATGCTTGACCCACAGGGAGTGATACTATTAGGAAGTGCGTCCTTGTGAGAATAGGTGTGGCCTTATTGGAGGAAATGTGCCACCATAGGGTGGATTTTGACATTGTATGCATAAGAAGAGCCATCCTCTCCTGGCTGCCTTCAGATCACAAGATATAGAACTCTCAGCTCTTCCAGGCCCATGCCTGCCTGCACACTGCCATGCTTCCTGGCATGATGACAATGGACTGAACCTCTGATCCTGGGACTCAGCCCCAATTAAATGTTGTCCTTTATAAGAATTGCCTTGGTCATGGTGTCTCTTCACAGCAATGGAAACTCTAACTAAGACTGGTATTATTTTCTTAAAGCTCATTTTGTCTGATTTTAAAATAACCACACACTGACTTCTGAAGGCCTTTTAGCCTTTAATTCCAACTGTGCTCCCTTCCCTGAATTCTTTTATTATCAATTTATCTGGGGATTTCTATTACAACAGTTATCTTATTGACAAGGAATTATCCAACACAATGATCTCTGGTTTAAATGGGAATATACCTAGCTCATTTAGTGTGATTAGTTTTATAGTTGGGTTCAAGTCTAGTAGCTAATCATTTGTTTTATATTTATAGCATTTAGTTTGTTCCTTTGTTTTGTTCTACCTTCTTCTGGGTTAATGACTTTCTCAGCCTTTCTGTTCATCCTACCTGTTCTAGATGCTGTCTTCCACTAGGTGTTAGGATGCCCATCCTTAGTAGTGTCTTCTCACAGGCCTCTTCCCCACATCACCCACATTACTCCACGTCAGCACTCAACTTCCTGAGCATCACAACTGCCAACACCCCAAACCCTGCAATGGGCCCCTGAGAGGGCTGAGGAAGGCACATGGGGACCAGAGCTCTGGTGGCTACCCAGTCTCTAGATGTCCTGGCATGGGTCTGTTCACTTCTGGGTTTGATGCTGATATGGCCATGAGGCAGCAGCTAGTGCCCAAAACCCATAGTCCTTTGTGGGTTATCTGCCATAGAACACACCACTGCGCTGTGCCCCACTCCAGAGCCCTACCATAGTACCACCAGAGACGTCTAGGAAGCTGGACTGGTCTCTGGAAAGCCATTCTAGAGATTCTGCTGGTGTAAACTGGGTATCCATGGAGACAGCCTGCTTAGCTGTATGGGGTTGTGGAGGGAGGTTCTCAAGACCTTCTAGCTCCCTTATGGGAACCATGAGCAGAGTCCTAAAGAGAGAACCCTCGAAAAGGAATTCAAGGTCCGTGGTTTCCAGGAGACACAATCTTGGGGCAGACTTTTTGGTCCTGTAGCTCGTAGAATATTTCTGCTCCTTCTTCAGTGTTCCCTGAGCCTTAGGTGCAGGAGCTGTGCTATAGATGGATCATTTGCAGCTGGGAAATCTACAATCAGTTGTCTCTGCATTTTGACCAATTATGATAATAGTCTCTGTCAGCTGCCAGGGGAGCTTCTCCGATGTCAGGTGTGAGCAACACTGGTCCATGACTATAAGGATGAATTTTAGAATACAGTCCGGAGATTCTCTGGTCTCCATGGGCCCTATACACATGGCACACAGAGATGCACGCAGGAAAAACAGCTGTATGCATAATAATAATATTTTTTAAAAGAGGAAAGAATCCAGCTGCTGCCTCTCCTGGATACCCTGTGCCTGCTCTACGCCTGCCCCCTCAGCTCACAACTTACAGCACGTAGTGGATGTCACTTTCCAGATGCATTTGTAGGGAGGGACTTCCCAGCTGTCAGCTCTTTTAAATGACAGCGGACAAGCACGCCGAGGTCACGCAGTGATACAGCGTTTTAACGATGACCATGTGCGCTTGCGTTCTCATAAAACATTTGTTTTGTGCGAAGTCTCTGTGTTCTAAGTTTTAAGGCCGCTGTGTTGTTTTAATTGGCCAAGAACAATAAACAGCTTCGAAGACCAGAAACAGTTACCCTGACCCCAATATCTGCGTTGTCCCCAGAGCCGTGCAGCTGTATTTGTTTTCCCTCCATCAACCAAAGTCGATGTTAAGTGATTGCACAACCACAGCTCAGTTTTCTGAGAAGCAACTTCGATTTGCTGTGTCTGGCATTTTTACGCCTTTATATCTTTTCCCTCCGCCTCAGTCTAGCTTCTCGAACTCTATAGGGAGGGCCTCTGGCAAGCTGAGCCTTGTCAGCAGAGGCCTTCCCACAGCCCAGTCCAGCATCTGCAAGGAGCAGGGTGCTGTAGCAGATCTCAGGCTGTGGTAACCAGCCTCTTCCCTTGTGTGTTTCAGTTACCTCCTACCACACCTCCTCCCATCCAAACCTGGGCTGGACACCCACAGCATGCGGCACCCAATGGCTAACACCATCCAGCGGGTGTTTAAGATGAGCTTCGTGCCTGTTGGCTTCTGGCAAAGGTTCATAGCACGGATGCTGATCAGCTTGGCTGAGATGGACCTGCAGGTAGCGTGGTTTCTGAAAGGGGAAGGCATAGGGGTGGAAGAGCTTCTTAAAGCACACTGTTAGGGGAAGGCTATATCCTCTGTGTTAGTGAGACCTGACTGAAGGTTGCTTTCCTGCAGAGATGTAACTGATGCAGTGCCAGGAAGCATACTTAGCATGAATCCGTTGTCCTTGGCTAGGAATGCCAAGTTTTTAATCCGTCTTGCTTAGACTACTCCCTCCTCGAGTTAGTTAGCCATTTCCAAGTCACTGTGAAACTTGTTCTAGCAGAAGCAGGGTCCCCCACAAAGCCACCATGGTTTTGGTGCAGCAGCTATGATCCGGGCCAAGAACTAGGATTTTAAATCACGTCCCTGACATCATGGTCTTGCTACCCTGGGTATACACAAGGAATCCATTACTGACAACAACCTTTCCCAGATCACCCAAATTTGCAAGCTTGGTTGTAAGCACCCACACCTAAGTATTATGATAAGGGCAACTCACTGGAGTTGGTTCTCTCCATTCCTCTTGTAGGCCCCAGAGATCGAACTCAGGTGGTCAGGCTTAGCAGTGAGCATCTGTACTAAGCCACCTCACTGAGAACCTAAGGGTTAGATACTCATCCCATGCCCAGCCTTCATCACTCGGACTTTGTAAAGCTCATGGTGATACCACTCTACAGCCAAGCTTGGAATCATCATTGGAAAAAAAATCCCTTGGCTTTGGTCACAATGAAGAGCCAACCCATGGCTTAAGTTCTGTGGGTCCAGTCAGAGTTATGGAGAGGTGGCCAAGCTGCCAGTCAACAGTAATTTCCTGTAAGACAGTCCCACAGAAGTAATATTTGCCTAGAGCAGTAGTTCTCAATGTGGCGTTCACAGACCAGCAAAATTACCTCACCTGAGCTCCTGTGAGAGATGCTCACTGTCAAGCCCCAACTCCAGATTTACCACCTCAGAAACTTCAGGATGGAGTCCTGCTCTGTTGTTGACAGGACCTCCGGGAGTTCATGCCACACTCTACAGTTTGTGAATCTCTAATGTGCACTCCGACTGTTGAAATGTTGAAACTTTTTGACATTGATCTCTGCTTGAGTTTGCTTTTGCCACCCTCTAATTAGAGTGCCCTTATTGAATTATAACTCCTTGGCTCAGTAAAGATGGTCTTTGATCGTCCCATTTTATGGGAAGAAAAATAAACAAAAGAGGATGAAAATCAATCAAAACCGTTGCAGCCTGTGTTGTGGATGTCGGGGACGTGGCGGGGGTGGATGGGTGGGGAGGGTGTCTCTTTCTGATGTCAAAATGGTTCACTGTCTAACCTTGTGTGCTGGCGCTGCCTCTCCTAGGGTCCCCTCTGTCCTCTGCCCTCCATTTGAACTGTGTCCTGCTGTCTTCTAAGTGGGAGGTCGATATCCCCCCACCTCACACTGTGGGAGGCTGAGGTCATGGGGAGGGGGATGGGCTGGGAGGGAGCACCAACAGCATGTCTGGCTGAGAAATCGGTGCAGGAGGAAATCCTGTTAGAATTCAGACAGGAGAAGGGGGAGAAGAGTTCAGCCTCGCATTCATCAGAGACACGCAGATTCGAGAGGCAATAGCAGCGTCTCCATTTGTTGAGCTGTCACAGTAACAAAGAGCCCTGGTGGGTGGGCAGTGAATGTGATAATAGTCTCTTCCTTTTCAAACCCCTCTGTGCATCCAGAGCCTTAAAACTGCCAGACCCTAGACCTGGCATCCCACTGCTGAATGTCTACACTGAGGGAACTAGAGAAATCTTCATGAGCTTTTCATGTTCGTGGCACTGTTATCTTGAAGGGACCAGAAGGGCCAACCCACTAGAAAGGAATGGTTCAGAAGTCACTATCATAGGAAAATTAACTTTAAGTGATTTTTTTTTATAGCAAGGGCTCCGTGATATTTTCAGAGCACACCTTGTTTTTTACATCTGCGTGTGTAATAAGAGAATTCCTGGACTCAAACCTACTCATACCTTCCTGCTGGGGGTTAAACTGTTGACTGCTTTTTTCTTCTGCTACGTTTTTCTGCATTGTCTAATGCAGACGTCCACTTGGGAAGTCTGGGCGGAAAGTCTTCAGAGAAGAACAACCTATTTGTAATCCCTAGGAAAATCAGTTCCCAGGGTACCCTGGAGACCCTTCCACACCATTCGGCCTTTGACTTGGTGGGGGGGCGGGTAGCAGGCGTGGGAGGCACGGGTCCATTTATCAAGATGGGGCCAGCTCGGCCTGCTCGGAGCTCCGCACAAGGCCAGCGAGGAGCCCAGAATTCTTAAGCAGGGTCCTTTCTCTCCCGTCTTTCAGCTTTTTGAAAACAAGAAGAATACGAAAAGCAGGAACCGGAAAGTCACCATTTACAGCTTTACAGGGAACCAGAGAAACCGCTGCAGCACATTCAGAGTCCGAAGGAATCAGACCATCTACTGGCAGGAAGGGCTGCTGGTCACTTTCGATGGGGGCTACCTCAGGTGGGAACACTGGGGGAGCCCCCAGGCAGCCGTCCTGTGAGAGCCCTGACTCAGTGTCCTTCCCACTTGGAGTCCCGAGTCCTCTGCTCATCGTGGTAGCTTGCTAGAAATAGAGACCCTCCCTGTGAATGTCCCTCTGGCCCCATCTTCCTACCCTCCCCCAGCTCCTTCAGGATAGACTGAGGGAAGCCATAGTCCAGGATTTAAGTTCACTCCAGTTGGGGGAATAGGGACAAGGACAAGTTAGATCATAAAAACTTTTAAATAAACAGGAGAGTCACCTCAATATCCTGCAGGGCACACCAACCCTTAGGGTCCTGATTAAGTCCATCCTTGGAAACAGGGAAATCGCCCCAGGTTCTTGACGGTGCTCCTTTTTGTTTCCGGGTTACAGTGTGGAATCCTCAGACGTGAACTGGAAAAAGAAAAAAAGCGGAGGGATTAAAATCGTCTGCCAGTCAGAAATGAGGGACTTCTCAGCAATGGCTTTTATCACAGACCACGTCAACTCCCTGATCGACCAGTGGTTCCCCGGTAAGAGAATATTCTGGAACCAAGTCTTTGATCATGCTTACATATATGCATGTATGTATGTATATATGAATATGTATACATATGTGTATATGTATATATTTGTCTATCATATATGTATATATACATATGCACATATATGTGTATGTGTGTATATATGTATGTGTACATAATGCACATACATATATATGTATGCACACATATACATATCTATGTCATATGTGCATATGTATATACATGACTGCCTCTTTGAGAAAGCAAAATTGCCACCAGGATTCAGCCCTTTGCCGAGAGTCCTGCTCCAGGCTGGGGTGGGAGGTCCTGTGGGATAAGTGTGACACAGGGAATGTGTCACAGAACAGAACTAGCTAGGTCTCCTGGATGTCCAAAATATTTGGGGAAGGTATGTCTCTGGGTCTCACATGTGGTCAATGACATTGTTAGTGTGAGTCATACATGTGTTATGTAATCAGTGGGATTGACACCAGGGGGACCCAAATGTGGAGGACAGTCCCTGGTGTAGGGTCAGTGAGGGAGGAGGGCAGAGCTGCAGTGTCAGTTCCTCCTTCCCTGTGAGTCCCTGGTGGAGAGCAAGCCAGGTAGAGAGGAAGCCATCCACACAGCCCTACTCAGACCCTTTGAATCCATTTCCCTATGGACAGTTTACCCAAAGAAAACACTTTTTGAAGCGAACTCCCGGGGGGGGGGGCCTCTTGCTTTGCTACTGGGGTGGACCAGAGTAGCAGCAGGGGGTGGGGAGGCTGAGGGGCAGCCACAGGAAGGCAGTTGTGGGGAGGAGCCTACTGAGTGAGAACTGAACTCCTTCAGCCTCTGGAAACCAGAGTAGGCTTGTCCGTCACAGCCTTAGTCCCAGGAGGAGAGTGGGCCCTGGATACAAACCGCAGACACGGAGGCTGCCTCAAAGAGTGACCAACCTGTAAAGTGGCTTAGGAAGGGGGTTCTCAGAGAAAACAACTAGTGTGTGAGTCAGGGTGACTAGAGGCCTCCTGGCCAGTCAATGGGGTCCCGAGCCCTGTATCAACTCTCCAGCCGTTTTGTAGCCCCTAGCAGCCTATGCCCTGCCTCAGTGGGTGCTAGGGATGTGGCACGTAGACCAAGTAGCCAGTAATCTGAGAGGCAGATTGGCAACATGGCCAGGCATTTGAGACAAGATGTCCTAGAGCCAACAACCAAGAGTCTCTCTCCCTGTGGCTGTCAGATGCACCCGGGACATCTAGGAATCCACACTGCCCTGTACATAGCCAGTCACTGCCCTGCCCCGGGGTACTTTTGTGGGTACTTCTTAGTACCTCCTAATGAGAGGGACACAGAGAAGAGGTGTATCCTACTAGGAGAACGCACATCAAATGTCCAGCTTTACCATAGTCTTTTGTATTCATTATCCCTAACTTCCCTAGAATATGCCGGCAAGCCTTCTGTTTCTAACTTGTACTAACTGTGGTTAGCGTAAGACTATAACTCAGATTCAACCCAGCCATTCAGGTAAAGTCCCCTCCACTCCACTCTTGTCTAGCCTTCTTCTCTCAGCCTTCCAAGAACTACCGGCAACTTTTACTCAGGGTCTAGACCATGGGTGACCCTTCCGTGGTGAGTCCTTTGGCCTCAACAATTTTCCTGTCCAAAACATCACCAGAAGGCAAGGACAGTTGATATCCGCTGTACCCCCAGTATTTGGGAAGCTGAGACCAGAGAATCTTAAGTTTGGGACCAGCCTCGGCTATGTAATCAAACCCTGCCTTAAAATCAAAACCAAAGCAATCAGGCACCCCAGAGTAGTCCTGGATTTCTGGCTCTCTTGGGCTCAGGTAGGAGCAGACAGAACCTCTGATATGAAAGCCAGCCAGGCTTAGAGTTCTAGGGTACTGATCAGAGCACCCACAGCCAGTTCACAGGAGCTGTCTCCTCCTCTGTTCCTGTTTAGCCCTGACAGCCACAGAAAGTGACGGGACCCCACTTATGGAGCAGTATGTGCCCTGCCCCGTCTGTGAAGCATCCTGGGCCCAGCATGCAGATCCAAACGAGAGGTCGGAGAGCGTGCAGTACTTCGATATGGAAGATTGTGTGCTCACAGCCATTGAAGGGAACTTCATCTCCTGCCCCAGACACCCAGACCTCCCAGTGCCACTTCAGGAGCTTGTACCAGAGCTGTTTATGACTGACTTCCCAGCCAGGTATGCTCCACGGTTCTTCCCAGAACAGGGCGGCCTGCTGCACACCTCTCCTACCGTCTCACTGCTTAGCACCATAACTATGCAGTGGCAGTAACTTCCTGCCGAGTCTCAGGTGACTTAGATCCCCATCCTAAGCTTCCTGGAAGAAACTGGACCAATGGCTTTCCACTGGAGTGCTCGGCAGGCTCTGCCGCAACTTGGCTCATAGAGCCACAGCCTGCTCCTCTGTGGATTAGCATTCCTTTCTGCTGGGTTGGGCCTCCTTAGATTCCCACACTGTTGCCCACTGGAGGACAGAAGGACATTGGAGGACGCAGCTGTTCACTGGTCTCGCTGGATGGGGAACACTCCCGTGCCTGAGCCTTGTCTTTCTTTTGGAGCAAGGGTTGATGCCCGGCTGCAGGCACACTCTTCCAGCTCATGCTACCCCTACCCTCCCAAGAAGGTAGCTGGGGGACAAAAATAGTGCAAAAAAAAACAGAGAGACCTTGGCTGGTCCCGTCCAAAGGGAAACAGCCACAAAATGTAAGTCCTCCATCTTCTTTAATGCACAGGAGCCACGCCTGTGATGCGGACTCCTTGCGGACAGTCCTTCAACCTTTTTGGACTTCAGTTGTTGCCATTCATTTCTGGAGTTGTGGGGAACTGTCCTTGCCAGTGGCGAGCTATATCTGGTTTCTTTAACTTTCTTTCCTTTAAGGAGATCTGTTTCTCTCCCTTTTTCACTGTCCCAGACGGCTCTAGGGCACAGTGTGCTGCTCCACATCCCACTTCCAGGGACTTGTTGAAATTTAAAATGGGCCTGGGAAATACCTCAGTGACAGTGTGAAGCCCTGTGCTCAAAACCCGATGGTAAGAGAGGATAATTAATTAGCAAAGGACAAGTCTCATTCAAGTTTGTTCAGTGTCTCCTGCAGGCTCAGGATGGAGACAGCAAGGACCACTCTGCTGGGAAGTGGCTTTTCTTCACTCCTGGGTTCTCTCCATGGGCATGCGACTGTGTGTGAGCACAAGTCACATGTTGGGGAAGTTGCTAGGTTAGGTGCCCTTAAGGTTTCGGACATTTCATTTATCTGCCAAACCTTGTGGATTTATGCCTCAGCACAGAGGCACCAACTGGCTGCAGGGTTCCTGCTGTGGCTTCAAGGAGCCATACTGGACGGCCCTTACTGCTTTGGATCTAGTCTTGGGCACAGTAGGATTGTGAGATGAGGTTGTCTGTTAGGAAGTAGAAAACCTCAACAGCCCAAGTGGGAGTCTGTCCAGAGAGGGGGCCCAGGCTATCTGCTGGGGCCCAGTCAGCCCTGACAGGGGAGTCTGACAGGCTGAGATCTGCCCTGTGGCTCCTGCAGAAGTCTGCATTTTTTAAAGCTTGCATAAGCCGTAGAAGGACCCATAGCATTCCTCTGGTGCCCACAGACCATCTTAGACAGTCCCCCCACACCTGTTCTTCCTAAACAAGGGATTTACCATGGCACTTGAAGAGCATTCCCTGACCATGCTCAACCACATGCCCGAGGCTGCCGAGGATGCAGGGGACATGACTGAGCTGTGCTAAATCGCAAAATCACAGAGATCAATGCACCTACGGGGACAGGAGGGCTCACTAGCGCCCTTGGCCTGGAAGGCAGGCTGGCACACGTCCTGATGGGGACCTGAGGAGACCTCCGTGGAGTGGGCTGCCTCTCTCCTGCCCGAGAAGCCCTTCCTCCCTTTGCTTCCTGTTTTGTCTTTCATGCCACTACTTCTAAAGAAAAAGGAGAATCTCAGGAAGTAAGAGGCCAAGGGATCCATGCAGACCCAGAGTCAGTGAGGGGTTGAAGAAGGATGCCCCCCAAAGCCCCAAGCTCTGCATGCTAGCCCCTGAGCATTACTGTGAAAGCCTGCATCTCTGTACCCTGAAACCCCATTTTGTCCCATTCATCTGAGCTTCCTGAAAAGCCCTAGCTTGGCCCTATGTTCCTCAGCTGCTTACCCCAGAGCCATCAGGCTCAAGGGTCTTCCCAGAAGGCTGCTGGGGTTGTGAGAAAGCAGCCATATTTCTAGAAGCCCAACAGAAATCTGTTTCACAAGGCTCCAGACCAGCAAGGAGGCTAAAACTCCCTATGAAACCCCAGTCCCCAGGCATGGGGACACTAGCTCTGTGTGACGGAGGATGATTACTCTCCCAGGAGAAACTAGCAACTGAGTCTAGGACACCTGAGGACACCTAAGGTTGGAGGCTAACCCCTTCTCTGTGTGTGCTGTAGGCTTTTCCTGGAGAACAGCAAGCTGGAGCACACAGAGGGTGAGAACAGCATCCTGGGCCAAGGTGGCAGTGGCACAGTCATCTACCAGGCCCAGTACCAGGGCCAGCCTGTGGCTGTGAAGAGATTCCACATCAAGAAGTTCAAGAATTCTGCTAATGCCCCGGCAGGTAACCAGGTCATTCTCCAGATACACAAACCCAAAGGTGTCTGAAGTCCAGGCTACCTTAGAGAGGACGGAAGTCACACGTGCATGTGGGGTGGGAGGTGAGGAGGACTGGGGCTGGTATAGCTGGTGCAGCTCTGCTTTGTGTCTGACCTGGAGTACAAGCTAGAGAGCCAAGCCAAGTGAGGCCACAATATGGCTGCCTGTCTAGACAGAAGCGTGTGTTAGCGGAGACCACTCTGCTACTCTACGAGCTTCATGCCTGCCAAAGGCCTGGTACATATGGGTGGGTAGTCTGAGGTGGAACCACCTGGAACCTGGTGGTTTTCCACCCTTCCACTTTGTTCCCAGACACAAGGACTCTGAGAGTTCTTATATATGAGTAAATGTTAGGCCAATAGCTTTGGCACTGTTCCCTGACTAGCTCATATCTCAATAATAGAGTTAATTTTAGTCTACATTCTTCCAGAGGTCAGTTACCTCTCCTTCAGCATTCTGGGATGACTCTCCAACATCTGACTATGTCCCAGAATTCCTCTCCCTCTTCCTCTCCCTCTCCTTCTCTCCCTCTCCCTCTCCTTCTCTCCCTCTCCCTCTCCTTCTCTCCCTCTCCCTCTCCTTCTCTCCCTCTCCCTCTCCTTCTCTCCCTCTCCCTCTCCTTCTCTCCCTCTCCCTCTCCCTCTCCTTCTCTCCCTCTCCCTCTCCTTCTCTCCCTCTCCCTCTCCCTCTACTTCTCTCCCTCTCCCTCTCCTTCTCTCCCTCTCCCTCTACTTCTCTCCCTCTCCTTCTCCGTCTTTTTCTCTAAGCCAGAACTCTTATCTCCTATTTCCTGCCTTAGCTCATTGGCCACAGACTTTTTTACTGACAGGTGATGCTTCATTGAGTACAGGAGATTCTCTCCACAGTCTGACGTCAGGTAGACTCCTCATCTGCAGGTCTCCATGTCCTGTGCAAGCAGAAAGCTGTAGGATGAAAGATAAGACAATGGGGCAAACTTTGTAAATAGATATTTGGGATGTTCCCTCCCCACTACTCCCCCACCCTACACCACACAAAGAAAAGCCAAGAGGCGGGACCCTCAGACCTGCATATCAAATGCAGTCTAAGAACTCTTTCCAGTGGGAGGGGTCATCAGTACTCCTGTCAATCCATTTCTGTTGCTGCCACAGAAGACCCCATGCTGGGGAATTGCTAAACAAAGGAAGTTGTTTAGCTCAGGGCTGTGGTGTGTGAGAGAGAGCCCAGAGCTTAGTGCTGGAGGATCTTGGTACTATATCATCCCAGAAGGCTGAGTGAGAGAGAACACCGGGCCAAGAAGGGGACTGTATTTCTGTTTCTAACAAGCCCACCCCTGTGATAACTGACAAAGTCTTAACATGGCTACATTAAGTTTTCTACACATGAACACTGGGAGTGGAGAGGAGACGAGTTCTAACCATAGCGCCATGTTGCGCTCAGCCCAGGCCTCCCTGCTCTAGCCCCTTGTTCAGGATAGGTCACGCTGAGATCACAAAGCCACTGTGTATTCTTTGGTATAAAAATTAGAATCATAGAAACCAGAAAGAAAGAATTCAATTTGCAATTCTTTGAAGAGAATATGGGATTCTGCACTGATCTAACAGTCTTGGTTGACAACCCTCAGGCTGATAAAAGCCCTCCCAGAAATCCTGGACTTTGCAAAGACTATCAGAAGTCAGTGATGCTTCATACACAGCTGTGCCCATTAGAAAATACCTTACACCGTGGTAATAAAAAGCACCTGGAATTGTGATTAACTAGGGTACCTTGAGTCCCAACTGGTAATTTAACTAATGAAGTATCCAATGCACATGCACTGAGCCAAAGCCAAGAGCTGACAAGGGAATGAGCCAACCCCATGAATAAGTCTACAGAGGTTACCACCCTATAATAAAAAATAAATTCTTAACGGGTTAATGAGTCAGTGTGAGAATGGACCTTTCCTTTAGGAGCCGAATGGCGGTGCACTCAAGCCCTTGCACAACCAGTGAGCTGATCAATAAGGCAACAGACCCCACCTTTAAAATCTGTGGGGGAAGGAATAGAAACGGGAAACAAAACAGTCAGGACTCGGTTATACCCTGCCTAGTGGCTTCAGAGACAGATGATCCTGTGTGGACCGGTCACAGCCAGGGGTGCAGCAAGCATCCAGAGTCTCCTGCAGGCCATCGTGCAGGAGATGCATGGATGCTCAAGGGTGCTGGAAGAAGTTACAGCATGGTGGAAGTCTCTCCTCCCTGCTGTAGACCTTTCTCCTCTAAAGAGAATGTCATAGGCCCACAGCCCTGGACAGATGCCCCAGGGGCTGATGCTAATGGTAGTTTTCACTCCCACTAGTCCAGGCTACTTGATAAGGAATAAGGTAACCTGCAGTGCCCCTGAGGGTGGAGGGGAAGGGGACTAATTACATTTCAGATAGTGCCTGAGCCAGGCTTTGAACACAGTAAGGGTATACAAAGGGAATGAGGTCGCTGGTACCTCTAAGTGAGTGGCAGCAGTGACTGAGGGCTGTAAGGGCATTCTCTAAGCCTTGAGGTTGGAGCCCTGTGGCTGTTCTCCCTGGAGGAAGCCTGAGGGAACCCAGGGAGTGCCCAGCAACTGTCACATATGACAAGGCCACATTAGCTCTTGAGAAAGGAAGAGGCTCGTGAAGGCCAGTTCAAATGTAGCCTGAGGACCTCCCTTTGGGGTCCTTGAACATAGCGCAGAAAAGGATTTCAGGGTGAGTCAAAGTGAAGCAAAGTAATCAAAGTTGTCTCTTTATAGAGACAGAGACAGTGCACACTGTGGATGTAAGTGGAAGCCAGCAGAGGGAAAAAGAGAGATCTTTAAGGATAATAGCACCCACCTAAGATGTGGGTGTGGCCACTCAGGAGAGTCAGCCCTTAAGTGCCTTAGAGTATGTGTGTGCAAGCATGTGTGTATGTGTGTGTGTGTGTGTGTGTGTGTGTGTGTGTATGCATTTGTATCTGAAATCTATAACCAGGCTCAAAGCTTAAGCAAAGTTTAATAATTAAACACAAAAATATGATGTAACTTACCTATCCTCCCATCTTAAAGACTCTTCTACTTGACAAGAAAATTGCCGTTTTACTGGGTTGAGGGCTGGTGTGGTGAGAGGATACTGAGGTAGGAAAACTCTAAGGTCTCCGGTCCGTCTGTCCCAGGCGAGCATAGTTCTTTTCTTGATGTGAGCACTCCTTTTGCAAGTACAGCTTAGGGAAGGGACTGGCACCCCTGAGGGCACTCTGGGTAGGTCTGTCAGCTGTGATGACTGTTTTGTTTTTGGGGGGTTTTTGTTTTGTTTTGTTTTGATTCCCAGTCAGAGGGGAGGTAATCAGATGCTAAGTAAGGAGTTTCTTCCCTTCTGCTGCCCCCTTAATTTTCCCTGACTTTCTATCCTGTCTTAGTCTCAGCCCCAAAATACCAGTCTTTAAGGCCAAATCCTGAGCACCAATACTACAATCCTCCCTGCAGTGCGTACTTTCAAATATAAGTCCGTCTTACCCAATCCTGTAATGCAAAGCTAAGTACGGCAGGCCCCCTGTGTCGTTGACCCTTAGAGGACAACCTACCTGACTAGGCCTGGGTCCAGTGGGGAGGCCATGGCCTGCACCTGCTATTCTTCCTAGGTAGCTGACGGCCTTGCTTTGTCCTGCAGACACCATGCTGAGGCACCTGAGAGCCATGGATGCCATGAAGAACTTCTCGGATTTCCGTCAGGAGGCCAGCATGCTGCATGCCTTGCAGCACCCCTGCATTGTGTCACTCATCGGCATCAGCATCCACCCCCTCTGCTTCGCCCTGGAGCTCGCCCCGCTGGGCAGCCTCAACACTGTGCTGTCTGAGAATGCCAAAGGTACCGCACTCCGAGAACATGCTACAGGGGCCATGCCCTTCCCTGGGCAGAAGGACAGGGCCTTCCTCTTACCTCCCACCGCCACCTTGCTTGCAAAAACAAAGTTATGGGTGGTTTCTTTTGCTGAGGTAGCTCAAGAGTTCATACTTTGGGGTTAGACAGAAGCAGACCTCAAGTCTTATAAGAAGAAAACAGCCCCAACTGGGAAGACACAGAGCCTCCAATGAGACAGCACCACTGGCCCAAGAGACAGCAGCTGGTACCTTAAGCCCCAACTGCATCCCTAAGTCCCCCTCTAACCACGTCTACACTGAGCCCCAGTTAAGATGACACTTAGGACCTCTTCTGCCTATCCTATTCCTCAAAGAAACTTAAAGGGAATTCTGAAGAAACAGGTAACTATCCCCAAACCGATGCCAGAAGTA
This sequence comes from Rattus norvegicus, assembly GCF_021556685.1. Taxonomy (NCBI): domain Eukaryota; kingdom Metazoa; phylum Chordata; class Mammalia; order Rodentia; family Muridae; genus Rattus; species Rattus norvegicus. Next base: position 132,430,445 of record NC_141534.1, on the reverse strand, counting down.
GGGAGCTGGCTGCCCTCTCTAAGAAAGAACTGCTACTAAGCCAGTCCACTTCTCAGGCTAGTGAAAGTGGAGAAGATTTATGCACTGTCTGTGTCTTTTTACACAGGACCACAGGACCAGGTTGGCCTCAGATGAGTACCAGGGGGCTCAGATCTGTTTATAAAAACACGTGTAGCCCTGCACATGGCCTACCACAAGAATGAACATTTCTATCCTAAATGCATGCTACTTCACTTAAAGCTGCTCTCTGCCCCCTCCGGCATGAAGAAGAGCAAGAATGTATCTGGGGCACTTAGAGTATTAGGGGATGTGTTAGTCACTATGTCACAGTGGCAGTTTTCCATCACTGAGTCAAACAGCTTAGGAGAAGGAGAGGTTTGTTCTGGATCATGGCTTTACAGACCCCAGTCCATGGTCAGTTGCCCTTGTCCTTTGGACCTGTCATTTCTGGCACTTTATGATGGAGTCACATGGCAGAAAAGAGACACATGTCATGTCAACTAGGAGATTAAGAGAAAGAGAAAGGTTAGAGCCCTAATGTCTCCTCCAAAAGCCTGTCCCCAACGACTTCACTTTCTTCCATGAGGCCTGTCTTAGTTAGGGCTTCTGTTGCTAAAACACCATAACCAAAGCAGTACGAAGCCTCCCGCTTGTGATACGTCATCTTATGGAAGCCAAGGCAGGAAGCTAGAGACAGGAACTGATGCAGAGACGGTGGAGGAACACTCCTTGTGGGCTTGCCCAGCCTGCTCTCCTATACAACCCAGGACTACCTGCCTGGGGTGAAACAGCCTAGAGTGGGCTGGGCCCTCCCCCGTCAATCATTAATCTAGAAAATGTACCACAGGCTTGCCCACAGGGTAGTGGGGAGGGGGTTCATTTTCTCAGGTTAGGTTCTGTCCTCCAAATTGTCTAGTTTGTGTCAAGTTGACATAAAACAGGTCCCCACTTCTTAAAGGTCCCATCGCCTCCCAACGGTGCCGTACAAGCCAACCAAGCAACCCCATCTAAGCTGAAGTAAAGGAAGCAGGGGAAGAATGAAGGACAGCGTCTAGAATGTTAATCTGATTCCATCTTAAAGTTGATAGATTTGAACATAAGTACTGCTTTCTTCCCAAGATTCTTCCTTTATGCCCCTGGGACACATGCTCACCCAAAAAATAGCCTACCAGATTGCCTCGGGCCTGGCCTACCTGCACAAGAAGAACATCATCTTCTGTGACCTCAAGTCAGACAACATCCTGGTGTGGTCACTGAGCGTCAAGGAGCTCATCAACATCAAACTGTCAGACTACGGCATCTCGAGGCAGTCCTTTCACGAGGGGGCCCTGGGTGTGGAGGGCACCCCAGGCTACCAGGCTCCAGAGATCAGGCCTCGCATTGTGTATGACGAGAAGGTATCTGCCTGTCCCCACTGTCACCCCCAAGCCAGCCATGCAGAGCAGGAGCGCAGGACCAGTGAGAAGTCAGACACACAGTCCTGGGGCTCTGGGCTCACCTTCTCCAGAGTGTTTTCCTCTCTCAGTGAGGGGGATTCGAGCTCTGACCAGAAGGTACCAGGGTCCATGTCTGCCTGTTTGTTAACAGATTGACCTCTGCCCTTAGCTTTAGAGGTATATTTTAGTTTGTGTATGTGTGTGTGTGTGTGTGTGTATCTGTGTGTGTGTGTGTGCATGCATGTGCATGTGTGTGTGCATGTGTGTGTGCGCATGCGTATTGCTTGCTTGGAGACCCGGGCAACATGTTCACTGAACACAGAGGCTATGATAGAAACAATCACATTAAAAATTGCTGCCTCCAGGCCCGAGAGATGACTCAGAAGTTGAGAACACTGAGTGCTCTTCCAGGGGTCCTGAGTTCAAATCCCAGCAACCACATGGTGGCTCTTAACCATCTGTAACAAGATCTGGCACCCTCTTCTGGCATGCAAGCATATATACAGACAGAACACTGTACATAATAAATCTTAAAAAACAAAAACAAAACCCTGCCCACTCCATCTCAGACATTCTCTTATGAAAGATGTTCCCTGACTTACATGAGGTCTGCACAACTCTCTACTTGCTGGATTTTTTAATGACAATTAGAATGAGAAAACACGTGAGACACCCCCTTTTTAATGAATTTCTTATATAGCCCTCTGGGGTCTTGGCTTCGGAGCCCTTAGTTGGCACCTGGTAGTTAACAATTTCTGTGTGTATGGCTGTCGTGTGGATGGACAAATGGATGGATGGGAGAATACATAAGTAACACAGAGAGAAGAAAGGATAAATGGACAGATAAATGCATGGGAAGATGGCGGTCAGAGGACTGTGGGTGTGTGGACATCGGGTAGGTAGATTGGACTGGGGAGAGCCCGTGTTTCCTGGTTGTGCCTTCCCATTCCTTCCTCCTCCTCGGGGCCAGCTTTCTGAGGTTGCTGAACCCAGGCAGGAGACCTAACTTGGCTTGCCCTCCTGCCCAGGTAGACATGTTCTCCTATGGCATGGTGCTGTATGAGCTGCTCTCAGGACAGCGTCCTGCGCTGGGCCACCACCAACTTCAGATTGTCAAGAAGTTGTCCAAGGGCATCCGCCCAGTGCTGGGGCAGCCAGAGGAAGTACAATTCCATCGACTGCAGGCGCTCATGATGGAGTGCTGGGACACGAAGCCGGAGAAGGTACACAGAGCAGAGCGGAACGTGGGCCTGCCTTCCCCTGGTAGGGGCTGTGGGACTCCAAGGTGTGTGTGTGTGTGTGTGTGTGTGTGTGTGTGTGTGTGTGTGCGTGTGTGCGTGCATGCCTGCCTGTCGTCTGTCTGTAGGAAAGTTACCTTTCTTTTTCTCTACAATATGTATATGCAGGACTAGAAGTATTTCAAATTTTGGAGTTTTTCAGATTTTTAGAATATTTCCATGTTAGTTGAATATACCCAGTCCAAAAATCCAAACTCTAATATGCTCTGAGATCTGAACGTTTTGAGTTTCGCTCAATTCGCATATTAAATGCATTGTAGTAGTGCAGTCCCCATGTAAAGTCAGAGGGACGGACCATATCTCTTTGGAAAGTTTGCTCACGAGAAGCTGGGCCTATATTACATTTTCAAAGAGAGTTCCTTGTTTGTTAGAAGAGGCCTCTAATTTCAAGTTTAGCACTTGTCCATCAAATCAGATAATTAATTAATACATTATGAATAGAATCTGAGACAGATCCCTTTCAAGAGTTTATGTCCCTGGACTTAAGGTAGAACACAACGGGCCTTTGACTCCAGAGCACCTGAGCTTATTACTGTGGCCATGATGACCCAGAGGCTGTGACGGGCTTTTATTTATTTATTTATTTATTTATTTATTTATTTATTTATTTATGGAGTGGGGGAGGGTGTTCTGAAGCCTTTTCAGTCTTGTGTTAGGCTAATCCCCAAGTGGGAGGAGTCACACACTGCCCTGGCTTGTGCCAGGTGGCCCTGTATGGGGACCCACACAGCTGTGCTCACTATAGACTTTTCTCCCACAGCGTCCCCTGGCCCTGTCTGTGGTGAGCCAGATGAAAGACCCAACCTTCGCCACCTTCATGTACATGCTGCCCTGTGGGAAGCAGTCGTCCTTCTTCTCATCCCAGAGCCAGGAGTACACTGTGGTGTTCTGGGATGGGAAGGAGGAGTCAAGGTAATCTTTTCAGTCTGTACTTCACTACGTATGCCTCTGGTGTCACTGGGAACTGCTGTAGAGTGTAGGGAAGACCCCCTGGGAGGGGGAAAGAATTCCTGAGACCCAGAGGCAGGGCCTGGGAAGGAGAGAGGCCAGAGATGGAGTCTCCATGGAATAGAGGTCTTGGGTGATGGCCTGTGGGGTTGTCCAGCGCATGCTACCCCTCCTTCCCCTGACAGGAGAGCTTTGCACGTTAGTGTAGTCTAGGTGGTCCCAGTGGAGAGCATTTACAGGCCTTACAGTCCGGGAAGACTGAGATGTCGTGAGACTTGAATAGAGTGGGGTCAGCAGAACGGACTCTGAAGTTTGCATGGATCTTATGATCTTAGGTTGTCAGTGGGGAGACATGGACAGAGGGGAAATAAATTCATATTTCCAATTCTTTCCATTGGAGAGGACCAAACAAATGTCACAGGCACTGCAGGGTCTAGATATGGTTTCTAAGTACCAAGAAGCAGGGTTCATCCAATGGCTGGTTCCAGGACTGGGCCTGGACTCCAGAGCCAACCTCTTCCACCCTCCCGAGGATGCTTGCTTTTCCCTTCGTCTCAGACATAGGCACGATGCTGGAGAGAGTTGGACCTGGGGGAAAATGATCTTTCCCAGTAGGAAGAGAGGGTCCGTAAAATCTCCCACCAGAACAGAGGAGGGAGAGTGGGGGCTTCTACCTGGGCACATAGAGCAAGGAACCTGGAGAGAGAAGATCAGATTCCCAGACTGACCCATGGAAGAAGAAAGGAAACGAAGCAGGAAACCAGGGCAACACGACGCCACTGTGGCTAGACTCTGGTCTTTCCGCCATGTTTTTTATTTTTCTTAAGCAACTGTATTTTCAGTATCAAATTTTTTCATTACATGGAAGAAAAGACTAAAACGAGTAGACAGAACTTTGGAGAAAGTTTTGCTTGCAAGTTTTGTATCCATTTTTTTTTCATCTGCAGTTTGCTGTCAGTCAGGGGTGGTGAACACCTTTCAAAATATGACTGCAGAAAAGAGCTTACAGCATGGCTCCTGTCTGAGGCTCCACTTTCTCTCTGACTGGAAGAAAGGGCTGTGTGCTCTCAGGAGTGTGATTAGCCAACTAACCCCTCCCCTACTCTGCTCCACTCATTGGGGATGTGTGGAGGGGCAGTGGAGCTGGACACATCCAGGCCTGTGAGCCAAGAACCTGCTCTCCTCACTAACTGAGCTGTTCTCAGAGCGACCAGGGTGGAGGCACATCATGAGCTCCACCCAGTCAAGTGTGGACTTCGTACTTCTTATCTTTAGCCTGGGACTGTCTACTCCAATGCAGAGGCTGCCTCTCTTCCTGTGGTGGGCGGGCTCTGGTCAGTGGGAGGGCAGTGAGCAGTCCAATGGAGGTGCTCTAACTCTTCGTGGGATGGTTGCCTGAACCCTTGGAGGTCACAAAAGGAAAGGAGGCTGCCTTCCGGTTGGAATGTCCTTTCTCTTCCATGTCCAAGCCTTGCACGGCAGGCAAACCCAGATGTACCCAATGTCATGAATGAAGTCCAGGAGTGCTGCAGGGTAGCAGACCTTTGTATGTGGTTACTTTTGTGTCACTGTCAACAAAATAACTGAGCTGACAGAAACAACTCAATGGTGGATGACTGATCTGGACTCTCTGTGTCCAGACCCTGCCATCTTGGCCCCCCCACACTTGGGAGGAACATCATGGTTCTCCTTTACTTCTGGGAAGACAAGCTGCAGAGAGAGGAAACGAGAAAGACAAACAGAGAAGGTGGGGAGGGAGACTGGGCTCCTGCTATAACCACTGATATAACCACCAGTGTTCCATCTGCTCCAGCTAGCCCCACCCCCCCAACGTTCCCAGAGCCTCCCAAAATAGTGCCTACATCTGGGAACCACGTCTTTAAAACATGAACCCGTGACACGAAGGGTCCTTCCTACTTGTATGACTACACCTGTTCCAAGGCCATCCCACTGGCCTGGGGAAGGAGGTGCCCCTGGCTCTCTGCAACTGACCCCATGTTGTTGCCAACCACAGGAATTACACGGTGGTCAACACCGAGAAGGGCCTTCTGGAAGTACAGAGGATGACCTGTCCTGGGATGAAGCTGAGCTGTCAGCTCAAGGTCCAGAGCTCAGTGTGGCTAGCCACCGAGGTAACTGCCAGCCTGCAGGGCCCGTGTCAGGGTGAGCATTAGAGGGGTACAGTTCCCAGGGGTACCAGCTTTGTAAAACTGCAAGATGTCAAGGTCAACTGGACAGAGCTCATCCCTAAAACAATGTCATCGGTCCTGAGAGGTAGGTCACCAGGGGAATTGCTGCTGGCTCCTGCTTGCCACCAGCTGGAAGCTAGGATTCAGGGTAGTTAGAATAGGTAGGGAGTCTCAGCAGGAGAAACTGGGTGAGTTGATAGCATGCCACACCGTGTTTCCTCATGATACTGTGTGGGACACGGAGCATAGCTCATCCCTGAGGATCTTCTGTCTCCATACGCGGAAGTCATTGGAAGACCTAAGTAGCTGTCTTATGAGAAATCCAAATGTTGCCCCAAATCAGATGCTCCAGGGTTATGAGTAGGGAAGGAACATCATAATCCTTCTTCGTGACTGTTTATAAGTATTTGGACCTCCCCAAAACCCATAGATACCCATGGAACTAAAGTGTCAGGAACTGAGTCTGATTTAGGAGAACACACAGACCTCTGAGAATGCCTATCCCAATGTAATTCTTTGTAGCAACAACAAATTGACTAAATATGTTTAAAGATGATGGACAGAAGAGGAGACCCCATATACGTCCTAGAGGGGGTGCAGGGCTCTGCCCGTGGCATGTTCTCACTGTATTGTGGCCCCACTTTGCTAGTGGCTGGTTCGTGCATGGCAAAAGCAAGCTTCTGTCTCCAACTCCTTAGGATCCTCTATGAGTTAACTTTCTTCCAGACTGTATTTTCCAAACAAAAAGCAGAAATGGATTAGCAAGCAAAACCCTGCCTTTTTAAGGTACCAAAGGGGATCCCCAGGCTGAGAGCATCCTAACAGGACACCGTGCCAGTCACTTCCTTATCTGGTTCTCAGAGTGACTTTGTCTGCTCTTGCAGGACCAGAAAATCTATATCTACAGCCTTAAGGGTATGTGCCCATTAAGCATGCCCCAGCAGGCCCTGGACACGCCGGCTGTTGTCACCTGTTTCTTGGCAGTACCTGTTATTAAAAAGGTAAGGTATGGAGAGAGGCATGTTCAGGTCTGTCACCAAGTACGGGAGGGTCTCCTTGCTGGGGACAGTGGATAGAGCTGGGGACTTTCTGGGTCACCTTGCCCAGGTCACAGCCAGCTTTAGAGACAAAGGTGGCCACCATTAACATGGAGTGCCTACCATCCATGAGCACTGGCTTAGAGGAGGCTCATACTGGTGCAGATGATGAAGTAAGCCATTGTAAATGGCACCTTCTCCTGATAAAGGTATCGGGAGCCTCTCCCCTGCCCTGGCCACTGTGTTTTCTGATTAATGGACACAGCTGATTCCCTTTTGTCTGTCTCTGCCTCCTCTCAAAGACTTGCTTCCCAGACCCCAGTCCTTTGCCCAGCTTTGCCCAGCACTGCCCTGCAGACCCACTCCTCACCCCATCCACCCTGTGCTCTCCCCAGCCCCAGCTCCATATCTTAGCACGGAATCTCTTCTCGCTAGGGCTGACAAAGCCATCACTTGACTGGCCCTGGTCCTTCTCCTCCAAACAGTAGACACAGGAGCCTCCCCTTCCCTTCTGGTGAAAGGTCAGGCTGCAGAGCGATGACCTCTCCTCTGAGGGGTTGGCTGGCACTGCTCGCTCTCCTAAGTTCTGCTTCCTTCCCTGGATCTAGTAAGGCCACAGGGGCCTGTGGGTGCAATGGGTGCCTTCCACCCATACACACACGGTACTTCCTAGCACATCTTTTTAAAATGTGCTGAGTGCCCTTATGTGATCTCTGTTTGTCCATCTAAAAGGAGGACAGCAATGGCAATGAAATAGGTCTCTGAGCCTACGGAGCCCAGAGTTCTAGGCTGGGCACTTGGAAGCTAGTGGTTGCTATGACTTCTTTGCATTGCCAAACCTGTGATCTAGTTTCATTTCCTTAGAAAAGGAAAGAGAATAGAAAGAGAAATGAACCTTACAGTCATTTATGATTAGAGCCCCATGGGCAGCCTAGGCAGCTGGGATCTCCCTACACCAGAGAGTGAGAGAACCTGACACAAGGCATTATTGAAGGGCCCGATGGCCAGAGCCCCAGCCGGAGTGCACCTCCTTCCCGAGCAGGGAAAATAAAGCTGACTCTGTGTGAGCCTCCTGAGCAGGGTGCCTGCCCTGTGGAGGCCACACAGGGCAGACCATGCGTGCATTCCTGCACAAGCACGCTCACATCCCTCTGAACGAACGTGGTGTTCCCCACGCCAGCCAGCAGAGCCAAGATCCAGAAAGACTTATGGCCTGTTTGCTCTGGCTGCTTTATTGACCTAAATCCTGAAGATGGAGTTTGAGAAACTTTCCTAGGGCTCCTTAACTGTGGATGTTGTGTGAGAGGCCACTCACTCCGCTACCCTCAACAGCTGCCCCCCTCTACGCAGGCACCCCGACTCCTAGCAAAGTGGCATCCTGCCATTCCCCATGGCTGGAACAAGGCTGAGATCCTGTCCTGAACTCTGACTTTGTTCTGTGGTCCTTTCCATGACCCAGTACCCTCTGTGTCCATTCTGCTCTGCTTTGCTTTGGGAGATACCCTGGGAAGTCTGCCTTTGGCTCTGTACCTACAACTTTGGCTTTGGCCTAGTAATGTCTGGCGGGTGGCTACAGAGGAAATGGTGCTTCGTGGTAAGTCAAACTCCTCAGTCGTGTTAGCCCAGGCACTTCAGAGTGTGGATGTGGGCACACAGGGCGAAGGCACCCCTGCAGGTAAGTTAAGTTAGAGGTTCTTTCTTCCAGAGACATATATTGTCCACTTGATGGACACAGTGGAATCCAGGGCCACAGAGGTGTATAAGACTTAACCCTTCCTGTGCCAGTGCAGTGCCCAGGTGACAGTGGTGGGCACAGAGACCTGGCCCCTGCCTTTCTGGAGATCTCCATCATGTGGGCAGTGACCAGAACTCATGCCTACAACAGCTATCATGTTAATAAACTGTCTGCCATAGGGAGAGCATTCTGCCCTGCCTTTCATGAGGCCTTCAGGGCATCCAGGAAGGGCAAGGCAGCTCCCTGCTGCTCTTACAGCACGAGACCAGCGCTGGGTGGTGGCATCCTTGCTTGATGCCCTCGGTACTCCGAGCACAGTTGCCCCTGGTTCATCTCTTGCCTTACAGCATGGGCATGGCTCTGCTGGGGCAAGACTACATCATCTCTGGACGTAGTCCTGAGGCCCCTGAGCAGGCTCAGATTTCAAAGACGTTGCTTCTGTGAGGTACATGAGCTCATGTGACCACTTGAGACGCATACAGAGATGAGTCTAGAGCCTGTGGTTTCTCTCTTAGAATGTGTGGCATGTCTGTTCCCCCTCCCTCCAGAACTCCTTTCTGGTGCTGGCTGGCCTGGCTGATGGACTCGTGGCTGTGTTTTCTATGGCACGGGGCACCCCAAAAGAAAGCTGCTCCTACCTGTGCTCGCACACAGCCAACAGGTCCAAGTTCTGCATCCCAGACGAAGACTCACGGCAGAACCCCTACCCAGTGAGGGCAATGGAAGTGGTCAACAGCGGGTCTGAGGTCTGGTACAGCAATGGGCCAGGCCTCCTCATCATCGACTGTGCCATCCTGGACATCAGCAGGCGGCTGGAGCCCTATGCAGCCCCATCTGTGGTCACATCACTTGTGTGCAGCTCAGACTGCAGAGGAGAGGAGACAGTCTGGTGCCTGGACGACAAGGGCAATTCCTTAGTGATGTACCATTCAGCCACCTACCAGCTGTGTGCCCGGTACTTCTGCGGGGACCCCAGTCCTCTCAGGGACACGTTTTCTGTACAGCCCTCAGTCCCAGAAAGCCCAATCCGTCACATAACCACCTCAAAGGAGCCTGAGGAAGAGTGCATCGCCGACGTGAGCATCATGTACAGCGAGGAGCTGGGCATGCAGATCCTCACCCACCAGGACTCGCTCACTGACTACTGCTCCGTATCCTCGTACTCATCCACACCCCACCCAGACCCCAAGTCCCCCACCAGCCTGCCCAGCTCCCTCACCAGCTATTCCAGTGTGCCTTTCTCCGCCAATTATGAAGACCCAGACAGGCTGCAGGAGCCCAGCGTCACCCCTGACAGAACTGAGCATGATCTGAGCCCCATGGATGGGGAGACGTTCAGCCAACACCTGCAGGCTGTGAAGGTGCTTGCTGTCCAAGACCTCATTTGGGTCCCTAGGTAAGTTTTGCTGCGGTATGGGAGTGTCATTTCTGAGCTGCCCAATGCTCTTGCTGTGGGGCTAGGGAGCATGGAAGCCACGGCTTCTTTAAAGATTCCCAGATCCGTTCTAGGCGGTCCTGCCAAGCAGGCTTTGCCATGCAGTTTTAGAATCGGGAGTGATCTCTGCAGTAAATCTAAGAATGCCCACACAGAATGTCCATATCTCGTCTGCCCACCAGAAAGCTCAGGGGGCCACAAAACAGCAGCCGCACTCAGGTTTCCTGTGGGGGAAGGACCTCTTCTGCATCACACGGTGCATCCACCGACACTCCCTTCCCGAAAACTTCAGGCTCTGTACCTACTGGCGCGCTTGCCCTGTGCCCTGGAGGGTACAGGTTCCTGAGCCGTCCCTTCCCCTGTCTTGGCTTTGGTCCCTTAGACATGGTGGAGATATCATTGTCATCGGCCTGGAGAAGGATTCGGGTGCCCAGCGGGGCAGGGTCATCGCTGTTTTAAAAGCCAGAGAGCTCAATCCGCATGGGTAAGACCGAGAACCATTCTGTAAGGCTACGGGGGAGGAGGATGGGGAACCTCGGGGCTCACTAACATGTCCACTAGACCGCACAACAGCCCTGCTGCTTCTGGGTTCCCGGAGATAAGACTCTGGATCCACCGGTGTGGTCACGGAGCAGAGCAGAGGCAAGGTGGGGGTCCTGTAGGCAGCTCCTGGGGTTCAGCATGGCAGTTGAATACAGCACCAACCACCGGCCAAGGATATCTACTTCAGGGTGTCTGTGTACCTGTGGATCAAATACACTGCCGAAGGTGTGTCTCCAGGGCCAGATTCAGCTGTGCTTGAGACGAGATCCTCTCAAATTCGTTCACTGTCCTTCCCACCGAACAGGAGAGGTCTCCTCCTCCCCCTACCGGGGGACCTACCAGCCCATGAAGCACCGGATAGAGCCAGGTGACATGGTCCCACTCCGCAACTCCCGTCCCTGAGCCTGAGAGTGTGACTGGATGCTAATCTGCAGACTGTGAGACATGCCAGTCGCTGCTGTGACGATGCCAGTTCAGGGCACAGTCTTCATGGCCGGTGCTAAGCCAGAGTTCCTGGTAGTGTTCACCCCTCACCCTGAAGCTCCCCCGTGAAAGGCCCTGAAGCCAAACATGTGTGCAGTGTTACACATCACAGTAGACCCGCCAGCAGCATACACTGTCACTCACCCTTGGGCAAAGGTCATCCAAAGCAGGACAGTCAGTGACAAGCAGCCAGTCGCTCATGCCACGTCCAGTCACTTGCCTGCTAGCACTGAGCTTTCTCAGTGAGTCCTGGGACAATGGATCTTCTCTGTGACCAATTCTGGAATAAGATCAGGCTTTGCCCCTGAACCCTGGCTAACCTGGTAAAAGGAAGCTTTGTGCCGAAGTAGTCCCCAGCCTCCACGTTGGGCTTCTGGAAATAAATAGGTCCTCAGAACCAGGTTGGTTGACCTTGGCACACCTACTCAGACTGTACCAGTATCCTTTTCTAGTCATCCCCCCAGAGACAGGTTTTATCAAGGGTCAGGCACATTTGCTAGGAGGAGAAAGACCCAAGTTGGCCAGCTGAAAAAGCAAGGAAGGACCAGAGACTCTCGATAGCTTGGTGAAAGAGAGCCTTCATGGGCAGTGGGGCTCAGTCACTGGGTATAGGAGGGGGAGGTCCAACAGACTCAGAGATGGGCCGCCAGCCCCGCAGAGACGCTACCAGGACAAAGAAGATGCAGGGAACCATCTGTTGTGGCCTGAGCAGAAACATGCTGTGCACACACAGACTGTGTAAAACAGTTGACCGCCTCAAAACGGTGTAAACAGTGATGGCTTTGAGACAGCAGACTTTGTCTTATGTGTTCCTCTGAATTTCCTGAGTCAGTGGGGAATAGAATGAGAGGAGCCTGCACCAAGGACACTCATGGGGCCACTCTAGTGTTTTCACTGTGGGGTGCAGATATGTGTCACAGTGAGCCTGTGGAGGTCACAGGACAGTGGGAGTTGATTCCCTCCTGCTTTGACATGTGTTCCAGGAATTAGGTCATCAAGCTTGCCTCATAGGGAGGCAAGCCCCTTCACCCATCGCTCTGACCTTTGCCTTTGTTCTGTAATACTCAGTTGGTGGGTTCATTCTGGACACCAGAATTCCAGAGAGGCGCCTGGACGGTGCCTGCCCTGCTTGCGTCAGTCGGTGGTCTTCTATTCTATAGCCAATGCTTATAAAAGTAAATGGATGCCCTTGGCCTTTTAGATACATTATAAGGCCCCATCCCATAGGCGACACTACCAGGGAGAATCTGGACCTTCGAGTGCATTCCAGAGCCAGGCTGAGCTGTTTACCGCACCCTCTTAGTAACTCCACCCCCTTCGAGCGGAGCATGAAGAGCGAGGCCCCACCCTGACCTAGTGAGGGCTCCTGTGGGTGATCTCAGACCCCGTCTCTCTGCAGGGTCCTGGTGGATGCGGCAGTGGTGGCAAAGGACACCGTAGTGTGCGGCTTTGCAAACGAAAACACAGAGTGGTGCCTGGCTGTCTGGAGGGGCTGGGGCGCCAGGGAGTTTGACATCTTCTACCAGTCCTATGAGGAGCTGGGCCGGCTGGAGGCGTGTCCTCGCAAGAGAAGGTAATGCCTACGGAAGGGCCTCCGCGCGGAGCCAGCAGGTCCGAGCCACTGCCTGACCCCTCAGCTACAGCCCTCCTAGGGCACAGAAGACAAACGGGTTCTTTGCTAAGCCTTCTGCTAAGAAGGGCTGAGAAGCTAGGAGCTGCTGGTAGTTTGGGAGTTCTCAGGTTCTGTGGGGAAAGTTATCAGCCCATGGGAAGCCACAGGGTCTGGTTGAGAGAGGCCTCCTCTCGCCTCTTCCCTAGGCTTCCAGGAGCCGGGGAGAGTGACCCATTCCAAACCTTTCCAGCATAATGAATGGGCCTGTCCGTTCTTCTACCGCCAGGCCTCCAATGGAATTACACTACAGAGTCTTGGTTGAGGAGCAGTTCGGGGTAAGGTGGGAGGAGGGCTGCAACCCCTGGCCCTCCTTCCCCCGAGACCCTAGGCTTTCAGCCTGTTTCACAAGGCTCTCAGTCCCTGGAGTATGGGGCCCAGCTTGGTCAAGCTGAGATCGAATCTCCCGCTTGGCAAAGGCTGCAAATGGGAAACCCCAGAAGGACCCTGCGAGGGCGGCATTGCCCAATAGTGGGGATGAATGGGTTCCTTCAAGAGTCACAGCCGGAAAGCCCGGTGCAAGGGCCCCGACTCCCCCCTTTACATTCTTCTCCCCCGACAAAAGGAAGGAGAAACCCAATCACTGGGCCTGGAGAAAGGGCCTGTGTTTATGACTTGGTAAAATAAACTTGGACACAGCTGGAGCACAAGCCCTGTTTGTTTGCACATCATAATCTTGTTTATCACTTTAACAAATTAAGTAATATCTCCACGGTTAGGCCTGGTTGTGAAATCCCATCGTATGGGACTTATACTGGATTATGTATTTGCCAAACATTCACTGCCCACGTGGACAGCGGATGAAGAAAAGCCAAGCTGTTAACAGGGTGTACAGGCACAACAGGGAACGGTTTATAAATCCCGTGCACACGTGTGCACACACACACATCTTTGACAGGCATCACCCTTAGAGGATGCCTAACCTAGAACACACGTTTGAATGCGAGATTGTACTTGGCTCCATGTCACTGAACCTTTTCTAGAATTAAATTATAAAAAGCAAATTTAGGTGTTTGCAACTGGGGAAGTGCAAGCTGGTGAGACTCGTGTTATCTGAAAATAAACAGACTTCAATGGAACCATGGCCTTTGTCTCTTGAGTGAAACGCATAGACTCTAGCCTTCCCAGGTCCCCTTGCTGGCCCAGGGTAGACAGGGGCCACCCCTCTCAGCCCACTGCTGGGTGTTCCCAAATGCTCTGTAGCGATTCCCATAGGCAAATGCTTCCCTGTCGGCCCCAGCCCTGGAGAAAGCTAGCTCCTCACTTCCTTTTGTGAGTCAGGCTTTGAATCCTTGGGGACCAGACCTTGAGCTCTGTGGCTGCTGAACCCCTTACCACCATTTCCCACCATGATCCCTAAGGCAAGCCTTGGAAGTCACCAGATCTTCTTCTCCCCTGGCGTCCCTAAGCTGCCTTGCTTGGATGTCCAGACAGGAGCCTGGCCCTGTCTGCCCTGTGCTGTGTCGCTGGATCGCAGGCTGATGGACAGCCTCTCCTACTTTGCTGACTCAGCATACCTTTCGTGCCACATTTTCTCCTGTCCACAGACAGAGCCCTAACCCGAGCCTCACAGTCAGGGAAGGAGGACTTTCACAGAACCACCAGGGACCTGGAAGGAAACACCTGATGAACTTGACTACAGAAGAATTGGAAACCTAAAAGAAACCTGGGCAGTGGTGGCATTATAACTTTAATTCCAGCTTGCACGAGTCCAGGTCCAAAGAGTAAGTTCCAGGATACCCAGGGTTACATAGAGAAATCCTGTCTCGGAAACAAACAAAAAATAAAAACAACAACAATAAGAACACCTAGAAGGAAACTGTACCACAAAGGTAAACAAACAACTGACGGGGCGGGGGAGACCCACAGAACTGAGGAGATGGTTTATCACATAAAGGAGCTTGCAGGCAAGACCGAAGACCTGAGTTCAATCCCCAGGACCTATGTGGTAGAAAGAGAGAGCCAACTCCAACAAGCTGTTGACACACACATGCACACACACATACACACACACACACACACACACACATACACACACACAGTAAATTAATGAGTATAATTTTTAAAGTGCATTTATAACACAAATGAAAGATGAACAGTTCCCTTACCTTGTTTGCAAAATTCGTATTCATCCATAAGAAAAATCACGATTGGAAAACAGATAAATGGTATATAAAGAAACACAGACCCGGGGTTGGGGATTTAGCTCAGTGGTAGAGCGCTTGCCTAGCAAGCACAAGGCCCTGGGTTCGGTCCCCAGCTCCGAAAAAAAGAAAAGAAAAAAAAAAAGGAAGAAGAAGAAACACAGACCCTCCACACGATAAAATGGCATCCATCTCCCTTGAGTTACAAAGACTAAGGGGTCAGCCATGGTTCTTGAACTCTTGCTGAGCCATTAGGCAGTGTCACAACGGCAGTCACCCAAGCAAGACACTCTGCTGCTGGGTCCTCTCTGCTCAAGAGGGCAAGGGTGACAGTGGACATCCAAACAAAATACGGAGCTAGAGAGGAAAAGTCAGGAGACCAGCAGCTTGGTGACTGGAGGTTACGGAAAACCCAGATGGGGCAGGGCTGCTGAGTGTTTATGTGAGGTCTCAGACCCTCACCCAGCAGAGCTTACACAAGCCAAGGCCCTGTGAAGGTGCTGTCATAACTGGGTGGCTAGAACACCATCAAGAAGGGAGAGCTCAGCCTGTTCCCCTACACACACCCCACACCCCACCCACACTCCACCCACACCCCACCTACACACACCCCACACCCCACACACACCACACACCCCACACACACTCCACCCACACACCACACACACTCCACCCACACTCCACCCACACCATTACAGGTGTCCAGTGTAGCCACTGGGAATGAGAAGCAAAGCCACTCCCAGTGAATAGAGATCAGGCCAAAGAAATAGAAACGGGTGGGGTGTCAGTTGCAGTAGCTATACCCCCGTGTACACAATAGCTTATTTTGCTAATCCACCATTTCCCAGAGGTCTTGTCTGGTAGTGGATCCTGTGCTCTATTCAGACAGTTTGGCTGTGCTCGAGTAGGACTTTTCAGAAGTCAAGAGTTACGGCAGGCACAGTGGTGCATGCCTTTAGTCTCAGCATTCAGGAGGCAGAGAGGAGAGGATGTCTGTGAGTTCGATGCCTGCCTGGTCTACATAGCAAGTTCCAGGATAGAACTACAAAGAGAGACGTTGCCTCAAAAAAAAACAAAACAAAAACCAGGGTTCCTTCTCTCCTGCGCAGTTATGTAGGGCAGCCAGTCCTGAGACAGGGCCCTGCCTGTACCCTCTGACCGCAGCCAGAAAATTGAACCTAGACCCCACCTACCAAGCAGATGCTAGCGAGATCCATTTCCACAATGCTGCCCAAGTAGGTCAGAATGTCATGAGCATGCTTTGGGGTGAGAGACTACAAAATGGCACAAGGCAAAAAGCAGTGATTGTTAGAGCCTCCCAGGGCTCCCAGACACACCACTGCACTCTTGGTGCACAAAGGACTCTCACGTTTATGCCTGAACTCTGTGTTTTTCAGCCTGGAGGAGCCACCAACAGCTTGCCCCAAGAACAGCCAAACCATGTGCTGCTCTCTCCGTCTCCCCCTTCCATTCCCCTCTCCCTCCCTCCCCCTCCTCCTCCCCTTCTCCCTCTCCCTTTCCCCCTCTGCCTTCTCCCACCCCACCCCAGGGGGTCAAGAAAGGTTGTTGCAACTCTAGAAAGGCTCAGACAGCCTAGGAAGAGTTTTGAACAAGAGGAGGTATGGAGACTCAGAGGTCTTTGTGAGCACAGAGAAGCATTGAAATCCGGGAAGGAGAAGCACTTCAGGCTGTCTCTTGAAAGGAAGATGATTTCGGCTCCCACCTGGGGGCTGGGAAAGGATGGAGTTTACAGTCCTGTGATCTCTGCTGTCTGTAGGGCCAGGCTTCACTGGAGTCCTTCAGAATATTATGTTTGTCCAACCCAGACTTTCCCCCTAAACCTTAGCACTGTTTCTAAGTCCACAAAACCCATCCTAATGATAGATATCACCTGCACTTACAACAGCTTGAGTGACCTCTATGTTATCTTAGGGCCAGGTCAACCCTGACTCCCACGGGCCTCAGTGTACCTCAGTCACTCTCCATAGCTCCTTATCTTCAGCACTGCTTCTGAGACGACAGAACCCATCTGTATGGAAGAAGCCATATGTACTTTGTGAGCAGCATCGATGTAAACATGTCTTAAGCTGTGTTTTATGCACCGGACTGAATTTAGTGTCATCAAGAGACTAGTTTCCAAAAGGAGGTTGAGGTTAAATATGGCTAGAATATACTACCTGGGGTCAGACTCCAGAAAGCTGGCCCAGCATCAGCTGATTAAGGCTAAACTGAGTATCATCTTTGTCTCTCTGTGAATCATTGTTCTACAGCCTGTCATAAAGCTTACACACACACACACACACACACACACACACACTCATACACACCATACACATACACCACACACACACATACACTCACACATCACACACACACCATACACACACATACACTCACACACACAACACACACACACAACACACACATATACACCACACACATACCATATACACACACCACACATACAAACACACCACACACACAGACACCAACACACCACACACACACCACACACACAGACACCAACACACCACACTCACACTCACACACACATACCACACACACTCACACACACCACACATACACACATACACCACATGCACATGCACACACAACACACACATACACCACAGACACACCACACACCACAGACCACACACACACACACACACACACACACACCCCAGACCACACACACACAGACACAGAGACACACACCACACATGCCACACACCACGCGCACACACACACACATACACACACACATACACACACACACAGACACAGAGACACACACCACACATGCCACACACCACACACACACACACACACAAATAGGAAGACTGGCTCCGCAGTAGTGAGGAAGTTGGAACCCTTGGTCTTCAGCGTCCAGTAAGTAAATCGAGTAAGTCAGCCCTCCATGGCTACAGGATCTAAAATGCTAATCAACTTCAAGGGAAAAGGGTTAGGAAGGATGTGGACTGGGGCAAACCAAGTGCCAATTTTATTTCCTGCCTTTCTCTCTTCAAACAATACAGGACAGCAACTACCTACAGAGCATCTCCAGAGTGTCACTGTGTCAGGGAGAATTTGATGCCTTTGAGAGGAAGGATTCAGGTTCCGTGCACTTACTTAACACATGACCTCATGTGAGGGACTTGCACCTCCATAGACTCGGTCCATGGGTGGTCTTGGAGCAATTCCCTGTGGACACCAGGGCACACTGGAACTTGCTTGAGTAACTGCTATCAGGTGGGAGTCTGTTTCTTAGGATGCTCAAAACACTGGTGATAGTCTGGTATTTTAGATTACAATTTTAATTAAATGTTGGCAAGTGCAGATTAATTGCAGTTTTGAGATTGTCTTTTAATGGAGGGAGCTGTGCATCCAGTGTATAGCATTATGGTGTTATTTAGGGACTGGTTCATTTTTCCACATCTAGTAGATTTATGATTTATAGCATCATCAGCATAGAGGCAGGAACCATGACACTACCCCACACAACCAAGGACTGAAAACTGCAAGATCAACAGGAACAATGCCAACATAATAGGATTTGCCCAACTCTTTGACCTAGGGGCAGACAACTCTGGAGGGGAGCACCCTATTCCTACCTGAAGGGTACATCCAAATGGCTGCCAAGAAGCAGCGCCAAGCCCTGTA
The DNA here is from genome assembly GCF_021556685.1 of Rattus norvegicus. NCBI lineage: Eukaryota > Metazoa > Chordata > Mammalia > Rodentia > Muridae > Rattus > Rattus norvegicus. The sequence goes on along the minus strand of NC_141534.1, from coordinate 132,411,865 downwards.
TCCTTGGAGCCCACAGAACCCAGAAGAGGGCCCAGCGTCAGAAGGAGGAGGCACACAGTGGGATTGCAGTGTGAGGCATTGGTGGCAGGGTCTGCCCACATCAATCTGGGCGTTCCAGGATTTCCCTCCACATCCCTGGAAATGGCAGACTAGACCTGGATCCATGGTCCACTGTGAGCTTGGCACGTGGCACGTGAGCCATTGTGACATCCTCAGGATGGCTATCACTCTCTGTCAGCCACAGGAAGCCTGACCTGTGCTCACATTCCAAAGCGCTAGGGTAAGGGCTTCAGCTTGTGGATCCTGAGGGGACGCAGTTCACAGTTCAGCCCTCAATCCCTTCCTTGTTCCCAAGCCTCCATGGCGGCATCTTTGGAACATAAAACCCAACCAACTAAAGGCCAGAGAAGGCATTCACAATGTACCGAGTGGGGCCTTGGGGGCGTGCTTTTCATTTACAAATGTATAAAAGATTTAAAAGACCAGAAGGACACACACCAAAATGTGACCTATGGCCATTTCTGGCTCCTGAGGTCACTAGTGGTTTTTGTTAAACCACTTTTAATTTAACTGTCATTTCTTTTATAATAAGACTAAGATCTGAATGACAAAAAAAATCACTTTAAATATTATAAAATGACGACTGGGCGGACACACGGGCTCTCTTGCTGTGGCTGGTCTGCCGTGGGACTCTGAGCCAAAAAAACAATGTCAGTCTCTCACTTTCCAGAGCATAGAAACAATCCACTGCTCAAGTAAGACGCCAGCGCCTTGCTCCTTTAAGCCTGGGAGGAAATGTCATTTCTTCAGGCACAGTCTGCACAGAGAACATTCCAGAACTGTAGATAATGTCACCCTTGGGGTAGCAGACTACTTCCTGGAACTGAGTCTTCTAACTATCTGTAACAAGGGCTGCAGCTGTCACATCCAGTCAACCCGGGAAGCGTTTGGTCCTGGAAGGCAAGTAGCATAGACCCTCTCTGGAGAAGGTCTGGACAGATCCAGAGATGCCTGGAAGGAGATTCCCATGCCTTTCAAACCCATCTCCTGTAGGAGTTTCAGAATGACAGAAAGTCAGTTTTTGAGTGTCACACCTCTGAGAAGCATGAATGGCTTCTCAGGCAGTGCCAGACCGCCTGGCCAATTGGAACAACTTTTCTCAGCATTGGAGCCCGGCCTCGAAGTCAGGCCTCTAAGACCATGGTACGTCCATCACTCCTCTCCAGAGCCAACTTCATGCTCTGCTGCTTAAAAAGCCCGTGACACAGAGTCGGGGCTCACTGACGTCAGCGAGCCTTTTCACGGGCTCCCTCCCGGCTGAGCTCTTGGGAGGCATGGGGTACATTCTGGTGGCCCTGTGCTCTCCTGATTTCACCACCTGGACACACGCTCTGCCTCCCAGCTTCCAAATCTGCTTCAGGCTAGGCATGCCGCCCTGAGGCTTCATCAGTTCCAGTACGTGCTAGCTTTCACGGGCTGCTTCCTGGAGCCAAAGCCCCTTAGAGCGCCAGAGCATTTTCCCTTTAATGGAGACACTGTTCTCACACAGTAATACTGTTTCCCTTTTCCGTCTCCACTGACAGACACTTTTTTAGACAGATGACTAGTGGGCTCATTGTGGTCAAGCTTTTAGGCCTCATGAACCCTCCCTTCCTTAAGGCCCACCCAGCCTCTATGGGCCGCTACTTTGTAGCTCTTGGGCACACAATACTCACTATATTGAAACGTCTGAGATAATTAATTTTTAAAACCTTTATCTCACAGCCTGAGATTGCCCAGGTCCATTGCTTTGGAATTCTGGTGAAGGCACCACATGGTAATGACCTAGAGTGAAAGGCAAAGCAAACTGTCCACCTCACAATCAGGAAGCAACGAGAAAAACCAGTCAGGGTCCCTAAATCTCTTCCAGGGCGTGCCTCAAAGACCTAAGGGAACCTCCACTAGGTTCCATCTTCTAAAGGTTCCACAGCCTCCCGATGGCACCACCCTGGTAAACAAGGCTTTAACACAGGAGGCTAGAGGACCCTGACCACAGCAGGGTCTCAGTCTTAAGGGGAGGAGCCAAGGGGAAGAACCCCAACATGACTCGTCTCGAAGGGACACAAGAAAGAACACGCTCTAGCAGGGTGCATGGTTCATCTGTTCCCTTAGCTCCAGTTAAACATCCCTGAGGTCCTTAGGCACGACATGCTACCTCACATTCCTGACGCCGAGGCCTGGAGACAGCAGGAGTTACCACCATTCACAGGAGGTCCGCACCAACACCCATCACTGTTCACTCAGGTATAACTCTGGTTCTGGGCCTTTAAATCGGTCCCTCTTGGGCTTGGGTTTGGCTCCATCTTTAGTCCCAGCCTCAGTTGAGTCTGTGACAGGGCCTGACAGGACAGGACATACCTTCTAGAAGACACTCTTCTATCCTGAGCCACACCTGGTCCCGGCTCTGGGAATACACACTGATTTCTGGCAAGGCATAGAGTAGATCTCCCTCAGGACAGAGGCCAGAGCCCCTCGCCATATTCCTCCTCAGAAAGGCATCCTCTGAGGGGTACTGAGTTCTGTGTAGGGTGAAGCAGTTCCATGTAGAAACACCTGCCTCCCTTCAAGAGCCATCTCAGCCAGTCCTTCTCACAGTGCAGTACAGCGTCTGCCCAGATCTGCAGGAGAAACACAGGAGGAGAGGGCAGGGATGAAGTGAAAGTAACCAGAAAAAGCCTTCACTTCTTGAGGTCACCTCAGCAAGCTCTCAGATCAAGGTACGAGAGAGCAAAGACCAGTGAGCTCTTTGTCTGAGTTGTATTGATAAAAGTAGTTTGTTTTAAAGAGTTATTTATTTTTATTTTATGTATATGCCCACAGGCCAATCTAGTGAGGAAGTTTTCTCAGTTAAGGATTTCTCTTCCCAAATGACTCTGGCTTGCAACATGTTGACATAAAACTAGCCAGCCCATCCAGGTATCTACAAAGGCTGGAGAGAGTGTCAGATCCCTTTGAACTGAATTTGCAGACAGTAAGAGGACCCTGGATGCAGGCACACACACACAAACACACACTCACACACACAAACACACATACACATACACACTCACACACACACAAACACACACTCACACACACAAACACACACTCACACACCCAAACACACACACAAACACACATACACATACACACAAACACACACTCACACACACAAACACACATACACATACACACAAACACACACTCACACACACAAACACACATACACATACACACAAACACACACACACACACTCATACATATTCTCTCTCCTCTTCCTCTTCTTCTCTCTCCCCCACTTTCTTCCCCCTCCCTCCCCTTCTCTCCTCACTCCCCCCTCTCTCTTCCTCCCTCCTCCTTTCCCTCTCCAGCTCTCACCATTTCTCACACACAGGACAAGAATGATGTCCTATCTGTCTTCTGTGTTCTTGTGGCCAAGTCATGATGTTAGCCCATGATGTTAGTCTGGTGGTAGCCCACCAGAGATGAACACTCAAAGTTCATAGCCTATGGAAAGTCTTTTGGCCAGCTGGGACCACACCAAAGTGTTCGGAGATCTAGGTGTTGCCCTAAGTGTCCAAAACATGAAGTGTTTAAGGGCTGAGGCCTTGTATGGGCACCTTGCTCAGAAGCGGCAGGGGGCCTTCGCAGACTGAGCAGTTTGAAGTAAGCAGTTTTAAGAGAAGCTAAAGTAAGTGGTCAGCCAGCCTGAGGGGCTTTCTACACAAATAGGTAGCTAAGGCGAATGGTCAGCTGGAGAAAGTTCCACACAAACAAGCAAGTCTTAATAAAGGCTGTGAGCTTGCACATCCTGACTTTGGCTTCCAGAATGCACTTGGGTAGTGTTCCACAGGACTCTCCATTAAGGAGATAAGATTTTTTTTTTTTGGTTCTTTTTTTCGGAGCTGGGGACCGAACCCAGGGCCTTGCGCTTCCTAGGCAAGCGCTCTACCACCAAGCTAAATCCCCAACCCCGAGATAAGATTCTAATTAGATCCAGGAAACAGCCTCAGCAAGAATACAAGATGGAGGAGCCTCTGTACTGCTCTGCCCCATCACAATGGAGGGAAGAAACTTTGGTCCAGAGACTTGGCTATATGCATTTTTCTGCCTCAGCTCCAGTACGTGACTATTCCTATGACAGGGACCCCAGGCAACCAGGCCCTACAGAGACACCAGTGTTAAGAAGGACTGACTGTGCACGAGATTGCCCCAAGGCCTCCCTTATACCCAGGAAGCCACAGTCCGGAACTAGGAGGAATTGTTACTAAATGCCACAGAGACACAGAAAGATGAGGCCTCAGTGGAGGCAAGGGCTTCCTTGTGGCTACGTAAACAAGCCTCGATTCCATGTGGACCCCATTGTGAAAGACTCATTAGTTCTCAGCTGACTGTGACAGGGGCTCAGGGAAATAGGAGTACAGACTCCCCCCAGCAATGCAAGAACATGTGGGTCATGGTGGCCAGCAGGTGGGGACTTGACTAATATACAATGTGTTTCCCTGGGGCCTACTAAGGAGGAAGGCCACAGGTGCCAGCCTCCCCAGCCTGGTTCTCCAGCATCAGCCCTGCTCTTCCCTTAGTCAGTTCTCCGGAGCAGTTCCCTCAACAGCACCCAGGGGGCGCTCTTAGGCAACGCCCAGCCTGTCAGAGCTGTCCAGTCTATGCAAACAGGTCAGAACCACCTAAGAAATGGGTGCCTCTGGATTCGTAGGCCCTCTAAGAGGGATCTGTGGACTTCATGAGTTGACTTTACCAAGTGTGACCTCGTCTGGGGAAGAAGGAACCCTTGTGGCTATGTGTGGAAGGATGCCACCTAGGTGATCAGGCAGTCAGAGACCCAGAGAAACCTTGTGTGGCTGGGAGCCAGATTATGGGGGAGAGGACATGGAACTTTCTACTTAGTGTTTTGCATTCCATGTGCGGTAAGGAAAATGTTAAACGTGTCTTGACTTTTTCATATCACAGGCTTCTGCAGTCTGTCTTCCTCTCCCCTTCTCTGTCTCTACAGTCTCTCTTCCTCCCCACCCCACCCTGCTCTGTGTGTGTGTGTGTGTGTGTGTGTGTGATATCTGTCTCTCTGTGTCTGTCTCTCTATCTGTCTGTCTCTCTGTCTGTCTGTGTCTGTATGTCTGTCTGCCTCTCTGTACATATATGTATGTGTATCTGTCTATCTGTGTATGTGTGTGTGAGTGTGTGTCTGTATGTGTCTGTGTCTCCATGTGTGTGTGTGTGTATGTGTGTCTGTCTGTTTGCATCTCTATGTATGTGTATCTGTCTGTCTCTCTCTCCTTGTGTCTGTCTGTCTGTGTCTCTATGTGTATGTGTCTGTATCTGTCTGTGTCTATCTCTCTGTGTGTTTGTGTGTGAGTGTGAGTGTGTGAATGTGTGTAAGTGTGAGTGTGTGTGTCTGTGTCTCCATGTGTGTTGTGTATGTGTGTGTGTCTGTCTGTCTCTCTCTTCTTGTGTCTGTCTGTCTGTCTGTGTCTCCGTGTGTGTCTGTCTGTCTGCGTCTCTATGTATGTGTATGTGTCTGTTTTTCTCCTTGTGTCTGTCTGTCTGTGTCTCTATGTGTGTGTGTCTGTATCAGTCTGTGTCTATCTCTCTGTGTGTTTGTGTGTGTGAATGTGTGTGTGAGTGTGTGTGTCTGTGTCTCCATGTGTGTTGTGTATGTGTGTGTGTCTGTCTGTCTCTCTCTTCTTGTGTCTGCCTGTCTGTGTCTCCGTGTGTGTGTCTGTCTGTCTGTTTGAGTCTCTATGTATGTGTATCTGTCTGTCTTTCTCCTTGTGTCTGTCTGTCTGTGTCTCTATGTGTGTGTGTCTGTATCAGTCTGTGTCTATCTCTCTGTGTGTTTGTGTGTGTGAGTGTGTGTGTGTGTGTGTGTGTGTGTGTGTGTGTGTGTGTACGAATATACAGATGCCCACATAGAGCACCATGTCCATGTTGGATCTGAGGGTCAGAGGCACACAGGAACAGGGAGGGCAACAGTGAAAAGAGAAGCTGAGAGTCTAGGGAAAGACACTCCCTGTGAGAGCTTTCAGATAAAACTCGCTTCTAGGAGTACGGGAGCCTGATTCCCACAGCTGGCCTCCTCCTTCTGCTTTTCTCAGCAAAGCTCCTTAGGGCACCTCAGCCTGTAAGGAAAGCAGCAGCTCTGTTTGTAGTTCTCTTTCACGGCAGCTACATGGAAACCATCCTGCCACCGAGGGCCAGTCCCTCACCAAGCAAGTGTGGAACAGTGACTGTTCTGTCCCAAAGCCCCTAAGTCACAGATACAAAAGGGAGTCTCTGCAGACCCTATGTAGTCTGACTCCAGGAGGGGGCTCTGCCTGAATTACCTCATTCCAGAACCATAAACTGACATCCAAGACATCAGCTCCAAAGCCATAGAAGGTCGCAGGCTGGAGAGACAAACCAGAAAACTCCATTCAGCTCCATGGTCCTTTGAGCTCCAATTTACCCTGAACTTGCCCGGCAGTGGCAAGAGAAGTGGAAGAGCTCGCCCTGCATGCCAAAGCCTCCTCAGCAGCCTCTGAAGTGAGGAGGCCAAGGAAAGGCGAGGCCAGGCCTGTCTTATCCATGTCTGAGGCCAACTGAGAAGGGAACCCAGAGAGCAATGCTGACTACCACAGATTCCCCTACCCTACCATACCTCTGTCTAGAGATGGATTTCTGTGTCTTTCCACTTTGGGCTTGTGACTTTCTTACAACCCACAGAGTATGGTAGAAGTGAAGGGTTGTAACTCCAAAACTCAGTCAGAAAAGGCAATGGAGCAGGCACTCACCTCTGAGGCTCTAAGATCCCAAACAAGTTATCTGGCTAGGGTGAGGCCACCACACTGAGAGGGACCACCCACCACAGAGGGGCACATGAGGTGAGAGGGACCACCCACCCACCACAGAGGGGCACATGAGTTGAGAGGGACCACCCACCCACCACAGAGGGGCACATGAGGTGAGAGGGACCACCCACCACAGAGAGGGAACATGAGGTGAAAGACCACTCACCCACCACAGAGAGGAAACATGAGGTGAGAGGGACCACTCACCCATCACAGAGAGGAAACATGAGGTGAGAGGGACCACCCACCCATCACAGAGAGGAAACATGAGGTGAGAGGCCACCCACCCATCACAGAGAGGAAACATGAGGTGAGAGGGACCACCCACCCATCACAGAGAGGGCACATGAGGTGAGAGGCCACCCACCCATCACAGAGAGAGCACATGAGGTGAGAGAGACCACCCACCCATCACAGAGAGGGCACATGAGGTGAGAGGCCACCCACCCATCACAGAGAGGGCACATGAGGTGAGAGAGACCACCCACCCATCACAGAGAGGGCACATGAGGTGAGAGGCCACCCACCCATCACAGAGAGGGCACATGAGGTGAGAGAGACCACCCACCCATCACAGAGAGGGCACATGAGGTGAGAGGCCACCCACCCATCACAGAGAGGGCACATGAGGTGAGAGGCCACCCACCCATCACAGAGAGGGCACATGAGGTAAGAGGCCACCCACCCATCACAGAGAGGGCACATGAGGTGAGAGGGACCACCCACCCATCACAGAGAGGGCACATGAGGTGAGAGACCACCCACCCACCACAGAGAGGGAACATGAGGTGAGAGGGACCACCCACCACAGAGAGGGAACATGAGGTGAAAGACCACTCACCCACCACAGAGAGGAAACATGAGGTGAGAGGGACCACCCACCCATCACAGAGAGGAAACATGAGGTGAGAGGGACCACCCACCCATCACAGAGAGGAAACATGAGGTGAGAGGGACCACCCACCCATCACAGAGAGGAAACATGAGGTGAGAGGCCACCCACCCATCACAGAGAGGGCACATGAGGTGAGAGGCCACCCACCCATCACAGAGAGGGCACATGAGGTGAGAGGCCACCCACCCATCACAGAGAGGGCACATGAGGTGAGAGGCCACCCACCCACCACAGAGAGGGAACATGAAGTGAGAGACCACCCACCCATCACAGAGAGGGCACATGAGGTGAGAGACCACCCACCCACCACAGAGAGGGAACATGAGGTGAGAGACCACCCACCCACCAGAGAGGGCACGTAAGGTGAGAGGGAACATCCACCACAGAGAGGAAGGAACATGGAGGCTTCTGGTCCCAGATAAGAGACAACCCCAGGAGGTAGGATAAACATAGGAGACACCTTCGGAACACTCTCCTGGGGCCTTCTCAGCCACAGCCAGGTTATATATTGAGACTTGGCATGTTACTCCGCAGGGGTCAATCACTCCTTCTCTATCCAAATCCCAGGCCCACAGAAACACAGTATAGAAGGACAGTTGCCACACACTAAAATCTGGGATGCAGGCAACAGAGCAGTTCAGAAGGCCAATTAACTTTCTACCTTTGTGGATGCTCCAGAGACCTGGGAGGCCAAGGGTTATGGAAGTTACACCTGTTCATCAGGTAAGGACCCAGGCCTAGAGTCTTGACTACTGTGTCTTGGGGACAAGTGTAGCCCTGAGCCAGCACGGCTCAGGCACAGGAAAGCAAGAGCAGCCCTGCCACACAAAGCTATCGCCCTGTCCTCTCTGAGGGGCACTGGCAAGCTTGCCAACTGATGGAGGCTGGATTTGCCAGGCTGTGTGTTCAGTGCATCGGACCTGATCGATGAGCGGCATCCCGAGTCACGGGTTACTACAGCAACCACCGGGCCCCGGGAGAGCCAAGTCCGGACTACTGGACTATGAGCCGGTGAACTTGGAGGGAAATTCACCTTGGCTTTGCCACTTGGTTTCGGCCCAGGCTGTTGCTGGGACTCTCCCCTCCATCGGCCACTTTGATACTTTGCGAGTAGACAAATGGAAGTTTCCAGGAAAAAGGAAAAGATGTCAGGCAGTCTCTCTGGCTGTGGGGGTGGGGCTGGCAGGATGCTATTCAGCCTGGGCAAGGCTCCCAGCTCCGGGGTCCAAGTGGCCAGCAGTGGCCAAGGCCATGGCGGTCGGCAACTTCTCTCATTGGTCACTAGATTATCTGTTTTCAGGCAAGAGCCCCTGGGAAGCCACAACACAGGAGCTTTTATTCCGGCTGCTGAGATGCCAGCCAGGGGACAAAAGGGCAGGAGAGGCCCCTGAGGTGTGGGACTGTCCTCTCAGAACGTGGGGCCGGAAACAACCTTCGCCTACCCCTATCCACACCATGCACATGGGAAACAAAGGCCCAGAGAAGCCGCCAACCCAAAATGTGTCGTTGCCAGGGGCAACCTGGACACAGCACTGACCAGCCTGGGAAAAAGCTGTTATTCTCAGCAGGGGGGGGGTGGGTGTTTGTTTTGTTTTGTTTTTTATAAAACGTTGGGTCAGATCAGATTTTTATAATGCTGCTCCAGGACATGGTGTTGCCTGAACACCACTTGAAAAGGCAGATCCAGGCAGAGAGCAGTCGTGGATACGTTTGGAGAGAAACTCTCACAAATGGTGAGACACTGGCGCAGGACTCCTACACCACTAACAACGAGTCTGTCTGTCCTGTCTGTGCTGCTGGCGGATGAACATGTATGGTCCCTTACTCCTAGTTCCCAGGAGAGAGCAGAACACACCTCGCCTTGGGCCTGCACCATGCCAGCTGTGCCAGGGGTGCACAGATGCAATGCCAGACAGGCGTGCCCGAAACACGAGAGAGCATAGGCGGCCATGTAGAACAGATAAACGAATAATAAGCAATCAGGCTGTTATCAAAGGCAACTGATAGGCAAGAGCTATGGTCTCCTACTCCTACCCCTGAATTCTGAAAAATGCAGACAAAAAATACATTTAAGAAAAGAAATTCTGGATTCTGAAGATCATCCCCATTGTCTGAGCAGTAACCTACAGGTTGTCATTCTTAAAGTTTGTCTCTAACTCTGTTTTCTTCAGCTTGGAGATGTAGGAGCTGGGGTTTCGAAGGATCGGTAGGAGCTCCCCAAATCAGGGTTCAACTACTCTGTGGTGGCTAACTGGCCCTATGAGATAGTACAGTCTAGAGAGACACACTATCGAAGCTGGAGAGCGGTGTGTCCATCGTGGGTCTAGACTGTAGCACAGGAGTAGAGAGCACTTGCCTTGTGTGTGTGAGGACCGTGTCTGGTGCCCACCACAAAAATATGTCCGCTATGGACGGGATTCCATGTATCTGACACTCAGCAGGAAGAAACCTGGATGATGTGGTTTCTCTGGGTGTCAAGGTGTCCCTTGAAGTGTGCTTCCAGAGAAAGAGAGTCAACTGGCAAAGCAGAGAGACCTGCGTATTTACTTTAGCTTCTCTGTGTGGCTCTGGGAAAATGTCTTTCCCCCTCTGGGCCTGAGTTGCCTGTTTACCAGAGTAATCCCAATGACAAAGTGCTTCCCGTCCACCAAACACTGCTCCTTTGGTTTCACGTTCTACACATAGTCAGCACTGTGTGTGCCAAGCAGCTGAGGCTCAAGGAGGCCAGAGGCTTGTCCCATGGTGGTCCAGTAAGAGACGTGGCCCCAAAAGGCATCTGCCTGGATCTGCTGTGAGCACAGTCATGGGGACATCTGAGTGGAAGGTCTGGTGTGAGGCATCTGGTGGACGGTCTCCCATGCTGCTGGGTGACCCAGCGGGTGTCTCGGGGTTGCTGATGAAACCACTCTCCCCATTTCCTGAGGGAGAGTTCCAGGTCTTCCAGCACTCTCTGCATCCTCTGACGCCCTAGCCTACACTGCCTGACTGGAGGAAAGACCAAGTCTGTATACCTCACCCCACATCCATCCTGGAGCTGGCAGTGAATAAAAGCCCACATTGACAATGTTACCATCCTCCAGATGTTTGTTGCCATGTTACTATTCCAGATGTGACTGGCAATCATATAACTGCCCAGTGACGTGAAATGGTAAGGTGAAACGGAATGCACCTACTAGCTAGAGTCACACAGTAGTCGTTAAGGAGAGAATCCCAGCCAAGCCTGGTGCTCACACCTGTGTCTTGACCACTTGGAGAGCCATGGCGGGATTACTTGAGCCAAGAGTTCAGGGCCAGCTTGGCCCTAGCAGAAGGAACAGAGAGAGGAAGCAAAGAAGAAAGAGGGGAAGAAGGGAAAGAAGGGAGACAGGCAGACGAGAAGGGAGAGAGAAAGTTCATACCCACACAGCATGGGGTGCTGGGATGGCTACCACTTTCTTCCTCTTTCCCAACACTTACTGCATAAACAGCAGCCTGACGATTAGCAATGTCTCAGCGTCCCTTACCAACTTCATGATGCACTGTAACATTGTGCACTTTTTATCAATGGGCTCCAAGTGTTTCCTGGAGAAATCAGGAGCAAAGGTGCTGGTTAGAGGCTCTAAGAAAACCATACTGATGCTGACAAGGGAACAAGAGCAGCGACTGCTTTGTAGACGTGCAACAAAGGAGACCTGCTAAGCACACCAGCGGGCACCAACTGTGCAGAGAGGGCATGTCTTTATTTATTTACACCAGGACCCATAGTTCCTCCCATAAACAAAATTCATTGCGGCCCTAAACAAAGCAAAGAGACTGCAGCATTCAAGCCTCGTCTGAATTACCCCGTGCACAATTCATGAAGTGGCTCTCTCAGCCAGGCCTGGTAGGATGACTTGGGGGAGCCAGTTCCTGCTCTGCCAGGGCCGGAGTCCCAGAACAAAGACTTAAGATCCTTGATGCCCTAGACTGGCCCTCAGAACTTGGGTTTGGTGGTGAGCTCATCTCCATCTTGAGATCACTGAGTCATAGCCAAGATGTGGAAGCTGCTTGGAAGTATCCAGAGCATCAGGTGCCAGGGAAACAGGTGCCAGGACTCAGGAACAGCTGCACTGAGGCCTCCACGGCTCCCATGGGTGATGGTGGAGGGTGGACAGTGCAAAACTACAGGGTGCTGAAGCCTGCTGACAAAGTTCGCTGACTGTGACCTTTTATAAATGTTTACTGGACCCTAACCTCAGAAGGACAGAGGTGATCCTGTCGTCCTATGTCCCAATTCCCTAAAGTTGTATTTGGTGCTCCCCTAGGGGTAATCAGCCTGCCCTGGTATTTCTCCGAGAGCATATGACCTGAGTCTGACTTTGAGCCTATGACAACCGCTTTCCATCTACCTAGAATGCACCCCATCTTCCCCTGTCCCCATCCCCACCCCAACCCCACCACCTCACCTTCCTCCGGGAATAACCAGACTGTTAGGAAACTATCCCTTTCTTTGTAACTCTATCCTGATGTGTCTATGTGTCATTAAATGGTCTTTTGCTGGCCATTAACCAAAGCAGCCAGAAGTATGATCTAGCATCTCAGTGACGGAAGAAAACCTATTTCCCTAACCCTGTGAAAGACTGGACCACCCCAGAGCCTTGGATAGTGATGGTGAGGATCTGGGCATTGGAGCTCTGAAAACATGGCATGCTTCTAGTACACGGACTCAGAGGGTTATGGGGATGGATTGTAAGAAGTCTCTGGCCCAGCCCTCCATTCCCCTACCAGAATGAGCAGAGAAAAGAGAATGTTTACAGTCTTGGCCCTGGTGAGATAAACCAAGGCTGTCCATACCCAGTCAGGGCACCTGGGCTCCCCACTCTAACTGGATTTATGTGAGGCTCAACCTAGCCTCTGGAGCAATGTAAGCAGGGTGGATTAGGGGATGGCCCACTGCAAGATACAGCTTAGGGAACAGCGCATGAAATATCTCATCAAAGGTCATATACACTGCAGTCCATCTCCAGGAACATGCCCCAGGGCCAGTTTCAGGGTATAAGGTGACATAAATAAAAGAGGTGCCTGAATCCTTTGAGCCAAGCAATGTCCAGACTCTACCAGCTCCTTCTCGCCCACAGGCTCTGGGAAGTCCGGGTCCCTGGGCTAGCAGGCTTTTCTTCCGGGTTTTTCTGCTCTGCTCCCACGGGTTCCCAGGCTTCTTTGATGAGGGTGATAAGTCAGCCTCAAGTCGGATATGACATCTCTAGCCTGGGGGGTGGGTCTGCCTCCGCATTCGTTGGATCACATGCCCACCTGAGGGCTAGTCACTGTCCTAGACCTGCCTGGAAACGCCTGGTGGAGGTGAGAGATGAGCTCCTTTCCTGGAGAGACTCACACCAGTGGCCAGACTGCCAGAGAAACAACTGCACAAATTTTAAAAAGTAAGGCTGGACCAGATCCAGACGGGGATGCAGGTGCCTAGACTGCAGCAGCCACCCACTACTGGGTGGTCAGGAAGCTGGAGCCCACAGCATGAGTACAGTCAGTTTGCCAGAAATGTTGGGAGTCTCTCTGAGCAGCTGTCCCAAGTGCAAGAGAAGATACACAGAGGTCAAGTCTGAGCCAGGCCTGACTCACCTCCTTCAGCACTGTAGGAACGAAGTCCCCTGCCTTTGTTCTCAAGGCAGGGCTGGAGCATGGGCTGCCTTGGCTTTCCAGGTGATGAAATGATGCCTTTGGGGCTGTGATTTCCAAACAGGCTGTCACAGAAGGCTTTGGGGGAACTCTAGGGAGCTCTGGTGTCTAGGCCGCAGTGCACCTGGTGGAGTAGAATACACACACAGAAAGGGGGCATGATATAAGCTAGAATTGCTGTGTAACTAGATACGGGCACCCCAATAGTGTTATTCTGCACAATGGGGAGGCTGAGTCAGGAGTATCTCATCAGTCCCTGAAAGTGAGTGTCTCAGTAGTCCCAATTCAGTACCGAACGCCTGGCAGCTCCCTGGAGAGCACACGATCACCGCGGTGGTTTGATCAGGAGTGGCCCTGATCATGCTTGGCCTTAGAGAAAAGCACTATTAGGAAGTGTGGCCTTGCTGGAGGAAGTGTGTCACTGTGAGGCGGGCTTTGGGGTCTCCTGTGCTCAAGCTACATCCAGTGACACAGTCTCATTTACCTGCTTGCAGATCAAACTGTAGAACTCTCAGCTCCTCTAGTACCTGCCTGCCTTCACTCTGCCGTGTTTCCCACCATGACGATAATGGACTGAACTTCTGAAACTGAAAGCCAGCCCTGAATAAATGTTTTCTTTTGTAAGAGTTGCTGTGGTCATGGTGTCTCTTCACAGCAATGAAAACCCTAACCAGGACGGTCATCATGTTGAGAGGCTGAAGAAGCTGCAGTCTGGTGTCAGTGGAGGACACTACCATGACTTGCAGCAGCAGTAGCAGCAGCAGCAGCAGCAGCAGCAGCAGCAGCAGCAGCAGCAGCAGCAGCAGCAGCAACACACTCACCAGCAAGAAGGGAAAGGCAGGTAGAAAGTGATGCCGCCCTCCCCCTTAGACTGCTCTTCCTTTGTCTGTCAGAAGGTGCTGGCCACCCAGTTAATCCTCACAGTTAATCCTTCCAGGAGTGCTCCTCAGATCTCTCAAAGGTATGTCCCAATTAATTCTGGATCTTAATCAAGCTGACAGTAAGTTTCCCATTATAGGCCCACTTAACAACTAACGCCTAACAACTCTATTCACCTAACAACTCTTCTCATGACATGTTTAACTTCCAGATGAGGGCAATAGCAAAGGTATATTCTGCCTAACGTGATCCAGCTATCCCATGTACAGTCAAACCCACGAATTCTAGACTAGAATATCCCTTGAGGAATGCTTCCTTCCTAATACGCCTTGATTTAAATATGATATAGATCTAGTAACACTTAACTGCTGTATAATTCAATAGTAAATTTAAAGGTAGAAGAATAGGAGATAAAAGAAAACACGAGGTGGCTCAGCGGTTAAGAGCACTGACTGCTCTTCCTGAGGTCCTAAGTTCAATTCCCAGCAACCACATGGTGGCTCACAACCATCTGTAATGGGATCTGATGTCCTCTAGTGTGTCTGAAGACAGCTACAGTACAGTTATATACATACATACATAAATAAATAAATAAATAAATAAATAAATAACTTTAAAAAATAAAACATAAACATTGGTTTAATAAGTGTATACATAGAAATAGACATATTATTAGTAAAGTGGGCCAGAAACACTCATGGCAGCATCAACCCTCCTTTTATAACTGGCCACATGAACAAAGTTGGTATTCCTCAACTACCCATTCTGTATTTCCTCCACCCTCAGCAGTACCTCAGCAGGTCTCAATTCTTTTACCTAGGAGGCTGACCCATACCTTCATTCCTGAAGGATCTGTGCCCTCTGTCATCTTCCTGGGTTGAGTTGTAGTTGACGCTTGTCTTTAATCATAGGACATGGCAACACCAAGAGATGCCCTGCAGCAGCAGTTCTCGACCTCTGGGTTGTAACCCCTTTGAGAATGAATGACCCTTTCACAGGGGTCACCTAAGGCCAGCAGAAAGTGAAGATGTTTACATTATGATCTCCAGCTATGGTGGTTCCTGCCTCCAAATCCGGTTCTGGCAATAGCAATGAAGGACTGTGGCTTCTGGACCCTGCCCTCTTGGAGGATCAGTTTTGATATGGCAAAGCTACTCCAGCAATTGCAACCCCACACCTTTGTATCCATTCATTGACTAAGCCAAGAGGTGCCAGAAACATTTATTTCATTCACACTAGGCCGTCTTTTGACCATACTTCAGCCAACCAATCAAATAAGTTGTTGGCATCTCTTTTTTTTTTTTTCTCTCTTTTTTTTTTTTTATTTTATTTTTTTTTATTAACTTGAGTATTTCTTATATACATTTCAAGTGTTATTCCCTATCCCGGTTTCCGGACAAACATCACCCTCCCCCCTCCTCTTCCTTGTGGGTGTTCCCCTCCCAAACCTCCCCCCATTGCCACCCTCCCCGCATAGTCTAGTTCACTGGGGGTTCAGTCTTAGCAGGACCCAGGGCTTCCCCTTCCACTGGTGCTCTTACTAGGATATTCATTGCTACCTATGGGGACAGAGTCCAGGGTCAGTCCATGTATAGTCTTTAGGTAGTGGCTTAGTCCCTGGAAGCTCTGGTTGCTTGACATTGTTGTACTTTTGGGGTCTCGAGCACCTTCAAGCTCTTCCAGTTCTTTCTCTGATTCCTTCAACGGGGGACCTATTCTCAGTTCAGTGGTTTGCTGCTGGCATTCGCCTCTGTATTTGCTGTATTCTGGCTGTGTCTCTCAGGAGCGATCTACATCCGGCTCCTGTCGGTCTGCACTTCTTTGCTTCATCCATCTTGTCTAATTGGGTGGCTGTATATGTATGGGCCACCTGTGGGGCAGGCTCTGAATGGGTGTTCCTTCAGTCTCTGTTTTAATCTTTGCCTCTCTCTTCCCTGCCAAGGGTATTCTTTTTCCTCATTTAAAGAAGGAGTGAAGCATTCACATTTTGATCATCCGTCTTGAGTTTCCTTTGTTCTAGGGATCTAGGGTAATTCAAGCATTTGGGCTAATAGCCACTTATCAATGAGTGCATACCATGTATGTCTTTCTGTGAGTGGGTTAGCTCACTCAGGATGATATTTTCCAGTTCCAACCATTTGCCTACGAATTTCATAAACTCGTTGTTTTTGATAGCTGAGTAATATTCCATGTGTAGATGTACCACATTTTCTGTATCCATTCCTCTGTTGAAGGGCATCTGGGTTCTTTCCAGTTTCTGGCTATTATAAATAAGGCTGCGATGAACATAGTGGAGCACGTGTCTCTTTTATATGTTGAGGCATCTTTTGGGTATATGCCCAAGAGAGGTATGGCTGGATCCTCAGGCAGTTCAATGTCCAATTTTCTGAGGAACCTCCAGACTGATTTCCAGAATGGTTTTACCAGTCTGCAATCCCACCAACAATGGAGGAGTGTTCCTCTTTCTCCACATCCTCGCCAGCATCTGCTGTCACCTGAGTTTTTGATCTTAGCCATTCTCACTGGTGTGAGGTGAAATCTCAGGGTTGTTTTGATTTGCATTTCCCTTATGACTAAAGATGTTGAACATTTCTTTAGGTGTTTCTCAGCCATTCGGCATTCCTCAGCTGTGAATTCTTTGTTTAGCTCTGAACCCCATTTTTTAATAGGGTTATTTGTTTCCCTGCGGTCTAACTTCTTGAGTTCTTTGTATATTTTGGATATAAGGCCTCTATCTGTTGTAGGATTGGTAAAGATCTTTTCCCAATCTGTTGGTTGCCGTTTTGTCCTAACCACCGTGTCCTTTGCCTTACAGAAGCTTTGCAGTTTTATGAGATCCCATTTGTCGATTCTTGATCTTAGAGCATAAGCCATTGGTGTTTTGTTCAGGAAATTTTTTCCAGTGCCCATGTGTTCCAGATGCTTCCCTAGTTTTTCTTCTATTAGTTTGAGTGTGTCTGGTTTGATGTGGAGGTCCTTGATCCACTTGGACTTAAGCTTTGTACAGGGTGATAAGCATGGATCGATCTGCATTCTTCTACATGTTGCCCTCCAGTTGAACCAGCACCATTTGCTGAAAATGCTATCTTTTTTCCATTGGATGGTTTTGGCTCCTTTGTCAAAAATCAAGTGACCATAGGTGTGTGGGTTCATTTCTGGGTCTTCAATTCTATTCCATTGGTCTATCTGTCTGTCTCTGTACCAATACCATGCAGTTTTTATCACTATTGCTCTGTAATACTGCTTGAGTTCAGGGATAGTGATTCCCCCTGAAGTCCTCTTATTGTTGAGGATAGCTTTAGCTATCCTGGGTTTTTTGTTATTCCAGATGAATTTGCAAATTGTTCTGTCTAACACTTTGAAGAATTGGATTGGTATTTTGATGGGGATTGCATTGAATCTGTAGATTGCTTTTGGTAAAATGGCCATTTTTACTATATTAATCCTGCCAATCCATGAGCATGGGAGATCTTTCCATCTTCTGAGGTCTTCTTCAATTTCTTTCCTCAGTGTCTTGAAGTTCTTATTGTACAGATCTTTTACTTGCTTGGTTAAAGTCACACCGAGGTACTTTATATTATTTGGGTCTATTATGAAGGGTGTCGTTTCCCTAATTTCTTTCTCGGCTTGTTTCTCTTTTGTATAGAGGAAGGCAACTGATTTATTTGAGTTAATTTTATACCCAGCCACTTTGCTGAAGTTGTTTATCAGCTTTAGTAGTTCTCTGGTGGAACTTTTGGGATCACTTAAATATACTATCATGTCGTCTGCAAATAGTGATATTTTGACCTCTTCTTTTCCGATCTGTATCCCCTTGATCTCCTTTTGTTGTCTGATTGCTCTGGCTAGAACTTCAAGAACTATATTGAATAAGTAGGGAGAGAGTGGGCAGCCTTGTCTAGTCCCTGATTTTAGTGGGATTGCTTCAAGTTTCTCTCCATTTAGTTTAATGTTAGCATCTGGTTTGCTGTATATGGCTTTTACTATGTTTAGGTATGGGCCTTGAATACCTATTCTTTCCAGGACTTTTATCATGAAGGGGTGTTGAATTTTGTCAAATGCTTTCTCAGCATCTAATGAAATGATCATGTGGTTCTGTTCTTTCAGTTTGTTTATATGATGGATCACGTTGATGGTTTTCCTTATATTAAACCATCCCTGCATGCCTGGGATGAAGCCTACTTGATCATGGTGGATGATTGTTTTGATGTGCTCTTGAATTCGGTTTGCCAGAATTTTATTGAGTATTTTTGCGTCGATATTCATAAGGGAAATTGGTCTGAAGTTCTCTTTCTTTGTTGGGTCTTTGTGTGGTTTAGGTATAAGAGTAATTGTGGCTTCATAGAAGGAATTCGGTAGGGCTCCATCTGTTTCAATTTTGTGGAATAGTTTGGATAATATTGGTATAAGGTCTTCTATGAAGGTTTGATAGAATTCTGCACTAAACCCGTCTGGACCTGGGCTCTTTTTGGTTGGGAGACCTTTAATGACTGCTTCTATTTCCTTAGGAGTTATGGGGTTGTTTAACTGGTTTATCTGTTCCTGATTTAACTTCGATACCTGGTATCTGTCTAGGAAATTGTCCATTTCCTGAAGATTTTCAAGTTTTGTTGAATATAGGTTTTTATAGTAAGATCTGATGATTTTTTGAATTTCCTCTGAATCTATAGTTATGTCTCCCTTTTCATTTCTGATTTTGTTAATTTGGACGCACTCTCTGTGTCCTCTCGTTAGTCTGGCTAAGGGTTTATCTATCTTGTTGATTTTCTCAAAGAACCAACTTTTGGTTCTGTTGATTCTTTCTATGGTCCTTTTTGTTTCTACTTGGTTGATTTCAGCTCTGAGTTTGATTATTTCCTGCCTTCTACTCCTCCTGGGTGTATTTGCTTCTTTTTGTTCTAGAGCTTTTAGGTGTGCTGTCAAGCTGCTGACATATGCTCTTTCCTGTTTCTTTCTGCAGGCACTCAGCGCTATGAGTTTTCCTCTTAGCACAGCTTTCATTGTGTCCCATAAGTTTGGGTATGTTGTACCTTCATTTTCATTAAATTCTAAAAAGTTTTTAATTTCTTTCTTTATTTCTTCCTTGACCAGGTTATCATTGAGTAGAGCATTGTTCAATTTCCACGTATATGTGGGCATTCTTCCCTTATTGTTATTGAAGACCAGTTTTAGGCCGTGGTGGTCCGATAGCACGCATGGGATTATTTCTATCTTTCTGTACCTGTTGAGGCCCGTTTTTTGACCAATTATATGGTCAATTTTGGAGAAAGTACCATGAGGAGCTGAGAAGAAGGTATATCCTTTTGCTTTAGGATAGAATGTTCTATAAATATCCGTTAAGTCCATTTGGCTCATGACTTCTCTTAGTCTGTCTACATCTCTGTTTAATTTCTGTTTCCATGATCTGTCCATTGATGAGAGTGGGGTGTTGAAATCTCCCACTATTATTGTGTGAGGTGCAATGTGTGTTTTGAGCTTTAGTAAGGTTTCTTTTACATATGTAGGTGCCCTTGTATTTGGGGCATAGATATTTAGGATTGAGAGTTCATCTTGGTGGATTTTTCCTTTGATGAATATGAAGTGTCCTTCCTTATCTTTTTTGAGTTGGCATCTCTTTTTTAACAGCGCGAATTGCAATATCAAATCCAGACCCAATGGTCCACTCATGTGCTTCTGTGCCATATGCTAGAATTCCTCTCTTTTCCAATCAATGCCTTCATTTTATTTCTTACTTGTTTGCTTGTTTGTTTGCTTTTAAATATTTAGACAGGATCTCACTATGTAGTCCTAGCTACCCTGGAACTTGCTATGTAGACCAAGCTGGCCTCAACTTCAGAGAGATCCTTTTGCCTCTGCCCCCCATGGATGGTATTAAAGGCATGGAGCACAAGGCATGGCCTTGGTGCCCTCATTTAATTGTCAACCACTGTCAAAGCTGAGGCTTCAGGTTGCATTTGAGGACAGCCAACTGTATGATGAGGGTTTGGGTTTGCAACCTGAGTCTGCTGGCTGCTGGGGAGAAGGTTTCCTCCAGGACACTCAAAAACCTGTAGGTTGATTCTGCGCACCTGGATCTGGAAGTTCTCTAAGCAGAATGGTGTCTGTGTTGCTTTAACCAAAATTCTGGAAGCAACCAGCCAGCATCATCACATGCCTTAAGTTTTCCAGAAATGTTAAAGTTTTCTACGTAGAATTGCTAAATTCATTGATGTCCACAAGAGGCAACTTAGGAGTACCAGATGCCTTTGTCTTTTTTTTTTTTTTTGGTTCTTTTTTTCAGAGCTGGGGACCGAACCCAGGGCCTTGCGCTTCCTAGGTAAGCGCTCTACCACTGAGCTAAATCCCCAGCCCCCAGATGCCTTTGTCTTACAGAGTTCCTTGAACAGTTCATAGCACAGGTCTCCAGTGTGCTTTTAGTTGAGTTGGAAAGTCAGCTCCAGGTAGCATCAAGCTCAAATGCATCCTTACAGTTCTGTGTTTTCTAGAGCCACTGTGAATACCACATCTATATTGAGCAGGGTTCTCTTGTAAGGGTCCGAAAATCACTGAAGGAAGACACCAGACTCAAATAGTATCCAAAAACAAAGAGTTTATTCTGCAGAAACGACCAGCATATAGGATCAACCATTCTTTGAAATGGTGACCCTAGACAAAGGGACACAGACCTTCTTATAGGAAACTGGGGGAACTCTTTAGTGGGATTAGGTAAGCTAAAATCTCATTGGTGGGTATTAGGAGGGTCACAGGTGATCAGTGGTCTACATTCCTATGTTATAAACATTCAACCAAGCAATAAAATAGGGCTGTCCAGCGCAAATGGCCCATTCTGAGATATTTCCCCATTTTTGTGGTTATCCCCAGGCTATTCTTTGGGAGAAAGTTTTCTGATCTTGTTCTGGATTTTATGATCTGTTCCTAAAGAAGGTGTATTATGGCTTAGTTTCTGGGACTTATGGTCTATTCTTGAAGCTGGTGCCTTATGCCTTTTTTGAAATCAGGTCTGGTTCTCAAAATGGAGACAAATGGGGTTTATATTACCCTTTCACTCTGGAGTGTGTGTGTGTGTGTGTGTGTGTGTGTGTGTGTGTGCGCGCGCGCGCGCGCGTGCGTGCACGCGCATGCTATAAAAGGACACTTGCTAGAGCAGCTTACACACTAGGAGATGAATAGTCCAGCTATGGCCGTCTGCACAAAGAAGGGGCTGAGAACTGGGTACTTGGATGATTTGGCAATAGCAGTCTGGCAATGACAGTTTCTGAGAAAGTTGCTGGTCTTCAGTCCATGTTGGAAAGCACAACATGGTGGTCTGGTGCCAAGAAGGACAGTGCTGACAGCAAAGGGGACAGTTATACTCACCAGCAGAAAGCGAATGTCAGCCCAGCTGCCCTGCACTAGCTGCTTGCTGTCCACCAGCTCCATTGTCCGGCCAACACTCCACCAGCCTCCACCAGGCCCACCACACAAGGAACATCAGGCCTGCTACACCAAGAACATCCAAGGCTGCCCACAGGAGGCCTGCTGCATGGGGAATACCCAGATTAGGCTCACCTTCCTGATACCTGCTACACCAGGAACATCCTGGGACAACCAGATGGCTAAAGGCCCACATAAGAACACAATCCACAAGATCCAGGGCAATATACACCTTCAGAGCAAAGCTATCCCTCTCTGGCAAGCCCTGGATATCCTAACCCAACCAAAGAACAAGAAAAATGACCTTAAATCCAACCTTATAAAAATGATAGGTGTCTTTAAAGAGGAAATGAATAAGTCCCTTAAAGAAACACACAAAGATACAATTAAACAGGTGAAAGAAATGAATACAACTGCTCAAGACCTGAAAATGGAAATCGAAGCAATAAAGAAAACACAGACTGAGGTAATCCTGGAGATGGAAAACCTAGGGAAGAGAACAGGAGCTACAGACACAAGCATCACTAACAGAACACAGGCGATGGAAGACATCAGGTGAAGAAGGAGGATAGAAAAAGATCCAATGTAAGTAAATAAAATAACCAATAAAAATAATAATAAATCAAATTTGTATATGAATGAGAAAAGAAGAAAAATGATACATCAGTCAAAGAAAATGTTAAATCTAAAAAAATCCTGACACAAAACATCCAGGAATCAGGGATACCATGAAAATGTCTAACGTAAGAATCATGGGAATAGACAAAGCTGAAGAGTCCTAGCTCCAAGGACCAGAAAATGTTTTCAACAAAATTTCCCCAGCCTAAAGAAAGAGATGCCTATAAACATAGAAGCTTACAGGACACCAAATAGATTGGACCAGAAAAGAAAAGCCTCTTGCCATATAATAATCACAACACTAAATCTAAAGAACAAAGAAAAAAATTAAAAGCTGCAAGGGAAAAAGGCCAAGTAATATACAAAGGCAGTCCTGTCAGAATTACACCAGACTTCTCAACAGATACTCTAAAAGCCAGGAGGGCCTGGACAGAGAGATGTCTTGCAATCTCTAAAATACCACAGATGCCAACCTCTACTGCTATAGCAGGCAAAACTATTACCTACATGGAAAAAACAATGTATTCCAAGACAAAATTTAAGCAATGTCTATCCACAAACCTAGCCCTACCAAAAATACTTGAGAAAACTCCAACCCAAAAAAGTTAACTACACCCAAGAAAACAAAGGAACTAAATAATACACAAGCCAGAACAAAATAAGGGAAGCATACACAAACACACACAGACACACACAGACACACACACACACACACACACACAGACACACACACACACACACACACACACACACACACATTCCCCTCCTCTCTCTTTCTCTTCACGTGTTCATGGTCAGTTTCCCACCCCCTCCTCCTCCTCCTCCTCTTCTTCTTCTTCCTCTCTCTCTCTCTCTCTCTCTCTCTCTCTCTCTCTCTCTCTCTCTCTCTTTCTCTCTCTGACTTTCTCAGTCTTTACCTGATAAACTCCCTTCCCCATGCCCTAAGTAAACTCTATTTCATACTTTAAAAAAAAGGGGGGGGGGGCATAGCCTAAGAGAATGAATGCAAAACCAGGATCTATCATTGTGCTGCATTCAAGAAACACACCTCAGCAATAAAGATAGATATTACCTCATAGTAAAGGGCTGTAAAAAATTTTCCAAGCAAGTGAATGCAAGAAACAAGCTGGAGTAACCACTCTAATAGCTAATAAAATAGACTTTCAACTAAAATTAATCAAGGAACACAGGGAAGGAGACTTCAAACTCATCAAAGGAAAAATATCCACCAAGATGATGTTTCAATTCTGAACATCTATGCTCCAATCACAAGGGCATTGTGGAATGGTGAAAGAAGCATTACTAAAGCTTAAACCATACATCAAACATCCCACAGTAATTATGGGGAGATTCAACACCTCATTCTCACCAATGGACAGGTCTTTGAGACAGAAACTAAACAGAGAAACAACGAAACTAACAGAGTTTAACAGATATCTACAGAACATTTCACCCAATACAAAACAATATACCTTCTTCTTAGCGTCTCACAGAACCTTCTCCAAAATTGACATATAGCTCCCCACAAAGCAAGCCTCAACAGATACAAGAAAATTGAAATAACTCCTTGTATTTTATCAGAACACGATTAATTAAATCTGGACTTCAACAACAACAGAAAGCCTACAAACTAATAGAAACTGAACAAATAATTCAATGATCTTCAAGTCAGAGAAGAAATAAAGAAAGAAATTAAAAACTTTATCATTTCAGTGAAAATGAAGGCACAACATATCCAAACTTATGGGACATAATTAAAGCAGTGATAAGAGGAAAGTTCACAGCACTAAGGGCCTTCATAAAGAAATTAGAGAGCTCTGATACTAGCAATTTAAAAGTATACCTCAAAGTTCTCAAACAAAAAGAAACAAACACACCCAAGAGAAGTAGATGGCAGGAAATAATCAAAACCAGGGCTAAAATCAATAAATTAGAAACAAAGAAAACAATATAAGACTCAATGAAACCAAGAGCTGGTTCTTTGAGAAAATTAACAAAATAGATAAACTCTTAGCCAAACTAACTAAAAGGCAGAGAGACAAGATTCAAGCTTAAAAATTCAGAAATCAAAAAGGAGACATAACAGACACTGAGGAAATTCAAAGAATCATTAGGTGTTCCTTCAAAAGCTTATACTCCATAAAATTGGAAAATCTAAAAGAAATTTCCAGATAGATACCACTTACCAAAGTTAAATCAAGATCAGGTAAACTATGTAAATAGTCTATAACCCCTAAGGAAATAGAAGGAGTCAATTAAAGTCTCCTCTGCCAAAAAGCCTAGGGCCAGATGGTTTTTGTGCAGAATTCTACCAGAGCTTTAAAGAAGAGTGCACACCAATACTCCTCAAACTATTCCACAAAATAGAAACAGAAGAGACATTGTCAAACTCAGTGCCACAGTCACCCTGACACTGAAACCACAGGAAAACTCAGCAAAGAAAGAGAATTTCAGACCAATTTCCCTTATACACACTGACACAAAATACTCAATTAAACATTCCCAAACTAAATCTAAGAATATCTCAAAAAGCTTACCCACCATGCTCAAGTAGGCCATCCCAGTTATGAAGGGATGGTTCAATATACAAAAATCCATCAATGCAATCCACCATATTAAAAAGAAACTTTTAAAAATCACATGATCAACTCATTAGATGCTGAAAAAAACCTTTGACAAAATCCAACATCCCCTCCTGTTAAAAGTCTTGGAGAGACTGGGATACAAGGCACATACATAAACATAATAAAAGCAATATACAGCAAGGCAAACCCTATATTTGGGTTTTAATGCCAAATTAAATGAAGAGAAACTTAAAACATTTCCACTAAATCAGGGACAAAAAAGGCTGCCCATTCCCTCTCTAGTTGATGTATTACTTGAAGTTCTACCTAGAGCAAGAAGACAACTAAGGAAGATCAAAGAGATATTAATTGGAAAAAAGAAATCAAAGTATCACTGTTTACAGATGATATGATACTATACGTAAGTGACCCCAAAACTTCTACCAGGGAAATCCTACAGCTGATAAACACCTCCAGGAAAGTGGTTAGAAACAAAATTAACTAAAAAAAAAATAGCCCTTCTTTATACAAAAGATAAACAGGCTGAGAAAGAAATAAGGGAAACAACACCCTTTACAATAGCCACAAATAATAAAAAATATTTTGGTGTAACTCTAGCCAAGCAAGGTATGATAAGTCCCTAAAGAAAGAAATTGGGGAAGGTATCAGGAGATGGAAAGATCTCCAATTCTCACGGATCGGTAGGATTAACACAGTAAAAACAGCCATTTTATCAAAAGCAATCTACAGATACAATGCAATTCCCATCAAAATTCCAGCACAATTCTTTACAAACCTTGAAAGGACAATCCTCGACTTTGTATAGAAATAAAAACCTGAAGATAGTAAAAGAATCCTGTATAATAACAGAACTTCTGGGGGTATCACCATCCCTGATTTCAAGCTATACTACAGAGCGATACTAATAAAAAAAAAAACCCACATTGAATCTGCATAAAAACAGACAGATTGATCAACTGAATAGAATTGAAGACTCAGAAATAAACCCACATACCTACAGACACTTGATTTGTGACAAAGAAGCCAAAATCATACAATGGAGAAAAGAAAGTGTTTTCAATGAATAGTGCTGGTCTAACTGGGTGTCTGCTTGTAGAAGAACACAAATAGATTCTTATTTATCACCCTGCACAAAACTGAAGTGCAAGTGGATCAAAGACCTCAACATTAAAACCAGACACATTAAATGTAATAGAAGAGAAAATAGAGAACTATCTTGAACACATTGGCACAGGAGACGACTTCCTGAACAGAGCACAGCCACTATCAACAATTAACAAACAGAACCTCATGAAGCTGAAAAGCTTTTTGCAAGGCTAAGGACAGCATCAATCGAACAAAACAGCAGCCTACAGAATGGGAAAAGATCTTCACCAACCCTACATCCAACAGAGGACTAATATCCAAAATGTATAAAGAACTCAAGAGATTAGACGCCAACAAACCAAATAACTTGATTTAAAAATAGGGCACAGATCTAACCAGAATTCTCAACAGAGGAGTCTCTAGTGGCCAGGAAACACTTAAAGAAACGTTCAAAGTTCTTAGTTACCAGGGAAATGCAACTCAAAATGACTCTAAGAGTCCATCTTAAGCCCATCAGCATGGATACGATCAAAAACTTAAGTGACAGCACATGCCGTTGAGAATGTGGAGCAAGGGAAACACTCCTTCATTGCTGGTGGGAGTGAAAACGTGCACAGTCACTTTGGAAATCAATTTTGTGGTTTCTCAGAAAAATTGGGAATAGTTCTATCCCAAGACCCAGCTATACCACTCCTGGGCATATGTCCAAGATGCTCTACCATACCGCAGGTACATGTGCTCAACTATGTTCATAGCAGCTTTATTCTTAATAGCCAGAAACTGGAAACAAGCTAGATGTCCCTCAACCAAAGAATGGATAAAGAAAACGTGGTACGTCTACACAATGCAATACTATTCAGCTATCAAAACAAAGACATAGTCAAATTTGCAGTCAACTGACTGGAAGTTTGGAATAGTCTGAGTGAGGTAACCCAAACCCAGAGAGACACACTGGGTGTTCTCACAAGTGGACACTAGCCATAAAGTACAGGGTAACCATGCTACAATCCACAGACCCAAAGTAACTAAGTAATAAGGTGGGCCCAAGAAAGGATATGTGAATCTCATTCAGAAGGTGAAGCAAAATGGTCGCCAGAGGTGAATGAGGGAGAGAATTGGGTGAGGGAGGGGCTGAGGATCAGGCGTGGGGAGAGGGGATGTGGGAGAGGGCTGGGAGCAAGAGCTGCAGTCAGTGGGACACATCTCTGGGAGTAACTAGAGACCTGGGATAGGGGAGGCTCTGGGGAGTCTATAGGGTGACCCTAGCTGAGATTCATACCAGTGGGAGATATGGAGACTAAAGTAACCAATCCTTGTAGCCAAGCAGCAATTTCAGTGGAGAGAAAGGGACATCAACCCACCCATAAAACTATCAACCCAAAATTTGTCTTGCCTACAAGATTCACAGGGATAAAGACAGAGCAGAGATTGAGGGATCAGCCAACCAATGGCTGGCCCAACTTGAGACCCACCCCATGTGAAAGAGCCAATCCCTGCCACTATTAATACTCTGCTAAGCTTGCAGACAGGAGCCTAGCATAACTGTCCTCTGAGAGGCTTCAGCAGTTGATGGAAACAGATGCAGAGACCCATAGCCAAACGTCAGGCAGATTTCAGGGAGTTTTGTGGAAGAATAGGGGATAGAATTGAAAAAGCTAGAGGGGTCAAGGACACCACAAGAAGATGTATAAAGTCAACTAGCCTGGGACCATGGGGGCTCATGGAGACTGAACCACCAACCAAAGAGTCTGCAAGGACTGGACCCAGGCCCTGTACACATTTGCAGCTGATGTCCAGCTTGGTCTTCATGTGGGGTAGTGGGGGGAGGGACTTGTAAGGGTGGGACTGGGAGGAGTGGGAGAAGAGGAGAGAAGGGACACAAACAGGATGTAAAGAAATAAAATAAAATAAAGAAATAAAATTTTAAAAAGTACCATAGAGCTGGAGAGATGGCTCCACAGCTAAGAGCACTGCCTGGTCTTCCAGAGGTCCTGAGTTCAATTCCCAGCAACCACATGGTAGCTCACAACCATCTGTAATGGGATCTGATGACCTCTTCTGGTCAGAAGAATACATAAAATAAATCTTTTTTTAAAAGGGTACCATTTAATGGATATATATGAACATAAATGTAAATATTTATGGGGTGCAATCCAGTTGATACAATCCATGTACCATGTAATGTTTACATAAGAGTAAATAGCTCTATTTCCTCAAAAAGAGAAAGTGGCAGTGACAGACAGTTAGGCAGCACCGTCTTTTCCTTGGATGTCTTCAGAGCTGGTATCCCACCCTGGAAAGTGCCACCCACTCCCCCACTCTGGGAAAGGATCTACTTCCCTAATTAATTCTTGCAGAAAATGGCCCTACAGACCCTCCTAAAGGTGGGTCCCTGCACAGATGGCTATGGAAATGAACCATCACACCTAGCATGTGGACATGGCATACAGACTGAGTAAAGCAATGTAGGTGATGGATGCTTGATTACAGCAGGCCCCTGCTCCCTGTGACGTAAAGCTGTAAGAGATTGTGGTCCTTCCACCACAAACAAGGTCACCTAGTCTTGGAGGCAGCATGCATGGCCTGGCTCATAGTCCCAGTCTTATCCCTGGCAAAATCTGGGTGTCTCCATTTCACTTTGCATGAAATGGGCAGAGTCAGGCTCTGTCCTTTCGTTGCAGAGGGCCATATTGGATGGGCGGGCCTAGATAGCGTGCAGCATCTCAGCACTACAGCTGAGATAACCAGCCTGAGGTAACCAGCCTGAGGTCACAGAAACCACATTTCCACAGTGGCCTTTCTGGTGATGCAGAAACCAACCTACAGAAACAGCTATTTCCACGTAAATTAGCACCAACAGGGGCCCCACCCCTGAGACGCACTTTTTATAGAATGACCTTTGACTGTGACAAATGTCTTCAGTGTCCCTGAATGATCCAGACCTAAACAGATCTTATTGCCACCACAATGGTGACAAGAGGCAATATCCCCTGTCCCCAGAATTTGCCCACAGTCTAGTGACCACAGTACAAGCCGATTCTGAGAAGTCTGTGGAGAGGAGAGGCCTTACCAGAAACCTGTGTCTGGGCCTGGCGTCGGCTCTACGGGACTCTGGGATCAATCTGGAAAGATTGAGGGTACTGGGTCCAGATCTGGGGAAAGCAGTCAGACTCTGCGCTCTCTGAGTCAGCCCTTCCTTCTCCTTTCCCCTCCCACCATGCTCCACATCGACCAGGGATAGCTCTGTCTCTTCAGAGAGGTGGAGGAAATCTCTGAATTTCTAACTCCACTCTTGGTCCTCTGCCTTGTCCCAGCCTCACTCTCGAGACGCACAAATTCATCTTCGGCTTTTCCAAAAGAGGAGCACAGGCTCCCAGTCTTAGTCCAACAGCTGACTTTCCTTTTGTTGATGAAAAGCTACTTTTTGGTAGTCCTATTCCTTCTAAAAGAGAGGCTGTGGAGGGATGCTGCTTACTAGCTTGCTCCCCCTGGCTTACTCAGCCTGCTTTCTTATAGACCTCAGGACCTCAGGCCCTCCCCTGTCAATCACTAATTAAGAAAATGCCCTCCCTACAAGCTTACCTGCACCCAGATCTTACAGAAGCCATTTCTCAATTGATGTTCCCTTCTCTTCGATGGCTATACCTTGTGTCTATTTTGTATAAAACAAGTCAGTACAGCGCTCTTCTGTGTCTGACTTTTCTTCCCTTGAACCTAATTGAGGCTGGGGTATTCAGGGACAGTAGCAGTCAGTGCCCCTCTTCCGCCCCGGCCAGTTTGTTGGCTCTGAAAATCCAGTCCCGAGAGCATTCTGCATAGGGATCCAGAGGGCAAAACACGAGCATTGCCCTTGCAAGGGCAAGCATTTCATCCCTGGGGCAAAGGACGAGACCGCCATTTTCATTTGGGGCATTTCTATCCTAAGGCATATTGAAAGCCGCAAACCTTCCTGTTTTCTTTGCTCTGGTCAAAGGATTTCCTGAGCTAAGCATCTTACCATCTCCTCCGCTTGGGATAGAGCAGGGGACCGATAATATTCCAAGAATAACCACATGGAGGTGGTTGGGATGTACCATTTTCCTGCCCCATCCTAAGTGTCCAGGTTGTCTAGCATGAGGCTACAGTGAAAATTCAGTAGCATGGGCCCAGGGTCTACACAGCTATTCAGATCTCCAGGAATAGAGCAAGAAGGGGCCAGGTTCAAGGTCATCAGCAGTGAGGTTCCAAAATGGAGCCCCCAGCCCCAAGCATGGGATCAAGGAGTGTGTAGTCAAGCACACTGTGTATTCATGTACTCTCTGACTCCAGGTCAAAGAGAAGAGGCCACTTTGCTGAACTTGGAGGCTTTTCTTCAGGATGTTGGGAGAATGCGTCCATTGCAGTGTCCGAAGTAGAGTGTCCCAGCTCAGGGCTGACAAGGCTGAGTCCCAGCTATGCTTTCTCTCAGTGGCAATGCTTAGCAAGGCTGGCTCCAACAAGCAGTAGATGCCCAGGGTGGGGTGGCTTCTGAGTCCCTATGCGCTGTGGACCCTCGGCTGGGGCTTCACTCACATAAGGACTCTACTTTCCAGAGGGACAGTCTAGACTGAGAATGGCTGGCTGCCCTGCTCAAGGCTGCACAGGGCCCTGTAGCTTTGACTGAGTCCCAGACTCTTGCAATCCTCTAGGGCCTGGGATCGCACAGAGGCCAGGGACTTAGGCATCAGCAAGCTTCTGCTTA
Source organism: Rattus norvegicus (assembly GCF_021556685.1). Lineage (NCBI taxonomy): Eukaryota > Metazoa > Chordata > Mammalia > Rodentia > Muridae > Rattus > Rattus norvegicus. The sequence continues at coordinate 132,381,156 of NC_141534.1, read as the reverse complement.
AACTGGTTTTGTTTGTTTGCCAGGCCTGGGGATTGAACCCGGGGCCTTGTACAGGCTAGACAAACTTTTCTACCACTTAGCAATGTATCAAACCCTTGCCAAAAATTGTTTATTTGGAGACACGGTTTTGCTAAGTTTCCAAGGCTGACCTGGAAGTCACTCTGTCTTGTATCCTCACCACAGCTGGCCTTATACTTAACTCTCCTCCCACCTCTGCCCCCACCAATATAGCGGTGATTACAAGCCTCTATCACCAGGGTTGGCTTATTTAAAATATCTTTTTCCTTAAACCAATACCAAGCCATTTAAACTATCAGACATTTAAAAGAACAAGCTAGGGCATGGAGTACTGACCCTTCCCCTTCCTATAAGAGTCATCCTGAAGCCATGTACAGACTCCTTTGACTGAGACCAGTAAATGAAAGCTTTGCTCTGCAGATGGGGGAAAAAGGCTCTTGGACAGGGTGCACTGGGGCCCTTGCAGGCTGCAGTGAGTGACTCCCTTCTGCCCCAACCCGGTGCCCCATCCACCCAGTTCATACTGGAAATCCAGAAACCTGGCTCCTGCAGCCAGAGGCCTGCAGGAACCCTGCTGCAGACCATATTTCTGCTCTGACAAGACAGCCAGGCGTTGTAAAACCCAGCCTCCTGCTTGCAACCCCGCACAAGTTTCCACTTGGAGGAGCTGACTTTGAACTTATCAAGAACAAAGACCCCTTTGTGATTCGCCTTGGGGACGGGAAGGGGGGAGTATTGCATAAATAATATGAGAAGCACCAGCCCCAGTTCTATTTTGTAACCTCTTGTGACTATGAAATGAAAACCACTTTATTTTGAAAACTGCAGCACAGCCAAGTTTCTCTGGCTGGATGTGGAGGCCGGGGCCCAGGCAGGGCCAACCAGACAGCGGTTGTAGTATGGGTACAGCCAGGCCAGCTGCGGGCACATCAGCCTGCTCAGGCTCTGCTTGGCCCAAGCAAGGCATCAGTAAAACACAGCACGAATCTGCCCCTTCCCCAGTCGTAGGGAGCAGCATTCCTGCAAGAAGAAAGCCATTTCTTTCCAACTGGGGCTTTAAAGAAATGGCTCTGTCCCTTCCTTTCTCCTGGTGCTCTCAGCCACAAGTGTCTTCCTGTGTCTCCCCCAAGCCTCTTCCTGCCAGCACTCCAGGCAGAAGGGCTGGCCTGGGGCCCCTGCAGCAGCCAAGAGATTTTTAGCACAGAGTTCTGCTTTTGGTATTATTTCTACACACTGGTACTCAGCAGTCACATAGGCTCTGCCAGCAGGTTTTGGTCTCTGAAAAAAAACCTCATTCACCTTCTCTGGAAAGCCCTGCACAGTCCCTCCCAGCTCTGCCTTCCCCAAAATCAACACAGGGTACCATGGCTATGTCTCAGATCTGCCCCACAGGTGACATGTGTAACTGAGGGTGTCACCCATCCTTGGTCCCCAGCACATGACCCAGGGCTTGGCACAACAGCAGATGCAGGTGGGTAAAGGTTCGTCTTCCTTAGCTTGCCTGGGGCCCTGAATTGGTTACCAGGCACTGAAGGAGAAAAAAAAAAAAACTTTGTTCTTGTATCAGAAGGATCTTTGGATCACGATGCTTCCCTATGCAAACCAGCCAGCAGGGGCTTAGAGGTTGATATAACTTGAGATATCTGAGTTGAAAGCTTCAGGTGTGGCTCAATCCAGGGACTCTGGCTACCTTGGCTCTATCACGGACCTCCCTCACAGCAGAGAAGTTCAAAAGATAGTTGGACCAGCTCAGCAGTCCTGCTGAAGAACAGCCCCTTTGTTTCCACAGCTTGGCCAGGTAAGTGCTCTGCATCCACCCAGTCCACGGCCCTGGAGGCAGTAAATGCTTCAGCCATTCTGGTGGGCCAGGGATGAAGACTGTCAGTCAGTCACTCACACTGCTTGCAGCATGGATCCGGGCGTCTCTTTTACCAACAATCCACACATCATCTACTGTGAAGCTGCCAAGATAAACCTGAGACCCAACCTGGGTTTGGCCCTGCCTGAGGCTTATGCAAAGGGCTTTCCTTTTAGCGGTAGTGGGGATGAGACCCAGAGGAACTGACTGGCTGAGACCAGCTCCCAACCCTGCCCCTGCCCCCACCATATGCACCGTGGCTGAACAGAGATTCCCCCTGCAGGGATGAAGGAGCTGTTGTTTCCCACTGTCTTCAGGAGACAAAGGATAAACAGGCAACTGAAGTCATTCAGCCTCAGCTTGGTCCCCACGGCGATCATTTAGTTTGCCCCATTAGAGAGGCAAATCCTCATTCCCTACATACCTGGGAAAGAGCTTACAGATACTGCCATCCTGAATGTTGCTGCTGTTCAGGCTTGCTAATAAAACAGTCTGTATCTGTATATATACATAATCATACACACACACATACACACACATACACACATATACACACACTTACACACACTTATACACAGTTACACACACACATACACACACTTACACAATACACACACACATACACGCATAAACATATACACACATACACACACACATATACATACAGACACACGCACATCCACACACAGACACAGACACATGCACACACACACACACACACACATACACACAGAGTCTAATACAAAGGATACATGTTACCTCATGGACTCACTTTACAGGTAGGAAATGGCTTCCCAGAGAGGATGTCTGGTTGTTCGAGTGAGTCTAAAATACTTTAACATAGAAACCTATTTCCTCACAGTTCTGGGGACTAGACATCTAAGATCAAGGTTGCTCAGTGTCTGGCAAGAGCCTAGTGTCCACTTCTGAGATGGCGTCTGGTTGCTGTTCCTCTAGAGAAGACAGACCCATGTGGCATCTTCATATGGCAGGAGAGATGATAAGAGACTAGCTCCGTCCCCTACACTCTGTACAAGGACAGGGTCTGTAGAGGGTAGAAAAGCAAGCTCTGGGTTTGAGCCACATTCCATTCCCAGCTCTGGGTTGGGGACATGGCTCCACTGAGTCGGTTTTCACACCTGAAAAGGGTGTTGATATGTGGCAGCGATGACTCAGAGATGTTGGTGTGGCCTAAGAGAACTCAGCAGCATTGTGATCTCTCTCCTCCAGGCTCCCCCAGCCTGCAGCAGCCCAGCCTTTACCCTCATCCTCTGAGAAGGACAAACTTGACCTGTGAAAGCTCTCCCCGGTGGTAATGCCAGGCTCAGCAGAAACACACAGACGGTCCCACTGAGGACCCCAAGACATACCAGCCATGCAAGCCACACCCTCCAACACAAGAGCCAAGGGGAGCAATCATTTCTCTGTCCAGAGCCAGCCTAGGCTGGAACTGGCTAATGGAACCCATCTTGAAGCATGAGCTGGCCCCCAAAACCTGGGAAATGGCTGTGGTCCCCCTGTACCTGCGTCCTCCAGAGCTCCTCCACCCACTGGCACCGCACTTAGCCTAGAAATATGGGGTGCTGGGTCCAGCGTCCGCCCAACAGGCTCTGGTCTAATGAGTGACAGGGCAAAGACCTGATTTATTTTTACTTTTCAAGATTGCTCCCACCAAAATGAAGACTGCTCTTTAACCAGCGGCCACTAAAAATAAATATTTAAACACCACGTTGCTGCAGCCGAGCCAGGCCGCACCCGCCACCCTGCCTCAGATGCATGCCTTCACCCTCAGCTGGCCCCTACTGTGACACTCTCGCACCTTTGGCAACCCCAACATTAGAATGGCTGAGCCTTGGCCCACTCAGAGGACAAACAAACCCTGATGTACATGAATACCCTTATTCCCAGGGTTGTGAGAAAAATAACAAAAAGAAAGGAGACCAAGGAAGACACCACTTCTGCAAACACACACACACACACACACACACACACACACACACACACACCCGGGGTAGTGTGATGGACCTGCATGAGGAGCCCTGCCTCTGTGGCTACGGCTTGCTCAAGCTGTGCAGGCCCCCCTGAGGTACCAGCAGTGCTCCCCACTGCTGACAGGCATCTGTGTTTCAGCTGGGATAGAGGCCTGGGAGGAGAGAGTTCCTACCTGGCATACTGTATAACTTCCAAATGCAGCTTCTATCATCGGAGGCCAGCAGGGGAGGGATGAAAGTCCTGCTTCTCAGAGCCTGAGAGATGAGTGGCGGGCAGAAGGGAAAGTAACAGGAAACGACAGGGGAGAAAGACAGTGAGCAGAGCAGTGGGGGGAAGGAGGCAGAAAGAATAATAACAAACAGGGAAAAGAGAGATTCAGGGTCACAGCTGAACTAACTGGTCCCTGCAGACTGGATTCCCTCGCCATGTGTCACGGGAGCTTCCAGCTACCAAATCCACTCCCTTCCCCAACCCGGTGATCACAGAGGAATCACCAAAGACTTTCTGGTGACTGGCTATCAGATGGAGCAGGACTCAGAGTCCCGCAGACCCTCCAGGAGGAATTGAAGTCAAGTCTATCCTCCAGACTTCTGTCACCCTGAGGTATCTGTGGAGTCAGCCGTGACTACACTATGAAGGTATTAATCTTTCAGCTGTGCCGTGTGTGGCTTAAAACGTTATCTACTTGTTAACCTTCGTGATGGTTGATTGTGATTGACAACTCACTCAACAGGATCTGGAATCAAGTAGGACACGCTGGGTGGGTCTGTGAAGGCATCGGTAGGAGAATTAACCGGGTGAGGAGACTCTCCCCCGCAGTGGGCAGCCAAGCCCAGTGCTGTTTCAGTGGTTATGAAGTGAGAAGAGCAAGCAGGGCTGCTTTTACCTGCCCACTTTCTTTCTTGCTGGTGTGTGCATTTGCTTCATTTCTGCCTCTGCTGCTGCCACATATCGCTGACATCAGAACCCCCGGCCCCGTCCTTACCTCCCACCTCCACTTTCCAACATGGGCTGAAGTTAGGTGACCCTCCAGGGACCCTCCAGGCATTCAGCACCACGGAGGAACTGCTGAGACATCCAGCTTTGTGGACTGAGCAGCTATAGGGCTCTCAGAAGGAAGACAGCCATCTTGGGGTTATCCAGTGCCTATTGTGTAAGTTAATATAATAAATCCCCTTTGGTAATAAATATTCATTCTGTTTGGTTTTTTCCCCCTCCACAGAACCCTGGCTAATGCAACTATCTATGCCAAAAATGCATATTAGTGCCAGTAGCATTGTTTTACTAGTCTTCTACTTGTTTTTAAAACACACGGCTGGAGAGATGAGATGTCTCAGCGGTTAAGAGCACTGACTGCTCCTCCAGAGGTCCTGACATGGTGGCTCACAGCCTTCTGTAATGAGATCCAATGCACTCTTCTGGTGTGTCTGAAGATAACTACAGTATACTCAGATAAATAAAAAATAAATCTTAAAACACACGTACATCAGTTTTCCGTCGCTGTGAGGAAATACCTGAGAAAAGTAAGACGAGATAGCTGAACGGATTAAAGATGCTCGCTACCAAGCCTGGCGAACTTAGTTCAACCCTCAGGACCCATGTGTTGGAAGCAGAGAACCAACTCCCGCAACTTCCCTTCTGACCTCCACACATGCACCATATCATCTGCTTCCCCACCATGGACAGGGTATAAATAAATGTAATTTGTAATTAAAAAGACAGAGGGAAAGTATCCTTTAGGCTCATACTTGGATACGTTTTTGGATTGTGGCCTGTTGCATAGGGTCTGTGCTAGCTAGACATGGCAGAAACGTGCAGGGGAGAAAGTTTGCACACATCACAGTAGCCGGAAAGCAGAAGAGAGAGAGCCAGTGACCTCACTTCCTCTACTTCACTTCTCAAAGGTTCTGCTACCCCCGAGTAGTGCCAGCAGCCAGCCTGGGGATCACTGGGGACATTTCAGATCCAAACTGTAGCATTCTGCGTCTCACCAAGCTGAGCTGCCTGGATCTGACGAGCAGCTCCTGGACGAGTCCTAGACTCTCAGTCTCGATGACGTCTTTGGCCTCTTAGGTCCCATTAGAACCCGTGGTCCTGCATATCCGAGAGCCAGCCTGCTGTAGCCCATGGCTAAGCTAGGTCTGAGCAGCATGGAGATGCCGCAGGCCACAGCTGGAGTTCCTAAGGGGTTCTTGGGGTGAAAGCTGGTAGCGTCCACTTAGGCAGAAGTTGGTAGTGCTATGACACTCAGGGATGTGCGGTGTTTCAGAGACCCCTGACCTAGATGTCACTACTGCAGGCAATTCTTTTTCTGTGCCCTCCATCTCTAGAGATGCCTTGAGCAGACTAGAGCGATGAAAACTAGCCCACCTCAGTATTCTAATTTATGTAAAAAATGGCATAATGGTGCCGTAGCCCATGTGCCCTTTCACAAACATGGCTCCTTAGTTTAAACCTATTGGCTGAATAAAGAGACCTGCAGCCGAGTCCTGGGCAGAAGAGTGGAAGGCAGGGTTGCGTTTCAGGACTAGGGGTTGGAAGCAGAGACCTTGAGAACAGGGAGAGAAGGTGGAGAGAGAAGACACCATGGGGTAGGTGAATCGTGAAAACATGGTCATTGAGGGTTGGCCAATTGGAGTAAGAGCAGCCCGGGCAGAACGTGGCAAATTAGGACTCAGAGTTCTTGATAGGGAAGTAGCCATTAATATCTAATAGGGCAGAGAACTGCTCAGTTCTAGTGCTTTAATGGGTTATCATAAATATAAATGTTTTATGTCTTTTATCCAGGAACTAAAGATCCAAGGCAGGGTAGACACTTCAGGCACACCTGTGAGGCGTTATTTGCATGAGGCTACTGTCCTGGTTTTACTTATGGTGCTGTGACTGTTGTGTTTATAAAAAGATAAAGAGAGGGGGAATATGTTCTATGGAGGTCTGGGGGAAGGGGTGCCTTTGTGGGTCCATGCCGAGACATCCCTTCCCCCGAGGGACCAGACACACGGTATAGTATAGAATAGAGTTTATTCAGGGTATGGGGAAGGGAGTTAGGAGGGAGGTAGGGCACAGGGGGGGGGGTAAAGAAATAGAAGAGTAGAAGCCAGCCATGAGCATGTGGAGAGGTGGGGGGAGGGAAATGGGGAGAGAAGGGACAAAGGGGGAAGAGAGTAAGAGCAAGATGGCAAGAGAGAGCAAAAGAGTGAGGAGGGAGGAGGCAAGCAGCCCCTTTTATAGTGTCAGGCATACCTGGCTGTTGCCAGGTAACTGTGGGGGTGGCGCTTAGACAGAATGCTAACAGTGACAAAGCACCCTGACCAAGATTGTCTTCAAGAAGAAAGATTTTAGCACTCGGGTTACGATCTCTCATCACAGGCGAGTCAGAGCAGCAACCTACAACAATTAGTCACTTCATAGTCACAGTCAGGAGCTAGTTTCTGGGCACAGCTTGATTGGGTTGAGGTGGGAAGACAGACCCTAAAGCAAAGCGGCTCTATCCCCTGGGCTTGGGTCCTGGACAGTAAGAGAAGGAGAAAGCAAGTGAGACAAGCATGAACAATCACTGGTCTCTGCTTCCCGACTGCAGATTCACCATGACCCGCTGCTCAAGCTGCTGCCCTGCCCCCCCCCCCCCCCCCCCCCCCGTGATGGCCTTTCTCCCTTAGGCTGCTTTGGTCAGAGTGTTTTATCAGGTATCAGGATCCATACTTTAGTCCCTCAATTAATTTGTGTCACAATTACTATTGTGTCTGCTTGAAATTCTTTCTATACAACCATGCATGACTCTCTAGAAAAATCATCTCATCCTTAGGAAATGCACACAGATGTGCTAAATTGTAATGAACTAAAGATAATAATGGGCTGGAGAGATGGATCAGAGGTTAAGAGTACTTGCTGCTCTTGCAGAGGTCTGGGTTTAACTTCTAACACCCACATTATGGCTCACAAGAGCCTATAACTGTAGTTCCAAAGAATCTACCTGGCTCTTCTGGCCCCTTCTGGCTCCTGTGTGCACATGATACACATAAATTTATGTAAGCAAACACACATACACATAAGTAAATAAATGAATCTTTAATAAAACACAAAGACCCCCTTTTGTCAGGCATGAGCGGCACATGCTTTTAATCCCAGCGCTCAGGAGACAGAGAAAAGTTGATCTCCATGAGTTCAAGGCTAGACTGGTCTACCCAGGGTGTTCAAAACAAGTGAAGACTACATGGTGAGGCTCTGTCCGTAGATTAATTAATTAATTAAGATGGTCCCAGATTCTTTGCAGTCTTTGTCTCTTCTCCATCAAGAGGCACAGTTTATGTCCCATTCTCCGATCAAGGCGAGACTTGATTAATAGACCATGAAGGGACAATCCATCCACAAGACTGGGAGGAAAGATTCCTATATCATATATCTGACCAAAGAATTCTGGAATATATGACTTCTTAAGACTTAATACTAAAAAGACAAATAATTCATTTTAAATGTCCAAAGGCCTTTTCTTCCAAGAAGATTCAAATGGCCAAATAGTGCCCAGCATGCCACTAAAGGAAAGTTAACATAAAGCACTGTAAAACGAAGGAACACTTGCCCAGACAAGTGAGAGATGGGCTTCCCTGACTGCGAAGCTGCCTGTAAGCTGTGCAGTGATCTCTGGCCTTACAGGTTTAAGAGCTGTCACCTGTGTTGGGGTGAGCTTTTAGGTGAAACAGCTGCCTTTGAACCATCCATCCACTTTGTAACTTTGGCACCCAGCAAAAACACACTGGCTTACCAAACTAGATGTTGGCATCCTCGTTACTTCGGTGTGTCCTGAGTTGCCTTTCTGGGGTAAACAGGCATATGTGTATGTGTTGTGCCTCCACAGAAAAAGTCTATCACATAAAAATGTGATAAATACCCTGATTTAAAAAAAAAAAGCTTAAGAGAGAAAGGGTTTCCTTTAGTTGATGTTCCCAGGTTCTGTCCGTCTTGCAGGGACATCAAAGCAACAGAAACTTGAAGCAGTTGATTAGCTGGCCCCATCACATCCACAGTCAGGGAAATGATCATTTCCTGCAGGCATGCTCGTTTGTCTGCAGGGCTGTGCTCAGCTCTGCTTTTCCCCTCAACAGTTCAGGATCTTCTGCCTAGAGAATGGTGCTGCCCACAGTGGGCTGGATTCTCCCACATCCGTTAACACAGTTAAGACAAACCGCAACAGGCATGCCCATGGGCCAATCAAATCAGTCAATCTCTCAGTGAGACCCTCCTCTCAGATTGTAGGTTGTGTTTATTTGGACACTGAAAGCTAACCATCAGAGTTGGCTTGCACAGAATCATGGACACAAATCATCATGGCTGTGTCATTCATAATAGGCAGATAGTGGTATCTTTCTATATTAGCAGAGAATGGTTAAACCTGTACAGTGAAATGTCATGGAAGCAGCAGACACAATCCTGACATGCTGTAGTGTGTGGGTGAATCTGGGAAACATGATATTAACCGAAAGAAGTCAGACACCAACAGTCACATAGACTCTGACCTCATGGAGAAGACAAACATGGAGGCAAAGGTTAGTGTTGGACTTGAGAGGAGGAGCAACTGCTAATCAGATGAAATTCATTTTTGCAAGTAATAAAAATTTTTCTAGGACTAGACAATGGCAATGTTTGTGCAATCTTGTGCCTGGATTAAAAAACCACTGGATCTTGCAATGATAACATTGTGGGAATATGAATTCACCAGAAAGCCAGACCCATATAAAAGACAGAGTTCGGGCAACTGCTGTGTTTCCTGTGATATTTAATTTCCTTGATTTACTCTTTAGTTTTAAGTTAAAAAGAATGTGTTTCAGTTGGGTAACAGTATTTTAAAATAACATGTTCATTTTTAAAGATGCTGTCCCAATTTAGTCGAATATTTCTCACCCGGATCAAAATGTGCAAACCTTGCAGTTTGCACTCCTGCGTTGTCTTAAACTTTAACCCAAAGAAGAGCGTCAGAGGTCTCACAGACGGACTCAGCTGGAGTGACTCACTGGTTCTGCATTCCTTTCAAGCCGGCTGTTGAAATGCAAGAACACATACATCTCTGAAGGTGGGGGTTGATCATGTCCTAAGTCCTCTCCAAACGCTCACAGCTTGCCTTGAAAAGGCACATCTCGCAACCAGTTGTATATTCAACAATTCTCCAAATTAAAGTGCATGGAGGAAGAAACAAATTTATTACAAGATGAGAAACAAAAGTATGTTGCTTTGTGGCCTGTAAATCACAGTAGCTCCAGCTATTGTTAAGAATTTAAACCAATGAAACATTCTTCTATTGTCCTGCCTGGTAATCAAAAACAGTAGCTCAGCTTGGCCAGTTGCTTGGAAGCAGGAAAAGATTAAAAGTGTATGGGACAAGAAGGAAACCCCTCACCACAGGGTCTAGTTCACCCTTGGGTCTAGTTTGTGACTCTCTGAAGGTCAAGAAACTTCAACACAACAGATAAAGCTATAATTGCTTATGTTCATAAGATGTGCTTTCTTAAAGACATTTCAGTGAAATGTGAAAAATAAAAATATGAAAGATTTTTCTCAGGGCCAAAATGCTTGACACCTTGAGTTTAACCATCTCAGCATACCTGTCTTGTCCCTAAACACAAACAACAGGCCTCTTAAGACCGTGTGTGTGTGTGTGTGTGTGTGTGTGTGTGTGTGTGTGTGTGTGGTGTGTGTGTGTGTATGTGGTGTGTGTGTGTGTGGTGTGTGTGTGTGTGTGTGTGTGTGTGTGTGTGTGTAGTGCAAAACAAAGACAAACTTGGCAATTGGATTGGATTACACGTATGGGTCTGCATGTGGAGGCCAAGGGTCAGCCTCTAGCGGTGTTCCTAGGAGTCATCCACCTGGTTTTCTGAGACATTCTCTCACTGAGAGCTGGGGCTCATGATGTAAGCTAGCAGGCTGGCCAGCGAACCCCAGGGGGCTGCCAGTCTTGCGTGGACAGTGAGCACACTGCAGCCACTATGCCTGGCTTTTTATGGGAGTGCTGGGGTTCAAACTGAAGTCCTCATGCTGGAGAGCTTAGCACGTTGCCCACTGAGCCGCCTCCCCAGTCCCCTTCTCCTTACATTTCAAATTTGGTTTAAGCTTTCAACCTTGGTGTAAATTACATCTTTGGACACTGTAACCCAGAGAGCCACAGGATTGCATACAGCCATTGTGAGGATACCTACAGGTAGCCCTCACTCTTGGGAAGCCATCAGCCATATCTTAGGGATTTCACCGACCTTAAATGTCAGCCCCACCTCTACCCATGCTTAAACCTGAGCTGTGCACTAACTGTTATCTATACTTAATGAGCTCGCTAACTGCTCCACTCTGACTCCTCCTGAAGCTCTTTTCTGCACAGCAGTCAATGACCTGGCTTTGCCTGAGTGAGGGTCCCTAGACGGGGTGTTGTGTGGCACAAGCTGCTGACAGCAACACTGGGCTGCACCTTCTGGCCACCATTGTCCACACACTGCATGCTTACTGCCTGAACCCAGGTAGATGCCTCCCACCCTTCTGCCCCCATGTTCTCTCTCCACAGAGCCTTAGCTTCCTTCTATCCTAACCCCCCTGACCCCACCCCCAGGATGCGAAGTATATCCAGTTTCACTTTATAAATGACAACAGATAGCTGAAGAGTTTGTCCAAGGACTCCAAGTTCTTGGACATTTTGTCCCGGGGCTCAATGACCACTTCAAGAGGCCCCACCCACACTGACCCCTTTTTATGGGCGCCCCAACTACTCCACTGCCCATAGCGCTGGCTGCCAGACTCACAAAGGCTGTGCCTCACTCCCAGCACACTGGCCCTCCATAAAGTGCCTGCTCACAGCTTAGAAAGAACCTGATTGTTTGCTACAACTTAGAAGCTGAAAGCTGACAGCAGGCTCCTCCTCGGAAGCATTTCCATGTGGAGAAGAGTGAAAGAGTAGTGCAATGGCGGTGTATGCTTTCAACCCAGCCCTGGGGAGACAGAGACAGAGGCAGGCGGGTCTCTGAGTTCAAAGCCAGCCTGGTATACAGAGAGTTCCAGGACAGTCATGTCTACACAGAGAAACCTTAGAGAGGGAGTGGGGAGAGGGAGGGAAGGGGGAGGGGAAGGGGAGAAGGAGGGGGAGGGGAAGGGAGGGGGAAAGGCAGGAAAACAGGGACGGGGAGGGAAGGAAGAGGGGGAGGGGGAGGGGGAGGGGAGAGATATCCCTAAAGGTACCATGTCAAGGCTGCTGCTGGGCCATCTATATGAAAATTACCTCAGGAGCCATGTCCTGTCCAGGTCATTCCAACCTCAAAGTGTATTTACATAAACAAATCACATGACACATGCTAGTGACTAGTGTTAGGTTGCAGAGGACCAAGAAAATACAGTTCCCTTCGTGCTGTGAATGAGCGTGTGTGTGTGCGCGCACACACACACACACACACTCACTCATGCATGCACACACATGCACACACACACCTCAATGCAGCCTGCGCCTTGTGGATCCGAGAAGACAGACTCCCAAAACGCTCTAGGAGTGGCTTTCTAACTGTCCTGGCATGGGCAGAGAGATCCTTCCTTCCTTCCTTCCCTTAGGTAGTTGAAACAATGGGCCCTAAGGAGTTGGCAGGTCCACAGGGGTCTCCTGCTTGGGTGAGGCAGAAGCCTAGAGCCAGAGAAGGAGCAACTGTCTCCTGTGGGGAGATTTCCTACTTCTGACAAGTTGTCAGACTTGCAGGAGACACTGCAACTGAGGTAACAGCAGGTCAGTGATGGACAGGCCCAGGACTGTTCAGTTTTCCATATCTCTTGCATAAACCTTTTGTCAGGACCCCAGAATGGATTTGGAGAAACAAACCTCCCTCCACTCTTCCCCTAATGTGCCCACATTAACTGACCCCTCCCTGCTCTCTGTTTTCCATATTACTTGTTTCTTTAATGGCTCTACTGAGGAAAAGAGGCAGAGCCTGCCTACTTAGAGCTCCCAAGACCCAGGCTATGACCCTAACAATTGTGGTCACAGCTTTGTCCTTAATTTGATCAGGTGTCCCTCTCCAAGAGCAGGGGGGACTTAACCAACCACATGAGGCAAGTTTTCTAAAGATTTTTCCCAAGTGTCTCAAACTCACTTACTTCTCCCCAGCTGGGTTAGGGGCAGGCCTGAGAACAATGTATATCTGCTTCAAATCCAAAGTGGTTTCCTGTTACAGTTTCTATCTCCACGCTTTGGCTCCAGAGCCTGCTCTACAGTTTCAATCCCAGAGGACTTTAGGCAGGAAGTGAGGGCCTACAGTTCATTGAGAGCGTGAGGGGGGAGCCAGACCTATTAAACGGATGCCCAGGACAAAACCTGGGAACCAGTGACTGGGCACTGCTACTTGAGCCTGTTAGCCAGCAGGGCTAAGAGGCCACCAGATCTGCCTCCCCCCACACCCTGTGACCCCTGGAAAAGACCCTGGAGCTCTGCATAGGAAAAATGACCTCACAGTTTTACTTGCCAGCAGAAACAGCCAAAAGCAGCAGGGAAGAGTGTTGGCTGTGAGTGGAAGTGCTTTGCAATGGATTTGCAGAATTCGGGACATGCTGGGGCTGGCTCACCCCTGTGAGACTCAGCTCTCGTGGCAATCCCAGCTCCACAGGCGCTGATACCAACTGAGCGGCATCTTGAAACTAAATAGACGGTGACAGAAGTATTCACACAACAGAAATCATGCAACATTCACTGAGGTGCTTCCTCCCCATTTCTTTTTCCTTCTGCTGCTGCCCTCTCCTCTTCTTCTTCCTCCTCCACCACCTCTTCTCCCTCCCTCCTCCCCCTCTATTTCCCCCTCCCCAAGAGCTGGTCAAGTATTTGCCAGTGTACTACTAGGCCAAATCTAGTTCACCTCAGAACCCTGGCAGCAAGGGAGGCAGGAAACACAGCTGCTCACTTCCAGATTCTGAAGACACACGGAATGGTGCTAGCCGCCAAGCCATCGCTGTGACACACATTTCTAGGAATGCATCTGACAGTAAAGTCACACGAGTGTGAAGGATGACTGAGGCTGCACAGCACTGTGGGTAATTGTGTGGGATTATCATTTCTTGGTGTGGATAGCTTTTGAGTACTTGTCAAAGTGTACCAGTGCTAACCCCTCAACCAGGATAAAAGAACCAGCCGGTTCAAAGGGGTTTTGGAAATTGTTGATTTTGCACTGCAAAGCAGCTAATTAAGAAAAGGGGCAGCTAATAAGGCCAAGGTTCTCAGTTGTGTTTAACATGACCCTTAAAATGGCATCTCCCTATTAGCTGAGCCTAGTGGGATTTGAGGCCCAGGGAATCTTAGAGGCAGTTTCTGGAGAAGCCAAGCATACAACAGAAGTAACAAGAAATACATGCAGGGCACGCTGCATCTGTGGTTGATGATTGGACGAAGCTTCCTGTCCTGACAGAGCTGGATAGCAGCTCCCAGCACTCCATGCATCCAGCAGAGGCCACAGTAGAGCACCAAGAAGTGAGGGCCAGCTCCTTCTCTCAGTGTCTAACCTCTGAGTCTAAAGGTGCTAACGAAGCCCACGAGTCACTTCACCCTACTTGTTGACCATAATCAGATATGGATACCTGCCAGCCACTGACCTGTGTCCCCAACCCTATGCACCTGTCTTTGGAGGTAAATTATCTGGGCACAGCAAGCACAATGGCAGTACTTGGAAGGCTGGGGCAGGAGGACTGCCTCTGTTTCCAAGGCCAGTGGGAGCTACTTATGGAGATGGTCTGAAAAACATAGCAGTGAGGTTAACCTGAATGAGGTCGGAAGAGTCACCCTGGTCCTGTGGGGCTGCAGTCCTCACAATGTCTGCGGGGGGGGGGGTGTTTGGGGGAGTGAGGGAGGGGGAAGGGGAGGGGGAAGGAGAAGGGGAGGGAGAGGGGAAGGGAGAGGGAGAGGGAGAGGGTGAGGGAGAGGGAGAGGGAGAGGGAGAGGGGGAGAAAAATTCCTCATCAGGAAGCAGTTCAATAGCACCTTGACCTTAAGCCTCCAGCTGAGGCATTGGAGGTGGCTGCAGGCCAATACTCAAGTTCGTTGCTCACAGGTGAGGGCCAGTCTACAGAGAAAAGGTGATTCACAGGGTGGGAAGAAATACTTGTAATTCACAAGTCTGATGAGGACCCTGCACGTGTGGCCTCCTCTTCCCAACTTCTCCTCCTTACCAGGAGGAGTCTTTCTTCTCCCCTAGGAGCCCCACATTCTGTCTGGAGAGTGACCTTGGTGACCTTGTCATTGTCTGTTGGAGGAGAGATCTCTCAGATCTTTTACCCATCCTTGGGCCTTGTTACCTAATAACCTCTTCAAGGACACTGGTGATGTCCATGGTCAACTAAGAGGCTCTACCAAGAGATCCCAGCTCTTCTGGAAGCACTGCTCTCTTTATGCCCTACCTCTAAAACAGAGCAAGGGTGAGGACACACACACACACACACACACACACACACACACACACACCTAGGACCTGGTCACTGTCAACTAGAAAATGCTTGGCCAGTCCCACCTTGCCCTTCTAGGCTAAGCCAGCCCTGGGGAACTGAGGGAGGACATAATGTGCCCTGCCACTGTCCCCAGTGCCAGGGAAGGTGGGCCTGGTGGCAAGAGCACTTCTTCTGTCACTTATGAATGTTCTCCAGTTATGTCAGAAAAAGTCCCCTTGCTCATCAACCCTCTCTCCTCAACCTCACCCCAGCCACACTCCTGAATAAGGCCCTGGGAAATTTGGCCTGACACAAATGTCCCTGTGGCAGGGCCTGTCCACCCTTGTTTGGGCCCAAGTGTTTTGTCTTGTTTGAGACAGGTTTTCCCTGTGTAGCCCCAGCTGTCCTGGAACTCACTCTGTAGATCAGGCTGGCCTCAAACTCTGAGATCTGCCTGCCTCTGCCTCCTGAGTTCTGGGATTAAAAGCGTGTGCCACCAAATCTGGCTGGGCAGTTTTGTAGTGGGTAAGAGGTCCTTGTGAACACAGATATGCAGTGGAGAAGCCAGGAAAGTTAATCGAGAGGGCTTATTTTTTCAAAGGAAGGGGAAGAAACTCCCCTTTTGTCTCCCACCTAGGAGCTGGAGAAGGATGGAGTTTACAACCCTGTGATCTCTACTGTCTGTGGGGCCAGGCTTCACCGGAGTCCCTCAGAATATTATGCTTGCTTATCTGAGATCTTTCCCCGCTATGTCGTGAGCACTGCTTCCATTATGAGCGATGTCACTTGTACCTTAGAACAACCTAAGTGACTTCTATGTTATCTTAGGGCCAGGTCAACCCTGACTCCCACGGACCTCAGTGTACCTCAGTCGTTCTCCACAGCCCCTTATCTTCAGCATTGCTTCTGAGACGACAGAACCCATCCATATGGAAGAAACCGTACGTACTTTGTAAAGAGCATCAATGTAAACATACTTTAAGACGTGTTGTATGCACCAGACTGAATTTAGTGTCATCAGAAAACTGTTTTTTTATGAAATGTGTTTAAATATGGCCAACATAAAAAAACAAACCTGGCACCAGACTCCAGAAATCTGGCCCAGCACTGGCAAACATAGTCAAAGGGAACCCCACACAGTTTGAGTGTTTGCTAGTTGAACTTACGTCAATGGTTGCTTCTCTTCCTCAGCTACCACCAATAGGGCTGTGAGGAATGCCCATACATGATATCTCATGTGGAAATACATGCTTTTCTTTTCTCTTGGCTGAATCACTAAGAGTTGGGTTACTGGCCGTATGGTAGAGATGTGTTCAACGTCACAGGAACAGCCCCAATGGTCATCCAGCCTATCCTCAAACTCATGGCAACCCTCAGGTCCCCAAGACCTAGGGTTACAGGCATGTGTCACTGTGCCCTGCTCCCAAATGCTTTCTAAAACAGTTACACCGCTTTACATTCCCCTGCAACATCCTGGAAGAGGGTCCATCTCTGTGTGTCCTCACCTGCACTTAACACCTCAATCTTTGAGCATTTGCTCTCCCACGGGTGTGAGTGTGGCGGCACCTTCCCATGGACTGGACATGCATCTCCCTAATGACTCATGACACTGAGCTTCTGTGAACCAGTGGCCATCTGGCTATCTGCTTTATCTGTTTAGATCTTCACCTCCTCCCCCCAGGCTTGTATTACCTCACAGCGGCAGCTTGCAGCTGTAACTTGGTTCTGAGCCTGGACAGGTCCTGAAGAGCTCCCTTATTCAGCGTGGGGCACTCAGCTGTCAGCTGCTAGTGTCCTGATAGACTACTCTAATGATGGCACCCACATGAGAGCACCAAGGCATCCACAGGGAGCCTTGGCCATGGGCTGCAGCCCTGGCCCACCTTGCCCTTCTGGAAGACACTCCCATAGGAGCCCTGGAAGAGAAGACATCTGATCACATAGTTTCCTGAGAGGTAAAATTGTTATTGGGATAAATTAGTTGTTCTTTTTAAATTTAAAATTGTATTATGTTTTTAAAAAAGATCTGTGAGAATTTCATACATGCATGCCATGAAACATGATCCTATCTGCCCACTATTTTGCCCTCCGATCCCCCATATTCTCCTTAACACACATCCCCTTCCAATTTTGTGTCTCCTTCCTGTTTTTCATAACCCACTAAGTCCAATTATTGCTGCCCATATACACATAGGTGTGGGGCACTCATGAGAACATGGGGAACCTATCCCAGCGGCCACACCCTCAGAGCAGAAAGTTTCTCCCTCCCCCAGGAGCTATCAGCTGCCAATAGCTTCTCAGTAAGGGATGGAGTCTGGAGAGCACTGCCCCATCTCTGCCTGAGTTCTGACTGGCATGATCTCATGCTGGTAACCACGGCTGTTGTGCGTACAATAGCCATGCTTTGTCTGGAAGATGGTGTCCCAACCACTTCTCCACAGGCTCCAGCTCTTGCAGCCTTTCTGCCCCCTCTTCCTTGTTGTTCCAGTCAGGGTTATCCCTGCTGTGGTGACCATGACCAAAGCAACTCCAGGAGGAAGCGGTCAGGACAGGAACTCAAGCAGGGCAGGAGCCTGGAGGCGGGAGCTGATACAGAGGCTGTGGAGGAGTGCTGCTGCTGACTGGCTTGCTCCTCGTGGATTGCTTTAGCCTGCTTTCTTACAGAACCCAGGACTACCAGCCCACAATGGGCTGGGCCCTCCCCCACTGACCACTAATTGAGAAAAGACCCTACAGGCTTTCATACAGGCTGATCTTTCAGAAGCATTTTCTTAATTGAGTTTTCCTCCTCCCAGATGACTTTAGCTTGTATCGATTTGACTTAAAACTACCCAGCACAAGTCTATGTGTATGAATATAAATACTTAAGGAATCTGACAACATTTATCAAAATAACAATATTAGGTTCTGCCCTAGGACCTAGGACCTCACCAGCCATGTGCTTTTGACCGGGATTAAGTAGAAAGCATAAAAGTCCTTCTTGTAGAGCAGGCCTGAAATTCAATCAGAAAGCAATTAGTTACCTCCCACTACTCTTGGACCAGTGAGCCTATCTCATTTGTCTAAATGTGGATAAAATATATGAATCAGCCACCCTCCTGTGCAAACACCAAGCACTCGGAGTCAGTTATAATCTTTGCTACAATCCAGCCATTCAGAAGCTGATGAAAAGGCTTTTCAGTCAGCAGCCTGATGTTAAAGTCCCGGAACTCAACCAGGCCAAACCTGCAGTGTCACAAGCTCCAGGCCCATCGTCCCTGGGAAGCTGAGCACAGCTCCCACCTGCTGCCCAGGTAGTCCCCGAGGGTTCTTGATCATTCTCAGCTGTGTCTGTCTTCTAGAAGCCTCAAGTGTCATGCATCCTACACACACACACACACACACACACACACACAGGCATGCTCACACTTGAGATTCTGTCCCCATTGTGAGCGCCTCATGCCCTCCAGACAGCTCTTCTAAGAGGTCCCCTCACCCTCATCCTACAAACCACAAAAGAAAACATTTCCGAAGCACTTCCAGGGCCAGCACAGTGGACTAAACTGCTACTCAAAGGCCAGGAGTTACACTCTAAGTGTGGGGGGGGGCAGTAAGTGTGAGACCAAGGATCGGTGAAGCCCCACAGGAACAAGGCCCCTCACTCAAGGCAGCCCCTCATCAGAAAGAAGAGTGGTGGCCAACTGGCTACTGGAGAATCTCTATCTCAAGAGAACAAGGGAACGGGGAGGAGGGACCGGCTCAGAGCAAGGCTCCTTTCTATGCTCACTGAATTACCCATGGAGGATGACTGCTTCCTGTGATGATCCCAGTCTTCCCTGCCCCTCTTCTCCATGGGATTAGCTGCCATACATTGTGGGACCGTGAAAGCCACCCCGATTCCCAGTTGAGCTAAGGCTTGAAATCCCAGTGACCCTAAGGGGTGGTAGGCATTTCACCTGACTCCCAGGAAACCAGGCCCTTCACTAGTCGCAGCCCTCCATAGATTTGTGGGCATCAGTCACGTAAGGGCAATGCCCCAAGCCCCTTCACAGGTAGAGGATGTGACCACAGGTCACGTAAACTCAAGACAGATCTCCATTATAGTGAGGTACCCAAAGGTCTGGAGGCTTAGCCAATAACCTTTCCTTCCCAGACACTCCTCTCTGCAAAAGGTATTTAATCTCAGGCCCACCCTGAGAAGTGGGGTATGGTTTTACTCACCTACTTTCTGCCATGACAATAAATGTGTTAAAACCATGACTGCCTTTTTTCATCAGGACCTGCCATGGGGAGCCGTGGAGAAGGCCTTCACCTACAGAGCCATGGTTTAATCTACTGTAGAAGGCCTTTCTGCCTTCCCAGCGGTGGCTGCCAACAAGCCAAGCTCAAGTCTACTGCTGTCAAGCCAAAAACTCTCCTGGCAGGACCAGCAGGAGCCCTTCTTGTTCCCTCTTGGCCCTGGGCTAGATCCAGCTCTCGGCCCCTACTTCCTTCTCAGTTCTGCAGCATCCAGTGGTGCCTGGATACCCAAGAGCCTGAGAACCAGATGGCCCCAGCCTCCTTGCAAGCCTGGGGACCCCTGAGCCAGCTCCAGCTGTGTCCCTCTCCTCAGACTGTGCTTCCCCACCCCCGGAGCAGTGTCCTGGGGCTGCCCTATGACATCACACCTGCCTGGTGACAGCCTGGGGTAAGCGTGGTCAACTTCCACACCCTGCCTCCCCAAGCAGCCGAGCCCTGTGGTGGGGAGGACTCGGCCCTGCACATTGTCCTGGTTCTTCAATGAATCTGCTTCTCTCCTGCTTTCTGCCTTGCTGCCATTTTTCTATGAACAAAATTACCCCAGCAGGATGGACAGACACTCCTCCAAAGCTGCCCTCCAATGGTGATAAATGGATTCTCCTCACCACTCTCTTCCTTTGCCTGTCTCACAATGGGCCCTGTGATTCATCCACGTGAGGTTTTGTCCTCAGTCACTGGTATGCTTACCTTCTAATATCCCACTTGCCCCAGGACATTTTGAATCACCTTCTAGCACAAGATGTCTCAGGCGCACCTTAAACTGTCACTGCTCTAAACCCAGAACAAGCCAATGTCATAAACAGTGCTGGCCCTCTGGGTGAGGCTGACTTAGAACCCGGGATATGGTGAAGCCCCCTCATCCAATATAAGAAAGATCTGACACCAGAGAGGGTCTAGGAGTCTATTATATTCCACAGGCACTTGGGGCAGAGTAAAGCTAACCTCCTACTCCTGACCCCTCGCTCAGGCTCTCTGCCTCAAGGAGCAGCTTCTAGGCTGGCCTCTGCTAGCTGGCAGTGCTCTAAGAGTGTTCTCTCCATGCACTTAAACTGGCCCTGAAGCCAAAGCCATAAGCCCAAATGGTAAGTAACCTCACCAGGACTTCAAGGAGATGCCAAGCCAAAATTACAGCTATGCCTCTATTTGGCCATTCATTTCCAAACACGGACATTTAAATGCAGCCTCCTCAAGGACTCAGCTTCATGTGTCTAGGTCCCCAGCAATAGCAGGTGCTGATGTCATGGGCATATAAGCCTGAGGTCCTTGGGACTTGAAAGTACAGGGAGAGGCCACCCTGAACAAGGAAAGAGCTAGATCTATTCAGGTTTGGGGGACATTATAAACACATGTTACAACCTGGCAGCTTTAGCCCACTGTCCATCACCCCTGCAGGAAAAAATACATCAGGCCTTGCAGCCTACAGACCCCCAGAGGCTCCTAAGGTTGTCTGCAGAGCCCTTAGCTTTGATGGGGACAGAACACCTGTATGAGAAGCACTAAACTTGGAAGGGTCAGTGAGGAGACACATGTTCCCTTTCTCCTAGGATCCTGAAGTCCCCGAGGTCTGATCAGGTACAGACGGAGATATCATTCTACAACAGAAGTGAGATGTGTGGAGTAAGAACATGAAACCAGCCAAAGAGGGAAGGGATCAGTGTGTGTGTGTGTGTGTGTGTGTGTGTGTGTGTGTGTGTGTGTGTGTGTGCATGCGCTCACTTGTGTGCATTGCACGAGTGCATGTGTGTGTTTCTGTGTCTGTGGAGATCTGGATGCATATTAGTGCACATCCTGTGTGTCTCTGTATGTCTTTTTTTTTTTTGGTTCTTTTTTTTTTTTTTTTTTTTTTTTCGGAGCTGGGGACCGAACCCAGGGCCTTGCGCTTCCTAGGTAAGCGCTCTACCACTGAGCTAAATCCCCAACCCCCGTATGTCTTTTTTATGTCTCTGGGTATGTGTTTATGTGTCTATGGATGCAGCTTTGTGTGTATCTGTGTGTTTGTCTCTATGTGTGTTTGCATAGCTCTGTCTGTCTCTGACTCTGTCTCTGTCTTTGTCTCTGTGCACATGCATGCGTGAGTGCATGTGTGTATGTCTTTACCTGAGTCAACATCTAATTTAAGCCTTCACACGAGGATGGCTGGCTCACGCCAACACCCGACTCCCCACCTGTCCCCATGGGACTCATACACCATTTTGGCCAAGAGGCATCTACCAGGTTAAAAGAATGCCAGGGTTTCAGAAATAAAAAGATGTCAACTCACAGGGATCTATTTCTGCTTGTGGTAGCATAATGAAGTGCTCTCCCGCCCCTTACCCAAAGCTTTACTTTCTGAAGTTTCTGTTACATGTGGTTAACCTCTGTCTGAAAATAGAAATGGAAGCTTCCAGAAATAAATCTCAAGCTTTAAATTGCATGTCATCCCCAACGTGAAGAGATGTTATACTGTTCCACTCCAGAATAATGGGCTGTGAATCATCCCACCGCCGTGTAGGCCAGGGTGTCCACACTGTATAGGTTAACTGGTGGGTACCAGTTAACCACTTCGTAGCCACGTTATCAGATGAACTGCTGTGGTACGCCAGTGCTTGTGCTTAAGGGTCTTGTTTAGCGACAAAAGCAGCAGTGCTGGCAATTTGGAGTTTATGATTAAAATGTTATACTTATACTACTTGTCAATCTGCCGTATCTCCTAATTCATGTAGTATCTTTATCATAGAGTCTATGTGCAAAGGAAAGTGCATGTGATGCAGATAAAGTATTCAACATTAGATGTAGTTCTGGATACATATTGCTCCTAAAAAACACCCTTCATAAGTGAGTAGAGCCTACTGACTCTTGCTCCTTCCTCTTCCCCTCCTCCCCTTTGTCCTTTCTCTCCCCATTCCCCTCCCCACTTCCCTCCACGTACTCCTCTCCTCTTCTACTCTTCTTCTCTCTCATCCCTCTCCCTTGTCTTGTCCTTCCATTAAACCTCTCAAACGTTGGGGGAAAAGAAGAAGAGCCTACTGTATTCTGGCCTATTGGTGGCATTTCCCCCCTTTACTTCATGCTACCCCATCATTTAAGCCACTCAGGTAGGTAGGTAGTTTAGACTCACTGTCCGCAGGCTGGGAGCAACACAACAGAGAATAGAGAATGCACTTGCACCTAGACTTGCCAGAGGGAAGGATTAACTGCAAGAGCCTGGTTCTTCAGAGATAAAAGTTCTTGGTTTTATGTTTGGGTTTCAGTTGCAAGCTGCTCAGATGACAGAGCTTAGACCATAAACAGTGAGACAGACAAAAGTATGTTTGGAAGTCAGTACCTCACTCAGGGCAAGAGTTTGTCTGCAGTGGGAGGAGGAGCTAGCTGGGAAATGAGAGAGAAGGATGGCTCAGAACCTGGCCCTGGCCTCTCAGTTCCAGCCCAGGCTGTATACCTGAGGAGACTGCAAGAAGCCCTGGAAGTATGGTCCCCCTGCAATTGCTCACTGGGGCTTGGGAGATAGTTCCACTTAAACATGAAGCTGAGGCTGCTTCAAGCTGTCGTTCCATCATTCTAGGAGCTGCCCCCTGGTCCTCATGGATGGCCATGTACTCTAGCCGTGCCCTCTGTGCTCTGAGAAGCAAGGTTCAGAAAGGGGAAAGGGGCAAAGCAGGGCATGTCTTAGGGATGTTTTCCATTAGCTGGCTCAACGATCTGCTTTCATCCTGTTCGGCCAAATGAGGTCCCATGGAAACCTCATTTCAGAGAATTCGATCTCCAGAGAAGCTGAGGCTTGGGGTCTTAAGAGGCCAAGTACTCAGTTCAAAGTCATGAGTCTTGAGATACACTAAACAAATGTGACATGAATCCAACAGTCTCACCAAGATACATCAAGGCACAGGATGCCCTAAGCCTGCTCCTTAAGGTGTCTGCCCAGTGCAGAGCATGGAAGACCACCCACCATTGTGCCCACACATGACACTGCTGTCCAGCTCCAGCATGGGTTCTGCAAACTGGGAGTCTGTGACCTCGCTGTCTTAGAACGCCTCCCTGGATGGAGCTATTTAACAAATAAGAACTAGCCAGGCTCATCAAGGTTATGAAGTCCAGTAAAGGTAGCCACTCCTCATCTTAAGAAGAATACTTTTGAAATGTAAGGTTAAATTGATCTGAACCATACTTGTCATAGTTTCAAGCATTCAGTAGTCAAATGGGGCAAATGGCTACCATACTGGGCAGGACAGACACAGAACATTCCATTGCAGAAAGTTCTATTAATTGCTTCATTAATGTGTAGATAGTTAAGTGATAGGTGAATGGGTAGATAAGTGGGTAAGTAACTGGAAGCATTGGCACAGGGGTGGATAAGATGGGTGGATGTATAGACAGACAGGTTAGTGGATGGGTATGTGAACAGATGGGTAGATAGCTAAGTGAGTGCATGACATAAGAAATCAAAATTAGAAGGCTCCAGCTGAGGGGATCTATAGCAGAGGATCTAACCTATTACTTGTAGGCTTATATTTTTCAAAACCTACTTCAATAAATGCACTTTAACCTCCCTTCTAGCCCATGCCCACCAGTGGTAGTGGGAAGGAAAGGTTAATAGGGCAAAGGCAGAACTCTTTAGAACTAGTTCTTTGGGGTGAATCCAATCTGCATTGTCAGGATATGAGCAGTGTTAGCTCAGTCCACTCATAAATACCATTTACAAATCAGCAACGGGCAGTTCGATCCAGAAGAAGCCATGAGGCTTTGCCAAAGCAGCAAGAAGTCGCTGGAACACCGCCAGAAGTTCTTTGATGCGTTTCTCTCTATGAAGCCATGACAAACGATGATCAGCAAAGAGGACAAGGAGAACCAATACCGCACAGCACTGACAGCAAAGACTAGTGTCAGCCAAGCCCAGCAGAGAGTGACAGGTGAACCAATACGACTCAGCACCATCCACTGTCTGGTCGGTTACCTTTCTATCCTTTCCAAACATCACATGTTCTCCCAAGCATCAGCTTTAGCAAAACACCACATGCCCTTTTTCCAGGCAGCTCCCAGAAAACCACCACGTGTCTGTTCTCAGCAAAACATCCTCTCTTGTATCTGCTCTAGTGAAAACATCCTCTCATAAGACAGTTTCCAGAAAAAAAAAATCACATGACACAATTGAGTCTCCAAAGAAGCCAGAAATTTCCATTTCAATTACTATCACTGCTCTCCTCAACACAGCTCCATAGCCTGGCTCCATTTCTGCTAATGGATGTGTTAGATACTCTCCTTGATCCCGAAGCCTAGCCAAGGATCCAAAGGCCTGCCATTCATGATCCCAGTGTGGGAGGAGAGACAAATGTGAATATTCATTGAATTTAGGGCAAGAAAGTCTGAGCTGCTGGCCTCTGTGATAGCTAACTGGGAAAATGGAGGCAAATCTTCTCTCTGCTTTTAATTTTCTCTTCCTTGCACCTGCCTATCCATGCACCTGATCATCCACCAACTTATTCATTATTCACTTATCTACCTATCTATCCACATACCCATCCACCCACCTGTCTGTCCACCCATCCACCCATCTATCTATTCACCAATGCTTCCATTTAGGTAGTCACTTACCTATCCATCCTTCCATCACTCTATCCATGTTTCCATTTACCAATTTATTCACCCATCCACTCATTCGTTTACCCTTCTATTTACCCACCCATACACTCCACACACTCAGCTGCCTGTCTATGCAATCATCCATACAATTACCAGCCTATTTACCTATTTTTCGGCTTGAATGAGAATGGCCCCCATAGGCCCGTATACTTGAATATTTGGTTCCAAGTTGGTGAACTGTTTAAGAAGGATTAGAAAGTCTGCCCTCATTAGAGGAGGTTTCAAGGTTTCGAGGTTTCAAACACCTATGCTAGATTTAGTCTCTGTCTCTGTCTGCCTCTGTCTGCCCCTCCCCCCAACTGCTTGTAGATCATGATGTAAGTTCTCAGTTACTGCTTCAGCACCATGCCTGCCTGCCTGCTGCCATGCCCCCTGCCATGATAGTCATGGACTCACATTCTAGAACTGTAAGCTAGTCTCCAATTAAGAACTTTCTTTTATAAGTTTCCTTGTTTAATGAGAGAAGAGGAGTAGAAGAGGAGAGGAGTAGAGGTCAGCCATGAGCACATGGAGGGAAGGGGGGAGGGGAATGGAGAGAGATGGGACAGAAGGGAAGAGGGCAAGAGCAAGAAGCAAGAGAATGAGGAGGGGGCAAGCAGCCCCTTTTATAGTGAGTCAGGCATACCTGGCTGTTGCCAGGTAACTGTGGGGTGGAGCATACTTGGCTATTGCCAGGTAACTGTGGGGGTGGAGCTTAGACAGAATACCAACAAAAACACTAGAGAATGTAGTGTCGAGGCCAAGTCTGTGCAAGGACATGCAAAGTTTAAAGAAAGACATAATGCTAAACAGAATAAAGGAAATGGTGACCTCAGGGTCAGACCCCACCCAGCTAGTACTGCAACCTGTCAAAGAAAAAGACCTGAGAGATTACCTCTATTTAAAAGAAGCTATAAAGTAAAATAAAATTCAAGGTTCCAGACCAAACAGGCAGAAATTGGCACCTTTAACCACATGGTTCTGGCTTTAGCATAAGGATACAGGAGTAAAGGAGCTAAGGAAGCTCATAATTAAGGCCACTGAGGTCAGGTGTATGGCAGGGGAGTCCCTGCATGGAAGACTGAAGAAGCCACCAAGTAAGCTATGAACGTGAAATCTGGATTGCATTGGAGAGCCCATGATGTTGAAGATGCTAGAGCCATGGAATGTCTGCTGAGGGTTGCAAACAGGAAGTAGCAACAGCCCGGGTTGGGAGGGAGCACTTTGTAGTCAACAAAGCTGGAAGGAGTAAGAGATCTGAAGATCCATCTAAGCTCTTAACATCAGGCATGAGAGTTCAGGTTTGGAGTTTCCCCTGCTGGTTTCAGTCTTATTTGGTCCAGTATTTCCTCAATAAGCTCTTTCTCCCCTTTAGAATAGTAATATATATTCTGTGCCACTAATGCTAAACTATGTAATTTGCTTTTTTATTTTATAGAGAGTTATAGTTAAGAGATTGCTTTGAGTCTCAGAAGAGGCTTTGGACTTTTAAACAGTGCTCAGACTGTGAAAGATTATGGGGAATTGGATTAAATGAATTTTGCATTATGATATGGCTATTAGCCTTGTGGTGGAATGGGATGTGGTGGTTTGAATGGGAATGTCCCACCTAGGTTCATATATTTGATGCTTGGTACCTAGTTGGTGGACTGTTTAGGAAGGATTAGGAGGTATGGCATTCTTAGAGGAGGTATGGAATTGTTGAAGTAGGTGTGACCTTTTTGTGCCACCTGGAGTGGACTTTAAGGTTTCAAAAGTCCATGCCAGGCCCAGTATCCCTCTCTGCCTCCTGCTTGTAGATAAGATACAAGCTCTCAGATACTGCTCTAGTGCCATGCCTGCCTCCCCGCTGTCATGCTCCCCACCACATGGCCATAGACTCACTCTCTGAACTGCAAACCCACAATTAAATGCCTTCTTTTATAATATACCTACCTTAATTAGGATTTCATTGTTGTGAAGAGATACCATGACCACAGCAACTCTTATAAAAGAAAACTTTTAATTTGGGGATGGCTTACAGGTTCAGAGGTTTAGTTCATTATCCTCATGGTAGAGAGCATGGTGGCATGTATGAAGACATGGTGCTGGAGAGGAGCTGAGAGTTCTACATCAGGATAGGCAGGCAGCAGGAAGAGAGGGAGAGAGAAAGAAAGGAGGGGTGGAGGTTGGTCCTGGCTTGAACAGATAAAACCCCAAAGCTTACTTCCAGTGACAGCATGCCACACTTCCTAATCCTTGTCAAGTAGTGCCACTCCCTAAAGACCAAGCATTCAAATATATGACCTATGGGGGCCATTCCTCTTTAGTCCACTACAACACCTATCTACCCGTTTCCATTAACCTACCCGCCAATTTCTACTTGGGTAGTTATTTCCTCTTAATTGAAAATTTTCCTCCTAGACAAAGGAGGGAGGCTCACAAGACTCAGGAGAAAAGGACATTTATAAGACTCAAGATATAAATGGAATTTATAAGGTTTGGGAAGCTCCCAAATCTTACAAGAATCACAAGGCACCTCCCTAAGGTTATATACAGTCGCTGGTGAGAGGGGACTGATGGGCGGAGCTTCCAGAAATGTGTGTGATGGAGCTTTCGTGAGTTGTCTGTTACCTGGGCTGGGGTGGCTTTTCAGTGACACAGCTGCAGTTAGTCTCACCTATTTCTACAATAAACTTACTGGTTCACTAAGTAGGAGCTGGTGAGGTCATTTCTTTGGCTAGTCATTAATGCCCTCTCTGGGGTGAACAGATATTTGTTTATGTCTCCTCAGGAAAGATAGCAGAATAACTGGTGTCTGTCTTAGTTGGGAATTCTATCACTGTGATAAAATACCATGACCTAAAGCAACTTGGAAAAGAAAAGTTTCCTTTTTACCTTATAGCTTGTAGTCCAACATCCAGGGGAGTCAGAGCAGGAACTCAAGGCTGGAACCTGGAGGCATGTGCTGATGCAGAGGCCATGGAAAAATATTGCTTACAGGTTTGCTCCAGGCTTACTCAGCTTGCTCTTCTATATATCCTAGGACCATTGCCCAAGCATGGCACTGTGCCCAGTGGGCTCCCACATCAATCACTAATTAAGAAAATGCACTACAGATTTGCCCAAGGGCAAATGTTAAGAAGGCATTTTTCTCAATTGATAATTGCCTATTCCCAAATAACTCTAGCTTGTGTCAGGTTGACACAAGAGTAACCAGGGCAGCTCTCAAACATGGGCCAGCATAGCCACAGGTTGTTACATGTTTGCTGCCAATGGGGATGAGACCTGCAACTCTGACTGATCTATGTGAGGGTAGAGTGTCTGCTGGGAGTGGGGGCAATGCTCCATTTACCTATCTATCCACCCGTCATCCATCTATCTGTGTACCCATTTACCTATCTATCCACCCGTCATCCATCTATCTGTGTACCCATGCCACCATCCACTTCCCACTTCTCTACCCATCCTTCTATCCATTTGTCTATCTATCCATTCACCATCGACCCATGAATCTGCTCATCTATCCATCCTAATAGCCAACTACTACTCACCCATCTACCCATTCACTCGACCACTTGGTCCCCCCACCTTTCTGCTTTCCAGACACTATGGGTAAAAAACAAATAAGCCATAGTCACTTGAACTGAGCGAAAGTGATTAATTAGCAAAGCCACACTTGGTAAGCAAGGCATAAGTATCCTGACTGATGTGGCTTGAATACCCTGGAAACACAGTAACCTCTTCCTCTAAGACTATTTCCTTGGGTGTGAGTCTGAGGCTGGGGGAGTCCCCAGAGTACCAGAACAAATGGACGATCCTACATGTCAATAACTTCTGAAAGTATCCCCTTCAATACACGGGGTAGCTTTTTAACAGACAAGACAATTCCTCAGCAAACACCAGACCTCACAACGGTCAGTCCAAATGCCGGGTCTGTCCTCAAACTACCAGAAGGAGGCTGTGGTGGCCAAGAGACACCCCCACTCAGGACTCATTCCGATCAGACCATTTTGGTAATGTGTAGCCCAGGCCAATGACTCACCTGCAGGCCCTGGGGCTCCAGGTTGCAGGTTGTCAAGTCTCCACCCTACAACAAGAACAAACCCAGGAATCCCCAAGACATGAGCTCACCTGCACAGGAGCCTAAAGAAGTCACTCTAGCTCCCGTCTTCTCTTAGGAGGAGACAGAAGGAACTGTGGTTTGGTCAAAGGCTCATCTGTAGGTACCTCATGTATAAAATGTGTACATACTGGCTTGCAGGGTTGACAAGGATGTAAGTGACTGGGCGGCAAGGTTGGCATACAGCTAGTGCCTAATAAATATTACATGTAGAGTTGGAATGTGAGAAGGGTTCCTTTCCACTCTGAATATATAAACTAGGATGTGAGGTGCACAGGATCATTTCTAAAGCTTGACAAGCCTGAACAGAACCATCTTGAACTCGGGCTCCTGCTTGTACTGAGGGAAAAGGCTGTGAGGGAAGCACACTATAAATCAAGCCACCTTTGACCTGGCAGGAAGATCAACTTCCCCTACACTTCACCTGCCCTTTGGAGAGTCTTCGAGACACACATCACCACACCAGATGATTGGCCACAGAGATTGATTCCTGTTGACGACAGGCCAGGCCGGAGCACACCCGAGGGTGAGCTGGTTGGCGGCATTTCACAGCTGGTTATTGAAAGTTTAAAACCAGATCAATTCACAGTAAACACCGATCGAGAGCTGCGTACGCTGTGGGGGTTGCACGTTCATTTCTGCGCTACGAAAACACACCCCACAGGCAACATCTGCTCAAGAATTCAGGTAGAATAAGTCGATGGCATCTTCAGAGCACCAGGTGCAGCAGGGCTCCATTTGTGGGAGACTGTGAAGTCATTCAAACAGTTCTGCCTGGGGTGTTTGCTCTTCCGGTTGCTAGGCAGCAAACTTACAGGCATAGCCTGGTACCGGAGTTGGGGAGCAGATAAGGAAATGGACAAACTGTATATAGACTGAGCAAATATCCAAGTGCCGTGAGAGCAAGGTTTCTGTGATAGTGTGACATTGAAACTGAGAAGGTGACTCAGTTGCTAAAATGCTTGTCACACAACAACGGGGACCTGAGTTCAAACCCCCCACACCGTCCTACAAAGCCAGTCATGGTGCAAGCGTTTGTAATTCCAGTGAGGAGGCAGAGACGATAGGCCAAGCCCTGAGCTCCTCCATCTCACTGGCTAGCCAGCCTAGCCTAATTGTGAATTTCCAGGTCCCATTGAGAGAGCAAGCCTCAAAAAAGCAGGGTGGATGGCTCCAGAGGAATGACACCCAAAGTTGATCCCGGACCTCCACCCATGAACACACACTAAGCAAGAAGCAAGGAAAAGATAAAGACTTGGAGAATAGAGAACAAGAAGAAAAAGGAAAAAAAAGCACGAGACTTAGAGGGGCATGGTGTGTCTGATGGCCTGAGGCAGAAGAGAGGCTTACTTGCAAGATTAAGGCAAGTGGAGCACGGTGAGAAAGCTAGGAGAGGACGGCCAGTAAGCAGGGTAGGCTTTATCTTTAGTTAAATGAGAGGGAGATTTGGAGCAAAGGAGCCACATGTTCTGAGTTGTTTGCCTAAGCGATAGCATTTTCCTATGGCTCTTAGGAGAATGGAGGTGGAGGCCGAGACCTGGCAGGAGGCCGTGGGGACTACCCAGACGAACACAGATGGTTCTGTGGCTGAGAGTGGTGGTAAGAGAAATGGGAGGACAATAGATACCAATGCCACCCGCTGCTGGTCTGGTCATGGGGTGGGAAGGAAAGAACTCAGCCAATCATAAACTGATGGCTTGAAAAGAGTGGCCCATGCTGTGTGTCTGTGGTGCACGGGTTGTGGGTGACCAGGTAAGAACAGAGATTAAGAGGGCTGAGGAGAAAGCTGTCAGTAGAGCGTTTGCCACACAAGCATGAAGACCTTAGTCCAACCCCCTGTACCCATGTACACAGCTGGACATGGTAGTGCACATCTGTAACATCTGTTGGCAAGGGCTGGGGCTTGCTGACCAGACAGTCTAACACAATCAGGGAGCTCTAGGTCCAGTGAGATCATGATTCAGGGAAAAAAAAGTGGAGAATGACTTGGGGAAGACACTAACACTGGTCTCTAGCCACCACACAAAGGCACACACATATGTACATGTGTACAAAAAATAAAGTCAAAAAAGAAGAAGAGAGATTCCTGCAGTTAAAGACTGTGGGAATGACCAAAGGCTGATGTCAGGTGGCATAAGCACATCAGGAATTCAGAGGAGGTAGCTGCCTGGACCCCTCAGAAGGATTACAGTTATCCAACTGTCTTAGTTACTTTACTATCACTGTGACAAACACCAGACAAAAATCAATCTGGAGACAAAAGGGATTATTTCAGCTTACAGTCGTAGTCCACCATGGAGGAAAGTTGGGACAAGAACTCAAGGCAGGAACCTGACAGCAGGAGGTGAAGCAGAAGCCATGAGGAGTGCTCTTTATTGGTTTTCCTTCTTAGAGGACTCAGGACCACCCGCCCAGGGGTGACATTGCTCCCAGTGGGTGGGGATAATTAATCAAGAGTCCTGGACAGACTTGCCTGTATGCCAACTTTATGGAGACCTTTTCTCCTCCCAAGGGACTCTAGCTTGTGTTGAGTTGACGACATAAAGCTAACTACACACTGTGGAATCGCCCAGGTTCACAGACGCTTCCCGTTGAAGAGCAGGAGGAGGAAGAGCAAACTTAGAAGACAGAGGCGATGTCACCCAGCAGGGAGGAGGAGAGTGGGGGAAATTAGAGCAGCCTTGTAGAAGGCCTGGGAAGAACTTCAAGGAGGCCAACGGGCAACACACCTCCAGGAGCCCAGCAGTGCACAGACCTGCCAGGGCCTTGCCCATCATCAGAGGGTGCTACTAGCATCTGTGTGTTGTGGGGAGTGGGGGGCAGAAGATGGACAGAATTAGAGAGAAGAGTAAAGAAATGGGGATACAGGAGCAGCATGCAGGACAACTGCCAGGCTTCACGAATACCCATGTCTACACCGATGTGTCTACACCCATGTGTCTACACCGATGTCTGAGATAAGACCAAGCGACCCATCTCTCCCCATGGGGAGTCAGTTAACAGTAAAGCATTGTTCAGAATTGTCAGAAGACCGTACATTAACTCTGGACTTTTACTACATGCAACATTTTTAATGTTTACTTTTCCTTTCAATAAGCTAAGATGTTGGGGACTTTGACTTCCCTGACAGCTGTTCGACCCTTCCCTGGCACTTGATGTAAAACCGTCAGCCAGTCAGC
This sequence comes from Rattus norvegicus, assembly GCF_021556685.1. Classification (NCBI taxonomy): domain Eukaryota; kingdom Metazoa; phylum Chordata; class Mammalia; order Rodentia; family Muridae; genus Rattus; species Rattus norvegicus. Next base: position 132,348,713 of record NC_141534.1, on the reverse strand, counting down.
CAGATTGTCCATGTGCGCTAGTACAGCTGCCTGAACACTCCTTGGATGTCTTAAGGAAGCTCGACTCCAGCCACAGTCCCTTGCTGTAACACTAGTTGACACCACCCACTGCTGGCACTCGGCGTTATCTGAAGCTGAGAGCTACAGTAGCTAAGTGCTGGGGTGCTGATGGTTCAAGTGCAGAGCGCTATTTCTTCAATCCTTCTCCCAAAGCCCCAAGACTCTGGCTTCTGTGCAGCAATAGGCACCTAGCACTCGGGGTCTCTATTTCAGCCCCTAAGCCTCAGGCAGGGCAAGCCCTGGGACTAACTGCTGTAGCATTCGTCCACCTGTGATTTTTATTCGTGAGGGGCAGAAGGTCCCAGCCAACTGTTCGATGATTATTAGAACATTCTAGCCCTTCTGGAAAGTCCTGTGTCCCTGGGACAGAACTGAGAAAACTCCCTTCCCAGCATCCTTTGTAGACAGGCACAAGCACGTGACCCGGCTCCACCAGTCCCATCCATCCTCACTAGACACCAGTGTGGGATAAGGTTTAGTGCGGGAGGGGAAACGACCAAAGAAGAACTACTAGAAGGCAGGACCAACTCCACAAGGCCAGCGATGGCTGCATGAACCCTCTAGGAACTGAGCAGACCCTAGAAGCTGCACTGGAGTCATTTCTTACTGGCCAGGCTTCAACCACAGGCACAGCGCAGGCTGCCCTCCAGTCCTCGCTTCCTTCCTAGGTAGAGGCTACCATTTTACTTTTTACCTCTGACCTAGGATGTTAGAGCTCACAGCTGACCTCTGTGGGTGGGGGCTGCCACATAGCCAGCCTGGGAAGCAGAATCAGCCTGGCCACTTGCCTTTGGAGCCACTGCCTTCTCTTCACACTAGAGACCAGCCTGGGCAAGTGCTGACTCACAGGGGGGTAGACTGCTGGGCCGACTGCCGGCAGCATTCCAGGACCTCTTCCTTTCATTCTGACCGGAAACCCTGTGGGGAAGGAAGTAAAATGTGCCTGCCTACAATTCCCATTTCTCAATTAGAAGCCCCATGGCCCTAGTCCAACCAACGGAATACAGGTGAAAGGCTCTGAGGAGAGACTCTGGTCTCAATACAGACTCAGAGCTTTGCTGTGGGAATAAAAAAATAGACTGCCTTTGTTCCCCTGCCTCTCTCTCCTCCCTCTTCTTCCTGCCCGGAGAGGAGATGTGGTGATGGTGATGGAGGGGCCATCTTTTGGCTGTTTGATATGAAGAGGTTTTGGCTGCCAGCCTGAGGGAGCATGCAAGTTGAGGAGAGTTAGGAAAGAGAGGAGCATTGTGAGATGGTGCAGCATAGAGGGGGACCTGGCGGGAGGGGGGAGGGGCAATCAGGTGTGCCTGACTCTCAGACAATCAAGGTAGGAGGTGCTGAGAGAGGGGCGTATGGCCCCATGGGAACAGAGAGGACACGGAGGTGGGAAACTCCTTTATTGTGCGCGTGTGGAAAGTTAGAGGACAGCTCTCAGGACTAGTCTCTCTCCTTCTACCAGGCCGGCCTGAGGATCAAACTGAGCCCATCCGGCTCGAGGGCAAGCAGCTACACCCACTGAACCATCTTGCTGGCCCCCCAGTTCCTCTGCTCGTTATCTGAAATAGGAAAATGCCACACACATGAAATTCTTCTCCCCAGCTAGTTAAGTGAGGCAAAACGTGAAACTGAAATTTGAGTCGGCCTTGAATTTTGCATGATGTCAATAAATACGAGACTCTTGATTTGGCCAGACAGGTTGGGTTTTCATAAATAGGGACCTGGCCCTGAAGATGATGTGTTTCCGGGCAGCCCTCTGGAACTCAGAGGGAGTCTCCAGGGGAAACCAAACACAGTAGTTCCTCGGACTCCATCCATGTGTGTTCACGGTCTGTGTCAGCTAAAAAAAGAAAAAATTAGTAATCATTGCTGCTCATCCCCACTTGTGCCTCGCTTTGAAATTAAACTTCGTTACAGATACACATGAGCAAGAAGCAGCAGTTCCGTGTGCACAGGCTTCTGACCATCTGTGGGTTTCAGACCTTTCGCAGGGGGTTGGTGGGGACTGCCGTGCCCAGTCCGGAACCCCAAGGCCTTCTGACAGCATTACAGAACTGAGAACAGGGCCCCAGGCAGCTCAACCTGAGAGCCCCAGGGGCCAGCCAGAGGCTGGGAGAGCAGCCTTCTCACACAGCTGTGTTCATCTCCCATTTCATAGGAGGCAAGGAACCACAGCTTCAGGAGGATGCTGGCTCTGCAGCCAGGACAACACTTACTGAGGACTTACTGAGGGTATGGGGGAGAGATGAAGACTAGGGATGGGGAACTTACATCCCCTCTGCATCCCGGAAAGCCAGAGAGGTCATAGCCACTGCTGTTCTTGAATGTGATGGAGCTCGGCAGTCCTCAGTATCCTCGGAGCTTATGTTTCTGTGTCACAGACACAACAGCCAACGCTGACAGACCCAGAGCAGTTGGCCAGAGCCACCTGTGGTCCAGGTCTATTGGCTTTGGAGGCCCTGCTCCACCCCCAGCCTCTCTGGCACCCACGAACTCCTTAAGGTGGCCTCAGCATGCATCTGTCACTCCACAATGCTGAGAGGCTCTGTGCTGTGGCCATGTGATCTTTGGGCTCTGGAGCTAGTTTGTCATCGCTTGATTCTCAGTCCTCATTGATTGTGTCACCCGGGGCCTCGATGTGTACTTTGGTTTCCTCCTCTGTCAAAAACAAAAAGCATTATGGGAGTAGCCTCTACCACATGGTTCAGATGTGAGCAGTGCAGCCTAAGGGTGGGCTGCCGCTGTGTTATTTTGTCACTGTTGCTGGTGTGAGGTTGTGCGGTTTGGGGGACAAGCCTGGGAAAGTAACTTGAACTGGCCCACTCCAGAAGCCTGATCTCTGACACCCCAGCTCTACCCCCTCCCTGGAAGTGTCTTCCGTCAATCTCTCTGTCCCAAAGGTTCAGGCACAGGCTTTCCTCAGCTCTGGTTGCTGCATACCCTCCCACCCCAGAGGAAGTAAAACTACCCCTGGGTCAAGTCCCAGGCAGGAGGTTGTGGACCTCTTCTGGGTGGATTCCAGACCAGCCTCCACAGGCTGCCTCTGCCTGAAGCCATGTGTGGGCCTGAGGGCCATCTATTGTGGGGGAAGTTGCTCCCTTCCCTGAGCCCTGGCTGTTCCGAGTGCACAGTGATTGAATGGTGGGTGGGATGCCTGCCCTGCCTGTCTATAGGCTGGGATCTAACTCCACTGCCAATCTCTTGTCTAGGCTGGGCCCAGCTCTCTTCTCCCCCCTGCTCCTGGTGGGTCTGACTGGGCTGCATGGAGGTACCCACCATCCTAGGACACCCCTTGGGCTACGTGACAGTCATGCTACAGTCATCCCTACCTATACCCAATAGTCTAATGCAGGGAGCTTTGGAGATGAGGAGCCTCTGGACAGTGGAGCCCTTAGTTCTATTCCTCCCTCACAGAAAGGCAAGCTCTGAGAATGACGTCTCCACCCGGCCCCGCCCAGCCTCTGACTTCCCCAGCCCCAAGTTGTACAACAGGCACTTGAACTGCCAGAAACAGTCCCCAGATAACCTTATCAGCCACCCAGCCACAGAGCCTTCCTGCCGCGCCAGCCACCCACAAAAATAGAGCTGCTGATTAGAACCTTCCAGAAACACTGACCCTGGAGCCTTCCAAAAGCTGAAGAGACATCCTGGCGCGCTCTGAAGCCCTGCTCTATCTTAAAGCAGTGCGGAATATTTATTTTGGGGTCTTCAAATCAAGTCTTGGGATCTGTGGAAAGAAATCTGCCAACTACCTTTGAAAAACAGCACAAAAGTATCCCTCTTCTTAAACTTCTTTAACTGCCACTTCTGATAGCATAGTTAGAAGAAATAATAGGATGAAAGGAAAAAAGTACCAGTTAAGGTTGTCCGACCCATGGATTCATCAGAATACCTAAGCTTAACCTGAAAATGACGTCATGTCCAAAAATGCGAGGAGGAAGGCGAGAGGGAGAAAAGGGAAGGGAGGGAGGGGGAGGGAGGGAAGAAGAGGAACCAAGGAAGGAAAGAAGGAAGGAAGTTAGGATAGGAAGGACAGACGCATGGCTACCCACCCACTGTGTCCTAGATAGCTCTTCAAGTGTGGCAGAGCTTGTGCAGAGGTGGCTCGGTGGGTAAGAGCATTTACTGTGCGAGCATGGGAAGTAAACACAGATCCCAGCAGCCACAGACAGAGCAGAACGTGGGAATGTGAACACCTACAACCCCAGCACCGTGGAGGGTGTGAATAGAGAAAGACTGATTTTCCCGGCTGTCAGCCTAGGTCCTGGTTTAGTAAGAGACCCTGCCTCAAGGGAACAAGAGGAGGTGATAGAGAGGGACACTTGTGCCCTCCTCTTCTGACCTTCACACACGTACACATACATGAACATAAATATATTCTCTCACACACAGTTTTAAAGTATTTATTATATGCTATGCATATATGCATGTATGTATGTGCATCATGAGTGTTCACAGTGCTCAGAGGCCAAAAGAGGATGTTATATCCCCCTGAAAAAGAAGTTACATGTACTTGTGAGCCACCATATAGGTGCTGGGAACCCAAGCACCCAGTGTTCTTAACTTCTGAGCCATCTCTCCAGCCCCAGCAACCGTGTGTGTGTGTGTGTGTGTGTGTGTGTGTGTGTGTGTGTCTGTCTGTCTGTCTGTCTGTCTGTCTGTCTGTCTCTCTCTCTCTCTCTCGCTCTGTGTCTTTCTGCCTGTGTCTGTCCTTATGTATTTCTTTGTTTGTGGGGGTCCCCGTATGTATGTGTCTATGTGCCTCTGTGTGTATGTGCATGTATGTATATGGATGCATCTGTGTGTGCGTGCATGTGAGTATTTCTTCACATGTGTGTGTTCGAAGCAGCCAGAGGAGGCCATCAAGTGTCCTGTTTGATCATTATGTCTCATTCTCCTGAGTCAGGGTCTATCACTAGCTTCAACCATCCCCCTGTATCAGGATTTTTATTCAGATCCTGGTGCTGATACAGCACCCACTCCTGCTCGCCAAGCCATCTCTGCACCCCATTACCAGATTTTAGAAAGTGAAGTCGTGCCATCGACCAAGAAGAAGAAAACAAGTCTTCCCTCCTGCTCCTCAGTTCTTTAGTAAAGGCCCCGACTTAGCCCGTGAAGACTATAGAACCACGGGGAATCTGCCGGGCATGGTGGCTTGGGCACGCAAATGCCTGTGCTTGGGAGGCAGACGCAAGAACATCTCAAGTCTGAAGCTGGGCTGAGCATGAAAACATCCAGGTGCTTTATACACCCCCCTCCTCACTTCCACACTGGGCCACTGTCCCTTCCCTCTGACCTGCACACAAGGACCAGACTTGTGGTCCCTGAGGAAGACTCCCACCCCATCCCCTGACTCCCATGGCCATAGTTAAGAGTAGAGCCACTCCCTCGAGCATGGCTCCCTTCAGAGACACAACACAACCCCACCCTCAACCCCTGACTGACTCACCCACAAGAGCGGCTCCCATGGGACTGTTTGACCCTCTATGACACCTGGAGGCGGCTTCCTCTTCCTGAGGCGGGGGTGAAACCCCTCTAGGGAGAACACAGCTGTGAAGGAAAAGAGGCACACCAGATTACCAAGACACCAGGTCGATTGTCCCAGATTACTCACCTTTCCCCTCCTCCCCTCTGGAAGCCTCTGGGAATCAAGTATTCCTTCACCTGCCTGCACAGCCCCGGCTCTACTGCCTGAGAGTGTGGGCGGAAGAGGATGCTGACGCTGCTCCGGGGGCCTGGACAGCAAAGGAGCTCCTGGCTGTCCCTCTGACCAGACCAGCTCACATCAGCTAGCAAAGGATGTCTGTTCTCTTAAATTCACCTATCACCCAAGGTGCAGATCCAGGTCCAAAGCAGGAACTATGGGAATAAGGACATGTGGAAACTCTGCCCACTGTGTCCCTAGAGGGTGCCACTGTTCTCCAAGTGGACATGAGGAGAGAGAAGTAGGAACCGTTGGGGTCAAAAGTGGATGGGCAGGAAGATAACCACATGGGGGACAGATAGAGAACTAAGGAGGAAGACATGCTTTAGTCACAATGTTCTCTGCTGCCAGTGACAGAAACTGATTCAAACCAGAGCCTGAACAGAGGAGGTGCGGGGAAGAGAGAAGGAGAAAGAGAGAGCAGCCCTCTTAGTTTACATCTCAGAGCTGTCTGGTTTCAGGAATGGCTGGACCAGGGACACAAGTGATGGCACCGTTCTCTCTTTACGCTCCTTATCTTGACTTGCCTTTTATCTGGGTGTTAACCGTCCAGTTCTTTGTGCCAGATGGCCTTTGCTGTCATGACTACCCATGCTTACATCAGGCCAGCTTGTCAAGCCAAGCAGACGCATCTCTCTCATCCACCCCTCGTGGACTTACACACTCCGGTGACATGCTGCTCCTCGGGCTGACCAATGGTTCCCGGAGACTGGGCTTTGAGTTAACCTGGGCCAGCACGTTCAAGGTACCAAGAGGACAGGTCCCAGCAGTTATTTCTGGAAGCTGAGAGTCTGACTGCTGTATTTAGCCCAGGCTGTACAAAAAGCCCAGAACAGGGCATATGGACATGGCTCAGTGAATAAAGAAGCTTGTGACCAAACTTGAGGGCTTGAGTTTGATCCCCAGAACCCACACGGTAGAAGGAGAGAACAGACTCCTGTTCTGTCTTTTGACCTACACACGCATGTGCCAAGGCACGCACTGCCACCCTACCCTCAACACATGGGCTAAATAAATGTAAAGAAAAACAAATTTGCCTAGGCAGAAAACCCATGCCGGAAGGAGCTGAGCTGAGCTGGAAAACGGGCCAGGGTCCCCCGTAGGAGGAATGCGTTCTCCTAGCCAGTGGTTTCTCACAGTGCCTTCCATCAACATCACTTGTGGCTGAGGCAGAGGAAGTGCCGGAGTTCAAGGCCAACATAGGCTACATAGCAAGGCCTTATCTGAAAAACAAGCCAACAGTCCTAGATGTGACAAACAGTGACACTCCCTGGTATAAGAGTGGGCAAAGACTGAGGAGATGGCTCTCCAGAGATCTGCAAACTACCAATGAGGGCAGCGCAAGATAGCGAATACCTGATCATTGACAAACAAATCGAGAGGAGGGGGGAAAGGGAGGGACTTTGTAAGGGAGGGGCCAGAAGGGGGATGCAGCCTTTGGGATGGAAGAAAGGAAGGAAGAAAAGAAAGAAAGGAGGGAGGGAGGAAAGGAAAGGGGAGGGGAGGAGAGGAGAGGAGAGGAGAGGAGTGGAGAAGAAAGGAAAGGAAAGGAAAGGAAAGGAAAGGAAAGGAAAGGAAAGGAAAGGAAAGGAAAGGAAATCAAAATCACTTCACAGTGCATGGTGGTTCACATGAAAATGGTCCCCTATAGGCTCGGAGGGAGTGGCACTATTGGGAAGTGTGGCCTTATTGGAGGAAGTATGTCACTGAGGCTGGGCTCTGATGGTTCAGATTCTGAAGCCAGACCCAGTGTCACTATTTTCCTGATGGATACCAGTCCAGCACCACGTCTACCTGCATGCCGCCACGTTTTCCACCATGAGGATAATGGACCTGAAAGAATAAAAAAAAAAAAAAATGCAGCTAAGAAGTCAGAAGTTTAAAAATGCTATCTCACCCCTAAGAAGCCCTAAATACCTCAAATTCCAGACCCTGCCCTCTACCTGAAGGTAGGTAAAAGGTCACATTTCTTGAGCCTGCTCTCCCTGGAACTAGATGAAAGGACTTAGGATAAGGCCCTTAGATATGCGATTTCCAACCCAGTAAAGATAACAGAAAGCTTCTCCCAGGAACTAGCTGACCATAAAGTTAAATTAAAATCTTAGAGAACAATCTTGAGAAACAGGAAGTTCCTCCTTGAGATTTTTCACTGGTATTCTCGACACTTTCCAATGACGCCATCTCTGCCCCCTCGGGTTGTGGTTTCTCCCTTTAAATACCCTTTCTCCCAGCCTCTCAGGGTCGAACTCCACTGCCCCTGCGTGGGATATGAGTCTCGACCCCAGTGCACTGGTTTCTATCGATAAACCTCATGTGATTACAGCAAGGACAGTCTTGTGTGAGTTCTTGGGGGGGGGGTTTGTCATCCCGGGACTTCTCCCCACTCCGGGGTCTTTCAGACCAAACCTTTAAACTGTAAGAAGCCCCAGCAACTGTTTTCCTTTAAGAGGGGCATTGCTCATGGCATCTCTTCACAGCCATAGGACTTTGACTAAGACAGCACCCCACACCCACAGGGTAATTATCACTAAGCACAAAAAGCCTTGTGGTGGTGCACACCTGTAGTGCTGGTGAATCCAGGAGGCCGACTGAGAACCTGTCTCAAGCAGAAATGCATCTCAAGCTGCTGGGACTCATAATCAGAGTGATTCCAAGGTCACTAAAAAGAGAAAAGGGCCAGGGAGAAGGGAAGCGCCCAGGCATAAGTACAGGAGGTGGAGAGACCGTGGTAAACATAGCAGGACCGCAGGGTGCAGCAGTTCAGCTCTGGGGCACAGAGTGGAAGGAACCAGAGCTAGGTGTAAAGGGGACTGACTGTTGGAATCCAAGCTCTAGTAGCTGCTCAAGCCACAAGTTTTGCATGGAGCTTTTCACGGGTACCCACAGCCACCTGCCAGACAAGCTCTTTGAGCCCCTTCAGCCGGGAGCCTTAGTGCTAGGACCGCTCACCTGGGACTCAAATGTACATCAAAGCTATTCGTCCTGCATCCTTCATCCTGCTCACACCACCCCACCCGAGGATCAGGGCTGGACGTAGGCTTCTTCTGAGAAACCTACCCCATCCTTAGAAATGTATGAGCATTTCTGCCTCATTGGGGTTAATTCCTCTCTTGAAAGACTCTATCATGACGTCTGCCTCTGCCTCTGGACCCTGATCTCTCGAAGAAGCCCATGCTATGTTGTTGCGTCTTTGTCCGTGGCATTGATAACTTCCAATAAACTCCTTAGTGTCCAGTAATCTGGCTCAGTGTCACCGTTGAATCCCCACATCCAGAACCTCTCAACACAAACTTGATATCTCTAAACAGCCAGCAGCATTGCCCACAATAGCCAAGGGTAAGGAATGTATCCATAGACTGGACATGTAAGACATATATGCAAAGCAGTACTTTATAGGCATAAAAAGGAGACTCGAACATACACCACAACATAGGTAAACCTTGAACACATTATGTCCATGCCACGAGCCAGACACAAATATTTTTACTAATACCAGACATCCAGATCAGGCAGATTACCGGGGACAGAGTAGAATGGTGGTTGCCAGGGACTGGAGCAGGGGGAATGAGGGGTTAATATTTGGTGAATGCAGAGTTTCCATTGCAGAGTGAAAATACGCAGTGGATGGATAACGGTAACGACAGAAGGAAAGTGGGCCTAAGATGATCTGGGACAGCTCCAGCTATGTCACCAACTGTCAGACTAGGTGACAGGTCTGTGGACCAGACACCAGACAGGGGACTGAGCAGGACATGCAGACAGATGGCCACCTCCTTGCTACATGCTTGTTTGCATACATTTGGAAGGAAAGCTCTCACTTCTGCTTTAGTTTGATTTTGTTTTCTTGATGAGTTTCACTCTACCCCAGGCTAGACTAGAGCTCATAAGGTAGCCCAGGGTAGCCCTGGAGCTCATGGCAGACCTACTGATTCTGGGATCAGAGAGATGTGAGGCACTCTTCCCTCTGGCTCTCCTCTTCCTTTTTTTTTTTTTTTTTTTTTTTTTTTGGTTCTTTTTTTCGGAGCTGGGGACCGAACCCAGGGCCTTGTGCTTCCTAGGTAAGCACTCTACCACTGAGCTAAATCCCCAGCCCCTTCCTTTTTTAATTAATGAATTAATTTTTAATATTTTGACCATTTCATGAACGTGTTATATTTTGGTCATTTATACCCCCATTATCCTCTCTTATCCTCCCACTCCTGCTGAACCCCTTCTTTCCAGGTCCCCCTTCTATTTTCATGTCCTCTTATGCAATCCACTGAGTTTAAAGTTGCTTTCATGGTTGTGAGGTTATCAACAGCGTGTACACACTGTATGAACCAGCCTGGCCCTGAACCTGCAGTCATCCTCCTGCCTTGGGCTCTCTCTTTCCCTCTATGGAGACATGAATCAATCATGGAGACTCAGCATCTAAACCTATTCACCCCATCCCCCCACCTCCATACACCATTATGCCTGACAGCTCCACTTGGGGCTTCACCTTACGAATCTTGTGGGGATAAAGACATTCGGTCCACATCAGGAGGACACTTAAAAATAAGTGAAGATGGCAATGTTTATACTGAGTCTATTCTGCCACAATTACGAAGTCAACGCAAGTGCGAGCATCCTTCATGGAGTGGCAAGTCCTTGGGCCCAGTCACTGGCTCTGTATGGAGGATGAGCTGTGACCTCTTACATGACACAGGCAAATCTGAGCATGCCACAGTGTGTGAAGTCCTGCTTTAGGTGATAGGGAGCCCCAGGAGATTCCTAGCCAGGCTCTGGAAGGATCCTAAATGGGAGGTTATGTACACAGTGGCCAGGCTTCTAGAGCCATCTTGTCCACATGGCTAAGGAAGGACGGGGAGGGGGAGAGAGGAGCCAGATGAAGGGGATGGCATGGGTTTTCTGCCAAACAGGGGTTATCTCTGTGGCCACACTGAACACAGCTCCACTGATCCCAAGCCCGCCTCAGCCCTGCCAGTATCTCCTCTCCAGGGAAGGATCCTCCTGTGCTTCCTTCCACCTTGCTCTCCCAGAGTCGCCCTGACTCAGGTGTCGGGCAGCAGACCATCTGCACGCACACAAAGAGCAACTCTTTCCGCTGAGGGAAAGCAGCCCGCGCCTCTGGGATTCTGCCAGGGTGAAATCCAAGCCTGGAGTGACCAGCGGAGACAACAGCATCTGTGCTGTCCCAACTGATACCTGCTAGGAGGGAAATGAGAAACCCTCACTGGGGGTCATGTGGCTTTTCTCCTAGACCTCTGGCCACAGATGACTGCTTATCACTTGAGGGGCCTGTCCCAGCAGAGCCAGATCCCTCTGGTCTGCAGTCATTTCCAGTGAAGAGGGCCTGGTTTTGTCTGTGGGAGGAAGAGAGACGTGTGTCCCAGCCCCAGGTCCGGCCTTTGTGGGTGGAGATAGAGAGATCAGATTCTCTTTGAGGCCTCTTCCTGCTCTCCAAGTGCTTGCCAAGGCTCCAAAGCAGCTCTATTAAGGGTGATAAGCAGGTGACAGAGCCCCAGGCCCCAGGGACAGCCCCAGCCACATGGTAGATTTCAGCTTCAGCCCGAGACAGGGAAAGAGTAGAAAGGGGCCCATTCAGTCTGACATGCGAGAGGCTTTAACATGGAGGAGGCAGGTGGGCTCCATGTTGCCTTCTGAACCCTGTGTCCGCAGTGGTTATTTTATATTTTTTAAAAAAATCACCTAGGAAGTGCAAGGCCTTGGGTTTGGTCCCCAGCTCTGAAAAAAAGAACCAAAAAAAAAAAAAAAAAATCACATATAGTGTGTGTGCGTGTGTGTGTGTGTGTGTGTGTGTGTGTGTGTGTGTGTGTGTGTGTGTGTGTGCGCGCGCGCGCACATACACATATGTGCATGCATATCGGGGTCAGGACAACTTGCAAGAACTGGTTCTTTCCTTCTACCATATGGATCCTGGGAACTGAACTCAAGGCATCAAGCTTTGAAGCACACACCTTTGCATCACCAGCCTCTGATGACTTTAAATACTTGCAGGGGATGGAGAGACGGCTAGTCAGTCAAAAGTGCTTACTGCACAGTCATGAGGACTGGGGTGGATCCCAGCACCCATGGGACAAACTAGGCATCCCCCAAAAGCTACCAACTCCAGCTCTAGAAGATCTGAGTGGGAGGTGGAACACCTGCTAACATATGAGAACGTACACTCATATAGACACACAAACATATAAATAAAATACATCTTTTTTAAGATAAAGAATATTTGCAGCAGATAAGGATTATGAATTCAGAGCCCACCTGCAGCTCAGAGTTCGGTCTTAGCTCTGAATCCTGAAGGTGTCTCCCCTGATACAGGAGCCATCAAGGACTCTGCGATCTATCCGTGGAGAATCTCAGGCACCGCCTTCTCCTCATGCCTTCCAGAGAAATCTTGAGCAACGCCGTTGTGGACAAAATCGAGCCCACTTGGTTCCCAAGTTCCCATCTCTACCACTTCAGAGTGTGGCCTTATAAGAAAGAGGGTCCTCGGGCATAATTAGCAAAGCTACGGTCACACCGCAGTAGAGAAGGGTTTGATTCAGATTGCCAACTGTCCTAATGAGCAGGGAGCTATGGCACAGAAACACACCCAGCGGTAAGATAGCATGAGAGGACTGGGAAGACACCCATCTTCAAGCCAGGGAGACGGGCCCCGCTTTCCCAGCTGAAGGAACCAATCAATACCCTTGACGCTCTGGCTTGGAATGTTAGCCTGCCGGACTAGGAGAACTTTCTGTTGCTCTGATGTAGACTTGTAAGCTAAATAAACAGTCTATCATGAGAGAAAGTCAAGGCAGGGGCCTGGAGGTAGAAACTGAAGCAGAGACCATAAAGGAACACTGTTCACTGGCTTGGTCCCCATGGCTTGCTCAGCCTGCCTGTCTATACAACCCAGGACCATCTGTGCAGGAGTGGCACTGCCCACAGTGCGCTGGGCCTTTCCACATTCATCATGAATGAAGAAACCCCCCACAGACATGCCTGTAGGTAATGTAATGGAAGCAGTTTCCCAGCTGGCTGTAGCCTGCATCAATTGGCAAACATGAGCCAGTGCGGATACATTACTTATGCTAATTTATTACATACATATGCTAATTTATTCATCAGTTAGGGTTCCTTGGCTTTTGGGTTGTTTCCAGTGTTTGGCTGTTAGGAGAATTTGATTTTCTGTCAGAGCTGAGGCTCACACTCTGGCCGCCTCTAGCTGAGCCTCAGCCCTAGTCTATAATCCCATATAGGACTCCTAGGACACGTGCCACAGGGGCAATGCTTCAGAGTGGAATAGCTGGATCACAGACTTGATGAGTGTGTTTGTCATGGGACCAGAATGCTGACTGGTTCCCAACGTCCACACCAACACGTGTTCTACTTAGCAGTGCAGTGGGGATTTCCCATTGGCCACCCCACCCAGGCCTCTGAGGGTCGCCCTATTGTAAACCGGAGCAGTACTTGGTGTGTGGGGATATTCAGTTTTGTTTTTCTTTTTTAAAAAATTTTCAAGACATATTTTATTTTCATGTATATCTGTATTTTGCCTGCATGTATGTATGGCCACCATGTGCATGCCTGGTACCTGTGGAGGCCAGAAGAGGGTGTTGGATGCCTTGGAATTAGAGTTAGAGATTGTCGTGAGCTACTATGTGGGTACTGGGAGTTGCACCTGGGTTCTCTACAGAAACAAATGCTCCTAACTACTCAGTCATTTCTTTCAGCCTCACCAAGGTCTTCGTTTGCATTCTCCTGCATAAGAATGAAAGTGAGTGCCCTTTCATGAACTTCCTCTGTGGTGAGGTTGCTGCTCAAAGCTTACCCCTCTCTAGGCTTAGCAGTGTTATTGTCATTGACGTATAGGAGTGCACACACACACACACACACACACACACACACACCCTTATACACACAGCACACACATTCTTATACACACACACACACACACCCTTATACACATAGCACACACACACACACATTCTTATACACACAGCACACACACACACACCCTTATACACACAGCACACACATTCTTATACACACAGCACACACACACACACACACCCTTATACACACAGCACACACACACACACCCTTATACACACAGCACACACATTCTTATACACACAGCACACACACACACCCTTATACACACAGCACACACACACACCCTTATACACACAGCACACACACACACCCTTATACACACAGCACATACATTCTTATACACACAGCACACACACACACACACCCTTATACACACAGCACACACACATTCTTTTTTTGTTTTGTTTTGTTTTGTTTCTTTTTTTCGGAGCTGGGGACCGAACCCAGGGCCTTGCGCTTCCTAGGTTAGCGCTCTACTACTGAGCTAAATCCCCAGCCCCTCACACACACATTCTTTTTTTTTTTTTTTGGCTCTTTTCAGTTTATTGCATGAAGGAGTTACACTAGTCCAAGTTAAAAGCGGACCCCAAATGATTACATTATACAAACTGTGAGGTTTTTAAACTTGTCACACACACATTCTTATACACAGAGCACACACACACATTCACACATACACATTCTTATACACATAGTACATGTACACATTCATACACACACTCTTATATATACACACATTCACATACATATGCACACATTCTTATACATACACATATAGACACACAAGACATTGTTGGTTCAGATATTGCAAATATCTTCCTCTTATTATGGCCTGTTTCTTATAATTGATGGGCTTGCTTGCAGATAAACCTCTTTTCCTTTGGGAAGAGCTAGCATTTGGGGAGGGTTTGCTTTCTTTGTTTTGTTTTTTTGTTTTTGTTTTTGTTTTTTGTTTTGTGGGGTTTTTTGAGACAAGGTTTTGTGTGTGTGTGTGTGTGTGTGTGTGTGTGTGTGTGTGTGTGTGTGTGTGTGTAGCCTTGCCTATCCTTGTCACTCCGTAGACCTGGCTGGCCTCAAACTCAGAAATCTTCCTGCCTCTGCTTCTTGAGTGTTGAGTTTAAAGGCGTGGGCCACCACCACCTGACTGGGGAGTTTTTCGTTTTGTTTTGTTTTTTAGAAAACTTCTTTATCTCAGGCTCTGGAAGCTATGTGGCTATGTTACTCTCTCTTCTATCAGGGTTAGAGGGTGGGAGGTCGGATCTGCATGGTACCTGCTTCATTTTTCGCTGTGCTGAGTGCCAAGCCCAGGGCCCTGTATACCCCAGGCAAGCCCTCTGCCACTGAGCCTCTACATGCCACCTCTGTCATGTGTGGCATCCGGTTATGCACAAGTTATGAATTTCTGAGCTCTCTAGGCTGAACATTCCCCCAAACTCAGGCAAGCTCTCGGCACTCAGGACAGTATGCCAGGATTGCCTTTGGAACAAAAGTTTACCCACCCTATTTTTGTTTACATTTATTCATTCAGTGTGAACGTGTGTACACGTGTTCGAAAGTGCACAAGCCATAGTTTGCACTCAGAGGTCAGAGGACCACTTTTGGGAATGGGTACTCCCCTGTGAGTTTAGGAGATTAAAGTCAGGTTGTCAGGCTTGGTGGCAAGTGCCTCTCCCCACTCCCAGACCATCTTGCCAGGGCCGGCCCTACTCCTCCCTCATTCCAGTGGTTAGCTGTGGGACAGCCATTACCTCCAGGGACAGGTATTACAGGAGAAGACAGATTAAAAATGCGGACAATGCATGGAAGATAAACATCAATGCTATAAACATAGAGGACTGACACAGACCATGGTCCCCAACTGTAGCGGGGCCTGTTACACTTGAGATCTTTGTGGCTGTAACAGGGTAAAAGCCACAGGCATTCAAGTAGAAGTTTTCCCCATGCTACTGAGAGCCAAACGTGCCATCCGTGCTGGGCTTCATTAGGGAGCCCCAGCCCCAGTCACCCGCAGTTATGAAGGGAAGCCAGGCTTCTCACTAGTTGGAGCACAGTGTATGTGTGCACACCCGGTTGTGTGCACACACGATGCATGCACACATTTGGGAATTTGAACTCTAAGAATCTGATCCACAGCATTATGCTTTTTTTTTTTTTTTGGTTCTTTTTTTTGGAGCTGGGGACCGAACCCAGGGCCTTGCGCTTCCTAGGTAAGCGCTCTACCACTGAGCTAAATCCCCAGCCCCCACAGCATTATGCTTTAGACAAGAACTCTGCCACTGGGTTACAGTTCCAGCTCTAGCGAATGCATGTTTTACTGTGAGTGTTTTCTGTCTGTGGGTGGTTTACCAGCACAGAGCTTTATTGTAAGTTGAGGAACAGCTGTGGTTAAGTGCTTGCCTTTAAACTTCAGAGGCACCGGGGTGTGGTAGAGCGCTTACTAGCCCTCAAGACCTGAGTCCCATCTCCCACACCACGCCAATGGTATAAAGGTAAGTCCGGCTTATTAGCTCAGGCCCACTGGATGAAGTGGGGACTCCTTGGGCAGGGAGAAGTGAGAGCGTAGCTTGGAGAAGGGTGGTCTCCATCGGGGCCAATTGTCTTGATTCTAGGTTCTTGGAAACCTAGAGACAGCTGCAACCTTAGGACTGGCACCTTGAGGTACAAACCAGGTCCCACTTTTGTCCCTGTGCCTGGCTATGCTGAGGGCAGTGAAACAGAAGAGCCGTGGAAGGTGAGAAGCATCTCCTGAGAGGAGAAAATAGTACCAGTGAGCAGAAGCAAAAGAGCCATAAAGCAGTAGGTCTCAATTTGGGGTAGCAACCCCCTAGGTCGCAACCCTTTCACAATGGTCTCCTAACACCACTGGCAAACGCAGATATTTGTATTCTGATACACAACAGTAGCAGAATTATAGTTATAAAGTGGTCACAAAATAACTTTATGATCTGGAGGTCACCACAACATGAAGAACTGTATTAAAAGGTTGAAGCATTAAGAGGGTTGAGAACCAATGCTATAGAGAGAGGCCCTGAAATGACTAGGAAGAACGTGACCATGATCTGTGGGGTTCCTGGGTGAGTTCAGCCACCATCTCCTGACAGCCACTCCATTCTGCAGATCAGGCCTTGAGTCAACGCAGAACAGCAACAGTGAGTCCAGGTGTCTTGTTTTGCATCCAGTGAGAGGCTAAGGCTGTTTACCTGGGTTCTGGAGATCTGAACCCAGACCATCAGGTTCATGTGGTAAGACTTCACCCACTGAGCCATCAGCCCAAGCTCTCTAATTTAATGAGATTCTGATTCCCCTGCAGCAGGAGCTAATGTGATTTGCTTTTCCAGGATGTCCAGCTATTACTTTCTCCTGGTTCCTTGGAGTCTGCCCCATGCAAACAAACTTAGAAGTCAATTGAGGTTTGGAGAGGAGTAAACTTGTAGACTCAGTCATTCCAGCCTCTGGCCCCACTTCTTCCTGCGACCTCCTTCGCCACCGCCAGCTGCTCTGGCAGCTCCAAACTCTTTCCTACAGCACTGCAAGCCAAGAACAATGGGGATGGGTGAGTCCTAATCCCCACTTCTGTCCCATGTGCAGCTCACCCAGTGAAGTGCCCTTCTTTTAGAGTAGGAGGACCCCTCCTGGGCAGGGTCTCGGAGCCTCACCAGTACCTTTGTTGTTGATTTTAATTTGTTAATTTTTCATGTTTTGCTTGCACATACGTGTGTGTCATGTGCATGTGATGCCTCCAGAGCCCAGAATGTGGCGTCAGATGCTCTGGAACTGGAGTGTGGTGCTGGGAATCAAACCTAGGTCCTCTGAAAGAGCATCCAGGCCTCCTAACAACTGAGCCCTTTCATTTACACTTTTTTAATTTGTTGCCTTTTCAGTTACTGCTGGTAAGAGGATTAGTTTGATACAAGCTATCCTATTATTCCTGGAGCTAGAATCTTCCAAATACTGCATATTTTGAAACTTTTTTCCCCTTATATTTCATTGTACTGAATGGCACATTAACGGAATGCTTGTTTTGAATGTGCTCCCTCTACCCCAAGATGCCTATGTTGGAAATCCTCAAATTCACACACGGATGTTTGAAGGTGAAGTTTTGGAAGCCAAGTCCAATTAGATGAGATTGTGAAGCTGGGTCCCCATGCTGGCACAAGCTGATTTTTAACAAGAAGAAGAGACCAAATCTAGAGTGCTTGCTTGGTCTCAGCCTGAGCTGCCCTCCACCACACAGATGACCCTCAGCAGAGGGCAATACTTCTCAGTTACCAGCACTGCCAGCCAGTAAAAGTCTACCTTGTGTAGAGTATTTGATCATAAGTGTTTTGTTGTGGCAACGGAAAATACACTAAGACACAGAACCTTTACAAAATAGAACTTTTTTTTTTTTGAGACACAGAATTTTACTATATAGCCCAGGCTGGCCTAGAACTATGTGGCCCAGGCTGGCCAATTCACAATCCTCTTAAGAGCTGGAATTACAGATTTGCATCACCGTTATCTAGCTCGAAAAGTTTAACCATTTTTGAAGTGGAGACAAATTTAAAAGATCTCTTATGTATGAGTCTTTAACTCTTCAACCATTGACTCCATTCAGTGACCACTATTTCCTTAGAGTACTCTAGGCTGAGGATTTTATCTTCCTGACAAGTAAAACACATAAAACATCTCCATCCCACCTCCATTGCCACCACACACCAGCTACCAGAATGAGGCTGATCCCTTTGGGCAGATGAACCAGTTAAGCTCTGTGAGCTTAGGCACTTCACTCACACTCTCTGGGCTTCGATCTCTCATCTGAAGCCAAGGCCAGGGACACTGACCTCACAGGGACAAAGAGAGCCACAAATGAGGTAACAGCCCTAGAGTGCTGGGCACTGAGTCACTGAGCCCCATGAACACTCCCGTCAGGATTCCAGCTGAGAGGTATTCCATGGCTCTTGTCTTTCACTGACAGCCGTTTGGTTCTTTTCTTGGGAAAGCCGAAAACCACAGCTGTCTTTATAAGAGTATCTCATTTTAGCTCGGATTTTTCCTTTGACAAACACTCCAGCCAACACAAAGGGTGACTAATGCGGCTTCGCACAGTGACTTACCACATCCCTCTTGGGTCTCTAGAATGACTGCATCCTGCTCCTGCCCAGTGCACTGTGCTAACTAGGGCACAGGGAAGTGAAGATTTGGCATTTGCAGCTAAAACCTAGAACCTGCTATGACAAGGAGGAAGGAACCTTGGTCTGAGGCTGGTACTGGCCAAGCCCAGCAGGAGGAGGGGGTACTCCAGATGCCATGTGACTGGAGCTCAGGTTCAGAGCAGGATCTCCCAGTTTCCGCTTGGGTGCCGAGATGGGCAGGGTTATGTGAACAGGTAAAGTTAGAAAGGCAGCTGGGGGCCACTGGGTAAAGTGCAGGATAGTCAGATCGAGCAGTAGTTTCAGGGGACACGGAGGGTGGTGATAGTACGTGGCATTATAAGTGACATAGAGCACCCAGAGTCAGTCCGTGGAGGAGGTGGGTAACCATGCCCTCTTTACAGAGCAGGAAACCAAACTCTGGCACAGGAAATCTGCCCAAGATCACGTAGCTGCAGATAGGGCCTGAGGTCTAGGGAGTTGACTCAAACCAGTGCTGTGTGGCAAACCCAAGGTAGGAAAGAAACAAGTAAGCCTGCTCTGAAGCGCTGGCCATTTCCGGAAGTGTGAATGGTTTCTGATGTCCCAGGCAGAGCTGGAAGGGAGGCTCCTTCTCCAGTCTGAGCTGGCCCCAGACCACTGCTGACCCCAACTCAGTTCTATTTGGTTCTGAGCCTGTGGCTCCTAAGCAAATGTCTCATCAGTCAGGCCCTTATGTAGACATCCTTCCCTGCACCGCCTCGCAAATCTACGTAACCACAGGTCTGTCTGTAAAGCGAGCTACTCAGACACATCTCACAGGATGAACACCCGTTATCCCTCCTCTGGTCTTGAGCCCTGGGCCCCCTGATATTTCGGGATGTACAGCTGACCCAGGGTCTCTCCCACTCCAGACGCACAGTAAAGCAACATCGTCCAGCCACAGTGATGCTGGCTGAGGTGCAGGGAGCAAGGTAGCCTGCCTGTGTCTGGTTCTCTGGCTCACCCAGGAGCCTCAGACTGGCACTGTTCCTAGATTTGAGGTAACAGATACTTGATCATCCGGAGCCAAAGCACACCAATTGTTTGTCCCAAGTAGAGATTGTGTTTCCGATGCCACAATCCACGAGTGGACTCAGCTTGCACAGCATTCCTCTTGAAAGTTGGCAGCCTCGCATTCTCTCAGGTGATTTCTTTTTTAGGACAATCTGTGGCATTTTTATACCTAACCTATGGAATTCTGTGTGATTCTGATCCTTAGGCTCATGGATAATTTCCTCCTCACTTGAAACTGAGGGGTGGCCGGGAAGGACGCTAGCTAGCTAAGTGGCACTCCTTCCAGGAGGTGGGGAGAGGGCCATGGGAAGAGCCATACTGAGCAGCCCTCACATGAGGGGAGGATAGAGAGACAGTCTGCACACGCCTACAGCCTCTGAGCTAACAGGACCAGGGCGTGGCAGCCGAGAAGAAACTTCTGGGCAGGCACAGCACCTAAGGCTGCCCAGCGACTTCTGGCAGGCTCACAGGAAACCAGCTGGGGCTGGACAGAGCTTTTCAATCCCTCCACACTGATGAAACTTACCAGTCACATCCGCCCAAGGATGTGGCCCAGACAGTGACTGCCCTGACAAGCCACTCAGAGAAACGGCTGGCACTCAGAAGCTTGAGGGCACAGCCTCTCAGGGGAAAAGGCCCACCTCTGAATCTAATTTTAAAGACCCACGAGCCATGATGTAAACTCATTTCCCAGTGATGGTTGCCACATCCAACTCAGGTCCTTGGACAGTCACAGGGCACATATGATTATGGTCAGTTCCCTGCAGCCCAAGGTCCCCCAGCCTAAGGAAATCCCCAGTGTATTGATGCTGGGGTGGGACAAACGCTCACTGCCCGGCTGTCCCCGCCCAGCCATCTTCCTTTTGCCCACTCTTCTGATAAAACTCCTATTTGTGGAGTCTTCATCACTAGAACTAACCTAACTTAATGATGTACCACAGGAACCTCAAAGCCAATGTCGCTTTGTTTGTTTGTTCATTTGCTTTTTGAGACAGGGTTTTTCTGTGTAGCCCTGGCTGTCCATAACTTTCTCTGTAGACCAGGCTGGCCTCAAACTTAGAGAGATCCACCTGCCTCTGCCTCCAGAGTGCTAGGGTTAAAAGCGTGTGCCACCATCGCCAAGCAACAATAAAAGATCTTAACTAGCACCTATTAAATGTCATTTTATAAAACGGTCTTCAAAACTAGCCTAGAGCGCAGGCTAAGTAGTTCCAAGGCTGTCAAAGTTCGCTCACGTGCATTTCCCACCAGAGGAAGCATACCTGGTTTCCAGAGGACGCCTGGTCACATTGCCCCATCGCCACATCAGCAAGTTGGAAAACCCTACCATGAGCTGACAGCTTCCATTTCTCATCTGTCCCCAGGGCAATGAGTGGACAGCATTCCCTAAAAGGCCAGGCATATGAGGCTCGCCTGACTCACCACTATGTCTGCCCTTTCCTCAATCTGCCATGACTCAAGTTTTGTGGCCATGGGGATGAGTTTTAGAGTTGCTCTATTCCCAGGACGGCGTAGCCAACACACTGGGCTCTGTCTTCCCACAATAATCCTCAGATACGATTTTGTTGTTCAGGTTTATTTATGCATATTTCGTGCTTGTGTGGTGCTGGGGATCAAAGCCAGGGTCTTACACGTGGTAAGAGCTCAATCGCTGAGCCCCAGTACCTCGTTTGGTGTTCATTCGAGATGTTTTTTAAAAGACTTATTTTTAGAAGTGGTGTCTGGGTGGGCACATGTGCATATAAGTGCAGGTGCCTGCAGACCTCAGGACGGAGTGCCAGATCTCCTGGGATTGGAGTTAGAGGCAATTGTGAGTCACCCTCTGTGGATGCTGAGAGCAGAACTCAGGTCCTCTGCAAGCAGTGTGCGCTCATAACTACTGAGTTATTCTGTCAGCCTCATTTTGTTAAAAGGGTTATTAGAAATGCTAGCAGGTACAAAATGTCACTGTTGACCAAATGAACTATCAGTTGACTGCATGGTGTCATGATGCCCAAACCCTAGTTACCCAAGGGCTGGTTCCAGGGACCCTGCCAAAATCTGTGATACCCAACCCTTTTACAGAAAATGGTGTAGAATCTACACAGACCTCATACTTACTCTTCCTGTAGCTTTAAATCACCTCTAACTTGCAAGACCTACTACTGTGTACCACTGCAATAAAAAGGGCAAGAAGTCCATAAATGTTTAGCAGATGAAATTTTTCTGTATTTTTAACCCAACGGAGGGTTGAAATCCTTCTTACAATACTGATACTCTTTCAAAGTGTACTTTCAGAAACATACTTATTTCCGGCTTCAGCATGGGGCTGTGCAGGATGCTTTGGGGGCATGGGAACAAGGACCCCCTTTAAGTTATGAGGAAAGAACCTAGCTTTGGCTGAAGAGCCACATTTCATTCAGAATGAACGAGGTTATAAAGGTGACTTTGAAGTCCAACCAGAGGATTTTCTTTGGCCAAAGGAGAAGGTACTTAGAGGAACTGAGGCTTCAAAAGGGCAAAGGGCTATGAGGAGTCACAGAAGGTGGCTGCCAAGAGCCTCATGAACTCAGCTATGCTGGACTGCTCCATTCAGAGAACAGCTCATCACAGACAAGCCTTTGACACTACGGGGCTTCTTATCTGCCCCATTAGATGACTTGATTGATCATTTAGTCTTCTCACTAAAGCAATCTAGCATGACTACTCTTACTATCTTAAAGGGAGTATGGCTAGAATATTCTTTAAAGGGGGCCGTCTGTCTTTTGTCTCGATTAGTAAAACATGAAGACTGTAAGGCAGCGTGATTCACAGTGAGCTCAGACACCCAGCAACAGAAGCTTTAACGGTTTAACTCCACTAATAAGAAGCTGGGCTCTGCTCTGGTTGGACCTGTGGTTTCTGAAGATGTAGAACCATTCCTTACATCCCTTCAAAAGATTCAGCACCAACCAACCAACCAACCAAGCAAGCAAACTACCGTAAGGGAAAATGAATGCTGTGTTTCCCTATTGGAAATACTAAAGCACAGGCTGTTGTGGTTTGCTCCCTAAGATTCTGACTTTTACACCTTCATTGCATTTACAAGTCAGACGGAGCAAGCGCAGAGTGGACATTTCCAAGTAGGACCGATAGCGACTTCTTTTAAGGACTCACGTAGGTGGACGGCAGCCTTGTGCAGTCACCTTAGCTGACAGCCCCAGTTGGCACTGGTCGCGTGGCACATAAGCTCCTTTGCAACCTAGATTACAGGTCTTTGAGCCAGTAGGAAGGAAGCCTAATCCCCAGAGCTAGTACTGGTCGGGGTGGGGAGGGCTGGCACCCAGGATCCCTAAGGCTCTGGGGACTTGAGCAGAACTCGGCTAAGAGTTTCCTTTCAAGTGTCCTGAGAGACAAGGACGCTGCGGCAGGGTAACACATCCGAAAGCTCACAGGTTCTTTTCATGTAAACATCCCCTTCCCAGGTGAGAAGTGTCCCCTGACTATGAGCATACTGGATAACGATGAAAGTTGCCCGCAGAGAACATCAGACCCTCGAGTGGCCCTTCCAGGGACAGAGGCAAAGCCTGACCGTGACAAACAGCAAGAAAGGGAGCATTAGCAAAGTCCCTGAGCCTGCAATCTGGGGAAAAGAAACCTCATACCTACTCCTGGGCTGTGCTGAGACCTGGGCTTGGAGAATTTGGTAAAACAGGATGTGGACAAGGGCTGAGCAGGAAGGAGGTGCAAACAGTCTTGCCCAGAGGGTTGCAACTTGATTGGTAGGCTCATGAACGTTTTCTACTTCCCCTTCCTGCTTTCGAATTTAAGTGAATGGTTCAGCTCCACCTTCTCTCTCAGGGTCTGCCTGTGTCTACAGCCCAGAGTGGGTGTTTCATGGTACTGTATACCACACACACACACACACACACACACACACACACACACACACACACACACACCTTCCTTCTGAAACACAAGGATCTCAGGGTATTGTGGCTCAAGGCATAGTGTCAGCCTTACCCTGGCTATGAGATCTGGCAAAAGGCTAGTTCCTTCCAAAAGAGATATGCCAGTTACCAACATCAGTCATGGCTCTCTGTGACCATCCTAGTCCACCACTCTCAGGACTGACCCCTCCTATCCAGCACTCATACCTGCCAGCCCTGCCAGCCCAAACGTCTCCAGGTAGCAGAGGGCCATGATCCTCTGCTCTGCCCTCAAACATCCCGAGGCCACAGACATTCCTGCCAGGGTCTCTGTGATATAGGATACATTTTTTTTTCATTGTATACACACATGCACACACTTTCTTGGTCGAGATACATACAAATCTGGTGGTCCACTCTGGGAAGTCTTGGGCTGGTGGGTGGATGGGGAGAGAAGCTTCCATCTGCACACCCTTCTGCAAAATAATCTCTTCCCTGGGTCTTAACTCCATTCACATTCTTAATTTTCAAAATATTACCAAAAATTTAAAAATGTGCCTAGTGTTCATGGGCCACTCTAATTTCTTAATACATTTAAGAATAAGGTAACACAGCTAGGCTTGCTGGCACACGCCTTTAATCCCAGTTCTCAAAAGGCAGAGGCAGGTGACCTCGGAATTGAGGCCAGCCTGGTCTACAGAGCAAGTTTCAAGCCAGTCATACAGTGAGATCTTGTCTTGGAGAAACCCATGCAGAATGAAGTATTGGCCATTGAGAAACAGAAGCATGAACTGAAAGCTTTCCTGGGGTTCGAGAGTGATTATCTCTGGGTCCATGGTGAGGGTGGCAGGCCTCAGTACATGCAATGACTATGGGATTTGGTGAGAATCCATTGAGAAGACGAGGTGGTCCAGTTCCCAACACACCAGGGAACCAGCAACATCAAGAAGCCCAGGTGCAACCCCAGGAGCTCTAATGAGGGAGAGGTGACAAGAGAGGATTAAATCCAGCTAGTCACATCCACTCGGGGTGGAGGGGCCTAAGCTGGCATCTGGGTAGTTACTGGGGTGTTTCAGCTTCAGGAGAAAACTAGGTGCCAGAGTGGCAGAGCCTACCAGACCTCCATGCTGAGACGGGGCTTGTGTGGCTGTAGGTCACCAGGCGGGGTCCACACTGGGGGCCTGGGACAAGAGGAATCACTGAGAACACCTCTGGAAGGAGGACACTGGAGACATCATGAAGTGATCGGACAAGAGCTGAACTTAGGGGGGCACAGATTTCACGGGTTTTAGTTTCACGGGCAGGGAACTGGGAAAGATGCCGACAGCATTCCTGGAGACAGTTGGGGAGCAGGGGAGACCAACGTGACCAAAAAGTGTGGTAGGCGATGGAGTGGGGGCAGAGGAGGAAGGAGCAAGTTTAACCAGGTGTCACTCTGCTTTGTACATCCCCCACCCCAAGGCATACAGCGTGGGGTCAGGACCCCAGTGCACAGACAATATGCAGCAAACCCAACAGCCTGCATGGGCTGAATGGCAACTAGGCAGGTGACAGCAGTTCTGTGAGCTCCATGTCATTACTCTGGACGTAAGTGTCATCACACTGCAGATGTCTCCCTCGGTGTGTAACTGTCATCTACAGGAACTCTGCTAATAGCACCAGAGGTCACCTTTTGACTTCTGAATTCTATAGCAACTGATAGCAAGTTTTTCTCTGGCTAGATTGGTCCTAAAACCCAAGCCATTAGTGTGATGGTTTTACATGGGATAGGGCTTAACAGGTGACCCCTGGGCTGATGAAGGTGTATTTGTAGCCAGGAGCCAGAGAGGGGCCGGGGCCTGGTCTGAAGCCCTCTGGTCTTCACACAGGAGTCTGCAGGTCCTCCTTGAGTCATCAGCTCCTCCTTGAGGAGTCCGCTCCATGCCACCCCCAACCTGCAACCCACAGAAGCCCTGACTCAGGAACCACAAAGGCTGGAAGTCTGTGCTTCAATGTTTTACTCTCCAAATGTAATTCAAGTTTTCAACTAACACCAAAATAATGAGACAAAACGGATCTGCAAAGTACAATAGAAAAATACTGTCCACTGGTTTATTTGTTCGGATGTGCAACAGGCTATTTACAGATAAGCAGATCTCCAATGATGTATATTAAAAATGGCAACTCTATCAACTGTCTGAACTCTAAATGAAAACAAATTATTAAGGCACATTGGATCTGTAAGTTGAAAACAAACACTCTGGTATAACAACAGACTCATTTCACCTTTGTCCCCAAAACACATGAGCACCAAAATTATCAAAGAACACTTAATCTTTAGTAAGACGGGAATGTAAAAATTAAGGATGAGGGAAAAGTGTTTTCAAAAGGAAATCTTTGGAGATCAGTTTACTGCAAATAAAACGTTCTAACCACACTCATGGTACACATAAATACTAGTGACTGACAAGTACTCAAAATGGCAGAGATCTAAACAATGGTATTAAATAAATTAAAGGTATTGCAGATAACAAGATAGAAAAACCAGTAATTAAAAAATGGAGCAGTCATCTCCATCCACAACACAGGACAGAGAACAAAGCGCCAACTTCCCTCACACGTCCATCAGGGGTTTGTCTGTAAGCTTGCATTCATTCCACTGCTACCAGCCGTTCTTTGTCACCCTAATAATACTGTACCCTCTACAGAGAAGGGCGGGGCAGAGAAAATGCCGAGTCCTTCTTGGACTTCAGTGCCAGGTCCGTCTGGGTCGCAGGATTAGAGAGGGGTCAGCACATGCGTGCCTTCCTCCATCCCCCACCCACCACGGGCTGGGTGGGAAAAACCTGTGACAGTGGGGGGTGGAGCACAGCGGGGAAGTAATCTGATTTGGAAGGCTCTCCTGGAGAGAATGACAATACAACCACTATCACATCTCTTTACTTTGTGACTGGAACTCAGGATGGCTTTAAAAAAAAAAAACAAACTGTTTAAAAAAAAAACAAAAAAAAAAACAGGAAAAAGGTAGAATTTGTGCAAAGGCAACAGGTTAACAGTCACAACAGGACATTTACCAGAGACAGGTCAACAGTCTCAACAGGACATCCACCAGGGTTACAGTGTTCTTATCACGATAATACTTCTTAGGAATGTTCACGTTTTTTCTGCCTTAGGACTAGAGAGAAAAAGGGGAGTTGTCTGGAAAAGAAATGTAAAAACCAAAGACCAAAAAATTCTTATAGAAAAGTTTTGCTCATTGGGTGGGCTTCAAGTCAGGACTAAGCCGGTGCTACATAGTGTTCAGCAAGGTGTGTTCAAAGGCAAACATTGATCACATTTTTGTTCAAAAAGCTCAATCTTAAAGGAGTCCTGTGTAAGAAAACCACTTGGAAAATATATCCTTGTACGGACTTCAAAAACTGATTATACAAAAATTTTTTAAAAATAAATTAGGCAATTAAAACTGTCCTTCGCAGCGGGCCGGAGTCAGACTGTCCTGGCCGAGCCGTTGCCGCCTCTGCTGTAACTGGGGTCATTCTTCTCCAGCCACATTTCAGCCAACTGCTGTGTGGACCCGAATGTTGACGCCTTCGACCCCAGGCACATTTTATACTGTTTGGGGTCCAGATTCGGGTCACAGAAGACAGGGTGGTGGACGTGAACAACCCCGACCTCCTGGCTCCGGAATGTCTTCAATCCTGCCTGGACGACCTTGTTAAAGAGGTCCACATCCTCCAGCCCCCAGCCCTGGATGGAGACATCGAAGCCTCCCACTCTGACAAGATCTCCCTTATAGATACAAGTAATGCCAAACCCATAGTTTCTCCAGAAGCCGGTTTTTTGAGTAAAGGCAAAATGGTTGTCACTGGGAACCTTCCCACTATAGACAATCTTTGGATCGTACTGGCTAAAGATGATTGGGAAGTAGATCTGCTGGCCCAGCACAGTGTTGGCTCGGCACCTCTGCAGGAACTCCGCTGTAAACACCAGGTCCACATCACAGAAGAAGAGCAGAGACTCATTACTAAACTGCGAAGAGCCTACTTCTAGGGCCAGTGCTCTCGAAAACCCTCCAGACACAGGCAAAACTTGCATGTCAGCCTTCGGGTACTTGACTCGGTAATCTCGCATCAGCTCGACCTGCTTGGCCTTGTCGGGGTTAGAGTCAGAATTGAAAAGCAGAATGACCAGCTTCACGTTCAGATTTGGAATGAGACACGTCTTCTCAAAGTTTCCCATGAACCTCACAAACATGTCGAAGCGTCCAGACAAAGGGATCAGAATGTTTATCTTCTTTTCTTTGGGCTCTTTGTGCTCCATCTTGGATCCAGGAAGCTGGAAGGGAACGAGCTTCTTCAAGGAATTGGAGAGGAACGACAGGGACCCAGAGTCCTGGTTGATTCTGTCAGCGAGCTCTTGTGCATCCAGGCCCTCATGCTCCACAAACTGGATCTTGCTGAAGGTCTGCTGCAGGTACGCGTGCCTCCTCACAGGGACCGTCATCTTCTTCCCTTTGTGCTTCTTATACAGGAGCAGCAGATCCAGGATGTACTCTGCCCCGTACATGGGATTCACGCGTCTGTAGCCATACTGGATCTCCTTGAAGTCGATGATGCGGCCCCGGGTCTTGGCATTGGCATTGATCATCTCCATCACTTGCAGGACAATGTCATCCAAGGCCTCCCTCTGCGCTGAGTCCATCCCTCTCCGGGGAGGCTGGCCTTCCGTGGCTGAATATAAGTATTTCCCAGTCAGAAACTCCCACTCCAGGATCTCCTCTCGCTGGCGGGCCTGAAAGCGCATGAAGGAGGGAGGGATGCCCAGCTGGAGGTCTTCCTTCTGGATTTCCGTGCTGCTGTACTTGCTCATCAGGACGATCTCCCGGTGCAGCTGGATTGTGCGATGGCGCAGCTCAGCGATCTTGCGGCTGAGCATGTAACTGTGTAGCCTGTACTGGTAGGGCGGGTTTTTGTTGGGGTGTAAAGTGATCGCTCGGTGGATTTTACTGCTATGGAGATCTCTAATGTACCCTTTCTTGTTCTGTTCATAATTCTCGTAAAAAAGCTGCTGCATCTGTTAAGGAAAGAAAAGACTCTGGTTTAGAATTGCATAAGTAAGTGTCACTCCATCCATACGACTGCTAACTAAACACAACATCTGAAAATGAGAAGCTTCTCTAGACAGGGACAGCACACAGAAGGCAACCGCAGAGATCAGAAGCGAATGGATAGGAATGGCTTAAGGTAACATTTCAACAAGACATTAGCCAATGGGCTAAGAACCCTGCCAAAATTATGAGGACTGCAGCTCTGGGTGTGTAGAGCAAAGCTTTATAAAAGGTGGGGTTGTTTTGAACAGAGTTTAAGAACATTTTAATCCAAAGTGGAAAGGACACACATGTTCAAATAATCAGAAACTAGAATGATAGTGGATGTAGATATTACTACTAGAACAATGTTTCCAAAAGCAGGGAAAGTGAAAAATCATCCTTGATGAACATTTACCTTCCCAGCTAAACTATCCATCAAGAAAGGATAAGGAAAAGATCTTCAGATAATGCAGGCTCTTATTTACCTTGCAACTTTCTTTTCCTAGACTATTTTGAAGAATATGCCTAACATGAGAAAAGACAGTAACACTTGATCTAAGAAGCAAGGGGCACAATCCAGCATGACTACGCAAGGAAGTCTTGGGTACTCGAAGGCTCTGACGTTTACTGACTTCATCTCCAGAGTCCAACCTAGGGCCCGACATGCTCTAAGATGCTTGATATATATCTGACAGATTAAAGATGGAGCACTAAACCTGTAAGCACAGCAAGACACTGAGAAGTTGTTGAATGATTTCAATGTTAAATACTGAGAAAAGGCTAATGTGATATGTTACCTATGGCAAACAGTGCATACAGATAAGGTTAGACTCCTCTAACCATGATATATTTTCAAATCTAAGAGCATTAGCACTTTCAAAGAAAAACACATGCCCTTCCAGACTGTCTTTATTGTGGTACTTACAATTCCCAGTATAATTTGACTTATTCTATCTGGACAATATCCTACATGTGGGAAGGTGGACGCCAATGGACACACACTCTGCAGTACGTTCCCATGGGTGTCTGGTTTGCTCCGTATGGCCAATTACTTCTTACAGACTTGCAAGGATAGCACATTTATAAAGCATCTTAGAGGGCTCTTTGCCATACTTTCTCAGTTTCTAGAGTCTAGGATTTATCTAGTTCCTAGTAATGATAGCAATATGGGAGAAAGGATTCACTGACAGGCTGTGGAAGCATTAAAATAGGTCGAGAATTTTAAAGTTGAGTAAAGTTGCTGTGGGCCTGATAACTAAACTTCAAAAATTTGACTGGAGGGAACACTGTGTTATATCTCTCCTTAAAACAGTACATTCATTACAAGATAAAAATGCGTGGGGTAGTGGAGAAAGTGAACAGCAGCAGCAGCAGCAGCAGCAGCAGCAGCAGCAGCAACAACAACAACAACAACAACAACAACAACGTCTATGCTCAGAGTGGCTGGTGCCCCTGTGCTGTCCAAGGGATCTCTGTATATTTACTGCAGTTGCAAACAAATGAAATTTTTACACAAAGATGACATAAACTTGATACACTGAGGAAAGCACAACACACTCCTAGAATAATCTTAAGTTTCAGGAAGTTCCTTCATTTCTGAAAGGCTGACAGAGGTAAAATAAGCAGGGAGCACAGATGCACCACACGAGGGCATGGGCCTCCAATCCTGCTAACAGCTATGCCAAGACCTGCCTGAATGGGCTCGGCTGACACACTCAGCCACTCAGCCTACCTAACAGCCACCTCAAGCCTGTAACAAAGTCTCATCCAGAACAGTTTAGGTTGAGAGGTAGGCAACACACACATATTCCTTCTAATCCTCAGAGAGGTGAGATTGGGGAGGAGCCATCAAATGATTGTCAGACTTACCAAAAAAATATTTAGAGGTATATTACCTTCAAAATGAACAAGGAATAGAGAGGGCCTGGAGATACTGCATAAATACAAGGGTTGGAATATAGATTGCCAGCAGTCAGTGTGCAGGAGACAGAGCTAAGGATTCCAGAGCAAGCTGGCTAGCAAGGCTAGTCCAAACAGTAGCCAACCGGTGAGCCCCTACTTCAGTGCAACAGATGGGAGAGAGATTGAGAAGGATACTGTGTGAGAACATATGTACCTTCACACACACGGGGGCGGGGGTATACACAACATGCATGCATCACGCACACACAGAGAGGGAGGGAGGAGGGAGGGAGAGAGAGAGATATTAAGAAAGTATACTCTAAGGCAAAAAGTGAGTAAGGCAAAAACCAGGCTAGAAAAGAAGTTTAGAAATCATCTGTGTGAAGCAGGAAGGAAGGGAGGGAGGGCAGATCCTGATGGCCTCATTGTGGTTCCCACCTTGCCAAAGGCAAGATGATCGGTGACTCTCTGAACACATCCGCTGACGCCAAGGCTGCCTTTGCATATTCCAGTCATCTGCACTTGGCTTTAGAATCAATTACAAAGTTCTCCTCAAATCAAATCATTTTTTGTTTCTTTGCAAGTTCACTAGTTTTAGAGTCTCTGCCGTGGCTTGGACTCTCTTTCATCTTTAAGAACACCTGACTGGGAGCCAGCGCGGCGCCCAGGACTTTAATCCTGGCACTTGGGAGACAGAGGTGGGCTAGTTCCAGCCAGGGCTACACAGTGCAACCTTTTCTCACAGAACAACAGAACTCACACCCCTGAGTTTAACAAAGTACATTGTGGGTGTGAGCGATGAAATGGAACCACTGTGGTCTTAAAGACATTTCCGTGAGAAATGACTGGTCAATGAGCAACACTGGTACTTTCTGCTCACGTTCCTTCCTGTCAAGTTATGGCTAGCCCAATGTTCATCTCCAAATAATCCTTTCATCAGGAAAATGCAAGCAAGACTTAACTTCTGAACTCCAGCCAATTTCACAAACTCAGCAGGCTAAGAAATCTTGTCCTGAAGAAGCATAATTATATGGATAAGTTACTTTTCTGCTACTACAATAAGCTGTCATTCCCCTGAAGTAAGCTGACACTCTCCCCAGCCACTGCTGCTGCTGACACTGGGAGAGCTAATGGGGACAACATATCTTTAATAATTTCTAGCCTATAAAATTTTTTTCTAGAAAATAAAAATTAAGAATATGATGAGATTCATTCAGTTCATTTTATACCTCAGGAGTAACAAACATGTAAATGTCATTTGTTACAAAAACATTTTGAGAGCTAAGATGTAGAATGCTTGACTAAGATTCACAGAGCCTTGGGTTTAATCCTAGTACAGCACAAACCTGGACGTGGTTTGAATACCTACAATACCGACACTCAGAAGGTGAAGGCAGTGGATCACCGTTCAAGTTCCTCCTTGGTGTACACAGCAAGTCTAAGGCCAACCTGGACTACATGAGACCCTATTCAAATAGGAGGTCTTTTTAGCCTGGCATGGCGATGCACACCTGTAATCCCAGCATTCAGGAGGCCCGGGCCAGCTAGGCCACATAGTCAGAAACTGTCTAAAAACATATTTGTAAATATGTGCACATCAAATTTAGAGTTTAAGAGCATTTTATTATCACACAGTACAACAATAATTTATAATCTGAATGTTAAGAGGAACAATATAAAGCCAGGTGGCGGAAGTGCATGCCTTTAACCCCCCACTTTGGAGGCAGAGGCTGTCTAGCTCTCTGTGAGTTAGAGGTCAGCACTGTCTACAGAGCAAGGTCTAGGACACCCAGCGTTGCACAGAGAAACCCTGTCTCCAAAAACCAAAATCATAATGGTAAGTTAAAAGGTACTTAATAAAGAACACATTAGCTAATGAAAAGAAGCTGTCATTTAATAATTACAAGATTATTCCGTATTTTAAAATTCACAGAACCCTTTGTATTTAAAACATTTAAAAATGTATGGGTTAAGTTCCAGCATTGAAACAGCCTTTATTCTTTGTTGAACAAAGTACCTCTACCACCTTGGCTCCAGCAGAGGCATCTCCCTGCTCATCTCAGGATCCTGTGCCATTCGGCTGTAAACCATTCGGCTGTAAACCTGTGCCATTCGGCTGTAAAAAGGAGTAATTCCAAGGTCATGCTATTCCCAGGAACTCCCAGTACAGCTGGCAGCAGCCATCAACTCCCCACGTCTAATCGTCCCTAACGAAAGCCTTCTAGAGTTTTCATCAGCGAGTGTCCCGTGTCCTGCGCAGCCAATGCCAACATGCTCAGTAGGCCTTGTTCTCCTGTGAGCTGCTCAGATCACTGCGCCTCACTAATACAGCACATCAGCTGCAGATGGACTCTCTCTCGGGATTAGAGGTCCACTCTGCAGAACCTCTTATCCTTTTGTTCTAAAACAGTGGTTTTGAAACAATATCAATTTAACGATGATAATTTAAATAGCCACTCCCACAATTTGGATATTTACATCAATATTCTTACAAGGCAGCAACTCCAGATAACCACTGAACTTGTGAGAGCATGCACATGTTAATAACTGTCAGCCACCCAGCACGCACAGAGTTGTCCCAGGCTCTTGGGACATATGGTTGTCCTACATATCCCTCTTAGTTCTCCATTAGTTTTGTGTTGGTATTGCTAATTTTCATTCAATTAAATTCAAGGAGTATGTACTCTGCATTTTAAAGACTTCATTCATAAAACTAAAACTCTCATGAGAATTAAACTGGGCTTATAATGGTAGAAATTTTAAACTATGTTTCTGAGCCTCCAATTCTGAAATCTGAATGTTTAGTAGAGAAGCCTGGCCCATTTCAAAGTCACTGAGAACTGAGCTCGGTAAAGTCAAACAAAAGCTGCCGGTAGGACTCAAGTCCTCTGTGTAATGCAGCACGCACAGCACTAGACTATAAAACAAAAGATTCTGTGAGTAGCGTCCCTTGGTTTAAGAAATAACATGATAATGTTAAGCTAGTCCTGCAGACAGAAAGCCGCACAGAGCCCCATCTCTGTTAGTCACCGAGCTCTCAAACATCATCTCTTTTATTAACTTTATTTGGTTAATGTAGATAAAGCTCGGCTTGCCCGGCTTTTATACACGTACAGTGTTCTACATTGCTTGTCCTCCTCCTTCCCCTAGAGTATGCTACACCCCTTCTGCTTCACCTCGGATTCCACGTCAGAGGCAATGTGTGTTTGTCGTTTTCTTCCCTACCCCATCATTGTTAACTAAGGAAGCAATCATGGCCATGCTGTGTGGAATGAATTATATATAGAACTACCTTCTAATGCAAAGCCCTATGCAGATGTGCATCAAGTGTTTACCCTCTTCTGGCAGACACTGTGCAGACTGAGCATCTCAAGGGCCCAGCAGAGTAAAGGGTAAGGTGGGGCCTGGCTTGCTGAAAAGGGTACCTAGGAAGGGCCCTCACATAGGTACCCAGTGCCAGGATCCAATCCTCACAGCTTCCTCAAAGCACCGTGTAATAAAGCACCGTGTAATAACTCTAGTCAACGTGGGTCAGGTAGCAACACGGCAAGCATCTTTGTATGATTAAGTAACTCCAGTTCTAGCAGAAGGGTTTGCCAAAACAAAGCAAAGCAAAATCCAAGTGGAACACAAGTTTCAGGGAGAAGTGGAGCAGGGAGGTGTGGGTGGGGGCAGACACATGAGCGCACAGAAGGGTCAGGTCTAACAGAAGGTCGACTCTAGTTCTTTTGTGGAAGACTATCAAATCAGGAAGTGTAGTGTGGAGAGAGGGGTGAAAAAGACAAAAAGACAAAATCCATAGGTCAGATACTATAGTCTACAAGGCCACAGTTCTACAGGATTTTTGTTTTCATTGTAAATTTCATTCTACATAAATATTTTGTGCTATTCTAGTTTATAGACTTGTATCAAGTATTATATCCCAATTCAAAGCCAACCAAAAAAAAAAAAAAAAGATAAAATATACGTATGGCGTTGGCGTCTGAAGAGTTACTGACTGAGTCCCCTGAGAGCAAAGTGTAGGGAACAGTACACATCCCCGGCCTATCCCGGTCCAGCAGTCTAGAAGCACAGCACGAACTGGAGATGCATACCTCACTCTGTTTGCAAACACACACTTAGAAACTAATTTTGCCAGGGCACTCTCCTCACTCCGCACTCGGGAATTAAAAGTATATAAGGACATCTCTGCCTTGTCTTGTGTCTGTCACACTGCTTTACTGTGGCCCAAGGCAAAGAGACAGGCCATCTCCTCACCATTTGCACTACTTGCTCTGGATTTCTTCAACAACAGAACCTCGGGGCAGACCCCACACACCAGAGCAGAACAAATCATCTTGTAAGAAGCATCCTGTCCCCTCGAGCAATCCTTTCTTCTTCTACTTAAACCTAGGGAAATGTCAGGACCCAAAGACAGACTTTGGGTCCCTGAACTCCTTCATCCGTTCCTTCTCACCAGCATGGCCACACTAAGTCTCTCCTGCTTGTCTCTTTAATTGGCATACTGTCTTGTACCCACAGCTCAGTCATATCAAAAGGAGATGCAGAAATAGTCTAAGAGTTGGAGGAACAGGAAGCTTACTGCATTTCATAGACATGTCAGAAGTTCCACCCATGAAGTCTCATCATTGTGGTTGCGTAAGTAAGACCTACATAAGAACAGTGCCAACAGACATGATGCTAGGCCAGGGGATATCGCACGAGGCTTCAGCCTACATGAGAACTACAAGCAACTAAAGAGTATAGAGAGGGAGAAATAGTCTTCCCCAGATAAAAGCCTCCAAATTGGTTATCCGATACCAAATGGTCAACCCTGAAATCACATGTGTACAAATAACATTATACAGACTAAATAGTGTGTATTTTTATATTTAGTTATATAAGAGAGGATTGTGGGAAGGGTTGGATGGAGGAAAGGAAAGGAGAGATGGCATAATTATATTTTAATTTCAAGTATATGAGTGTATGAGTGTGTGTGTGTGTGTGTGTGTGTGTGTGTGTGTGTGTGTGTGTGTATTAAGAAACAAAAAATGCAGGCAACCAACCAAGGCAAAAGGGCAACACACAAAAGAAAAGGGAAATTCAACAAACGCTTCTGGAACTGGACTTTCACATGCCCAAAACAATAGAAGTAGACACTCCTCACAAAAAGTGACCCAAAATGATCACAGACCTAAGACAGAAACACATAGAAGAAAATCTAGATATCTCAACAATGACTGCCTGGATAGAATTTCAAAGTCATGACTCTTAAAAGACAAAGAATCAATAAACTAGGTTTAATTAAAGTCAGAAACTTCTATCATAAAAAGACAGTAGCAGAGTCTAGTGATTTCTGTGGGCCAGCCTGGCCTACACAGAGAATTCCAGGCCAGCCAGGGCTACACAGAGAAATATCTGAAGACTTACTGGGTGAGTTACTGTCCAAGTCAAAACCCTCAGGGATCCTATTGCTGGACAAGAAAACCAACTCAAAAGTGGTCAATAAAACATACGACGGCACATGAAAACATGAAAAGACCCCTGTGCCACTAGGAGACACAAATCAAAACAGAGAGATGGCCGAGTGTGGTAGGACATGCCTGCTATCTTGAGAATGGCTGCGTGTGCTAAACAGAAGGCGACTCTTGCACAATCATTCAACACAGCCTTCCTTTGGCTTCCAGGAAGACAACATTTGGAAATGACAGTTGGCTCTGTAACCATTCAGAGGTTTGTTGTGTTTTGTGTTTTAAAGGCCACTACCGTTTCCTTACCCTGACTGAAGTTAAACAACTGATACCATTCTATAACGGTACCCTAACAGGTAACATTTCTTGGGAACCATATCTAGCATTTGCCACCATGTGCTAATGACGCCCTGTGAGGTGTGTACCTACTGCCCATGGGTGACATGAAGGGGTGATGTAACTATACGGCGTCCAGCCTTGAACACACTCACAGTTACTGCCTGGCTTGGTCAGTGCTGACCCTTGAAGTCAGAGCCAGACCTCCAGATCTGGGTCCACCTAGAGGGTAGGAGGTGATGGCCTACTTTCCGAGAGCTCATACAGTAACTCATGACATCTCAGGTGGTGACTACACAGAAATGAAAGGGCAGCAGAGATGGGTGCAGTTCCCACCTGTGAGTCAGCAGAGAAGGCTCCAGCAGGCCGGACTTGGAGCAGAGGTCCCATGCAGTGAGAGGGAAGGAAGTGAAAGAAAGGACACTCATACCCCCATCTCTGCAAAACAGTACGTCCAGGAACAAAAACCAGTCAGGGCTCGCTCCAGACAGAGCAGACCCCATACCCAGGAACAAGCGACCACACAAAAGCACCCTGGCAGTGTCCTTGCTAGTCACTGTGAGGCTGCAGACCAGATACACACAGAGTTTATCAGCCTCAGCAATAAGATTTCAGTGAGGAATGCTACTTAAATTTTTTGAACAAAAGTTTATGAACTTCAAGGATCTCTAAGTTTGGGTTAGAGTTTAGGAAGGGTTGAAAAGCAACATATGTATATGGACGATGAACATTGCTGGCATAAACAGAGCCCGCTGTCCCTGCTCAGTAACTTTCCTAAGAAAACATTCTCTGGGCTGTGGAGCCCACACTAGAATCCCTCTGCTCTGTGTGTGGGCATGCCAGAGTCCCAGCAACAGAGTCCCTGGAAGAACAGACAATCATGACAAGTACAGCTCCTGCCGCCTGCCCCTCCTCATGTGCATCTGCAGTCACATGCCCACCCAGGCCCAAACCAGGGACTGTCCTGCATTTTGTCTAAATGGGAATAACTCAAAAACAGGAGCCACCTGCCTTCTGTGTGCGCAACGGAGACTTCCATGGGGAAGTCATTACTAAAAGTATTATTTGGAAGCTTTGAATGAGAAAGAAAGCAAATGGGCAACTTATGTTTTACTAACAACCCGCGGACTGTGCCTAGTGCTTCTAACCAAGAGGAAGAAACTACCAAGCTCATTTACAGTAAGCCCATCCCCCTCGCTCCGTTATGTATGCTGATCCTCTTTATCTTGCTCATTTGTACACACACATTTTAAGTGGGTACTCCACCTGAGAAACACTTCAGAAACTTTTATATTTTTTAACTCTACTTCATTATCCAGTTTGAGTTTTTCCTTCCAGATTAATTACATGGCCAAAACAACTATCCAGCTACCCACTGTTGGCCTTACACCCTGCTTACACTTGGTACTACTGAGGTGAAGCTGTAACAAGCAAGCCCAGTGAGCCTGACGCCCCAGCCAGTGCTCCGGCACCTCACTGCAATGGAGGCACTGACTTCCTGGCTATCCCCACTTTTTAACCCCGCCTCTATCTCTACATCCAATGAGATCTCTAGTCTCCACTTTGTGTGCATGTGTGAGTGCGGTGGGAAGAGGAACACTGAAGGCCTGAGGGGGGAGGATAAAAAGGAGCACCTTAAAAGCCACCATTTTATTGCAATGCACTTCTGGAAGGGGCTCAAAGGGCAGAGACTCATAGATTTCTTCTGTCCCAAGGCTTGGTTCTGAACAGATTTCATAAGCTGTATCTTAAAAAGTGTCTTCTAAATTGTCTTCACAAAAACAAAATGGGTCTCCATAAGTGAGAGGTGGGTTTACAAACAAGATTTATGTGTGTGTGTGTGTGTGTGTGTGTGTGTGTGTGTGTGTGTGTGTGTGAATATACCTGCATATGTTTGTACCCCACACGTATGCCTGGCACCAATGGCAGAAGACAGTACTAAATTTAAATGCAGAACCACATCTCCAGCCCTGGAATCACATATGATTCTTAGCATGCACGTGTAGGAAGTTACATCATATGATTCTTAGCATGCACATGTAAAAAGTTGCATCACCTACAATACTATTTTAAAACCCCTTAAGATCATTTCAGAGCTGGTGAGATGGCTCAGTGGGTAAAGGTGGTTGTTGTGAGTCTGAGCTCCAGAACACATGATGTAAGAGAGAACCGACTCCTGCAAATTGTCTTCTGACCTCCACATGTGTGGTATGACATGCACACAAAGGCAAGTACTAATACACATAAAGTAAATAAATAAATCTTTAAAATGTTTAATGAAAGTACTTAATGATATTAAAACAGGAAAACCAATTACACTACATAACCTATCATAGTGTTTAGTGATGACAGTCTATTTCTGACCACCTTAATTTCCCTAAACAAACAGTAACTCATGGGTAGTACTGACTAAATAAAATGATTCACTAAAACTACGAGTTATAAGAGCAGTGATAAGTCACGGAAGAGAGAAAGCATCAAGATTACTGGCAAAGAAGTAAACCATGCATCAGCCAAAGACCAGAGCCATTTCTCTCATGGAAAATGGTGGGCGAGGCAGGGTGACAGCAAAGAACTGGGTCCATTTTCATGGCATCTTGATGTCATTAGTCAGCATCAATTATGTATAGCTATAAAAAGTGGAGCTGAGAGTGGTGGCTCACATCTGTAATCACAACAGTTAGCATGCTTAGGCGTGCAATGCCATGTGCTTAAGCTAGCTTGGGTTACACACTGAGTTCTAGGCCAGTTTGGGCTCTAGAGACCTTGTTTCAAACAAACAGATAAGATAGATAGAGATGAGTAAGTAAAATAAAAAGTAGGTGCAGATACGAAGGAAGCATAAACTGTTCTAAAAATGGGCTACTCACGATCCCTGTGAGAATGACTTACAACTGAAGAAGGTGTAGTGGTTGGAATATACCCGGCCCATGGGAAGTGGCACTACTAGGATGTGTGACCTTGTTAGAGGAAGTGTGGCACTGTGGAGGTGGGGCTTGGAGGTACCCTAGCCTTAAGCTCTGCCCAGTGTGAAAGAGAGCCTCCTCCTGGCTTCCTTCAGATAAGGTATAAAACAAAACAAAAAAACAAAACAAAACCAAACAACAACAACAACAACAACAACAACAACCCTCTTTGCATCTCTAGCACCAAGTCTGCCTGCTGATGTCATTTCTCCCACCATGACATTAATAGGCTGGGTCTCTGAAAATGTGATCCAGCTCCAATTAGATGTTTGCCTTTAAAGGAGTTGCCTTGGTCCTGGTGTCTGTTCACAGCAGGAAAACCTAAAACGGAAGGAAATGTATCGTTCGGAGCCTCCTCACGCTCATTTCCTCATGTCCCACTTGATGGTCAGGTATCAAGTAGTGCTACGTCCATGTAATATGGGGTAGATATAATAAAGGCCTTGGAAAAAGAAAAACAGGCCAAACTTACATAAATATATGGAAAGTGTCTTACTTAGGGTTTTACCACTGTGAACAGACACCATGACCAATGTAAGTTTTATAAAGGACAACATTTAATTGGGGCTGGCTTACAGGTTCAGAGGTTCAGTCCATTGTCATCAAGGCAGGAGCATGGCAGCATCCAGGCAGGCATGGTGCAGAAGGAGCTGAGAGTTCTATAGACATCTTCATCTAGAGGCTGCTAGTGGAAGACTGACTTCCAGGCGGCTAGGATTAGAGCCTTAAGCCTACACCCACAGTGACACACCTACTCCAACAGGGACACACCATCTGATAGTGACACTATTAATTAGAGGTAGAAAAGGACACCTAATAAAGATATTGAAAAAATTCAGAGAAGCATTAGGATATATCTTTAAAAACTTATATTCTATCAAGCTAGAAAAAAAACTTTTTTTCAAAAAAGGAAGAATTTATAGACCTTAGAATAAGGCAGATGTAGGATGTTAGACCTCTCCAATGAACAATTTAAAACACTAAAGAAAGAAACTGAAGAAGACACTAGAAGATGGGAAGGCCTCCCATACTCACAAACTGAAAAAAATTACATTTTTTAAAAGATTTTTAAAAACTGTATGTCTGTGTGCAGCACATGAGGGTAGGTGCCTATGAGGGTAAGCAATAGTCAATTCATGTTTACCAACAGAAACCAGGAAAACCTCGAGAGGCAAAAGCAAATATTAACTCCAGAAATACCAGAACTAACCAGAATTACTACTTAGAAATAACCACTATTTGTACTTTAAGATCCGATTAATGACAAAATAAGTGATCAAAACCACACCCCCAAGTGAGTAACAGTACTCTACGCCAAGATCCACGACAAGGAGCTGTCAACCAAACAAGGAGGCGGCGTGATCCAAACCTGAATGCATGCCTTAGCTTCTCTTCAAGTGTCCTTGTCAAGCTCAATGGGTGTACACAACCCTAGCAGCTAACAGTGAAGCACAGGTAACTTTCTGAGATGAAAACGAACAAAGCATGCTAGTCTTAATTATTTCCATCTTTGATTTATCTAAGTGCATTTTATATAAATACTCCTGAGCTAATTTTTATGTTGATGCTTCCCAAAGAAGTTGGCAAGTGGCAAGATCTAACTGCAGGACCCATTTAAATGTCGTCTTTGAGATCAGGGCAGTATGATTAATAATAAAGCACTTCCAACCCTTCCAAATACAGGCTTCACCACAAGTGCATTCCCAAACTCTGTTACAAGGGAAAGCTGAAACCACAGAACAGAAATTTAAAGGGAGACGCCCTGTAAGGAACATCCCCATCTGGACTGATGTGCTAGCTTATAGTTGAAGAGTATTCCCAAGTTGTCACATCTGTTATTACAGTCAGAGTGACTTTCCAGAATTGAAAAACTTGTGTCAAATATATAAGGATAACTCAAAAATCATGTCATTTATAGAACATCAAATTATAAATTTATGTTAAATCCTAACACACAAAACCAAAATTACATACAGAATATATTGATGACCAGTTTCCAACAGCCAACCTGGTGGAATGGAAACATTAGAAGTCTGTTCCTAAATTAAGACCTTTTTTTTTAAAACTCTCTCTCTTTTATTTTATTTTTTTAATTAGATATATTTCTTTACTTACATGTCAAATGTTATTCCCTTTCCCGGTTTCCTATCCACAAGCCCCCCCCCATCCCCTCCCTCTCCCCATATGGGTATTCCCCCCATCCATCCCCTTACTGCCCCCCCCCATATTCCCCTGCACTGGGGGTCCAACCCTGGCAGGACCAAGGGCTTTCCCTTCCACTGGTGCCCCAACAAGGCTATTCTCTGCTACCTATGCAGTTGGAGACCTGAGTCAGTCCATGTATAGTCTTTAGGTAGTGGTTTAATCCCTGGAAGCTCTGGTTGGCATTGTTGTTCTTATAGGGTTGCGAGCCCCCTCAGCTCTTTCAATCCTTCCTCTAATTCCCCCCAAGGGGGTCCTATTCTCAGTTCAGTGGTTTGCTGCTAGAATTGACCTCTGTATTGGACATGCTCTGGCTGTTGTCTCTCAGGAGAGATCTATATCCGGTCCCTTTCAGCATGCATTTTTTAGCTTCATCAATCTTATCTAGTTTTGGTGGCTGTATATATATGGGCTACATGTGGGCAAGGCTCTGAATGGACGTCCCTTCAGTCGCTGCTCTAAACTTTGCTTCCACATCCTTTTAAACTTGAAAGCCATTTAAACTGCACTGTTCAACTATATTAAGCACCTAACCTTGGTACACTGCCATAAACTGTGACATCCAAGTGATCTGCCTTTGCAACCTAGGGAACAAAACTCCAATCTACAAAAGAGAACACAGGCTGCTTAAAATACTTACAGACTGTGACCTCATGGTCTGTCCTCCAAGCCAGACTTCATGTTTAGTTAGGTGTGATCATATGCCCAACTCTTCACTCAGTGGAGTGAGTAGAAAGGACTCACCACTGGGTCTCCCACCTCTGAACCCCTAGGCCCTGTTCCTCTCCTGGGCCAGACAGCAACCATGGCATCCAACTCCAACAAGGGAACGAGGCAAAGAGAGCCAAGAACCCAGACCACACCCCCACATGCTAAGAAACAGCCTTGCCAACCTGAAATCCCTGAAGGTCTCAGCCTGAATTAAATATAGAAATTTCCCTATTTCTACTACATTTCTTGGATGTCTGTTAGCGTGGTTTACCCCTTCCTTTGTAATGCCATATTAACAATTTACTTCTTAAGCAACACCAGAAAAACACCTCATAAAAACGCACAATTACAGTTATTTCACATATTTCTATAACTGGGAGTCAGCCCCATGTATCCTACTATTCACATTGTTCCCACTTTGGGAAGGTGGTGGAGCTCTGGGAAACCAAGAAGCTCAATAGAGACTGCGGGCAGGTAACTGCGGGCTCAGTTTCATGTGCACACGGAGCAGGGTCAGTCCACAGCCTGGGTCTCCCCGCGTTCCTGTGGCGCTTCCGGTGTCCATAGGCACTGAGGTATTTACCATCTGGCCCTCAGAGAAAGAGTCTACTGACCCAGTATCTAAAGCTTTTGGGACATACAGCCTTTGCCAAAGGCCACGAGGGCCTAAATGTGGTGTCCTCTGTAAGCACTTTGCCTTCTCTTCCGCAGCTGAGCTGCTCCTTGGCTCCTGGATGCCAAGCCATCATGCTAGACCAATTCTGCCTCACTGATGCCAAGATATCTCATTTCATCTGAGATCTTACACTTCTGCCTTCCAGTCCTTCCTTGCTAACTCTAACAGAACACCTTCAGGGGAAAATGTAATCTCCTGTAAGAAAAGTTCCAGAGATGGTTAAGATTACCGAGCTAACAGCTATGATAACACATGTTGTATTATGTTACAACCAAAAAAACAAAACGTTGCTGGGCATGGTGGGGCACACCTATAGATAACTCCACCACTCGGGAGTCTGAGGCAGGAGACGACTGAGTTTAGAGCCCAGCTTCAGCCACAAAACAAACAAATAGGAAACTATAAAATTAAACACAGTGTACCACACAGTTTCTACTTGACTTTGTGGTATACATTCATTCTATTTTGGTTTTGTGAATAAAAGGCACTTCGAGAAAGTAAAAACTGACATAGCCCTAAAAACAGAAGCCTAAAGACCTTGAGGAACCAGGTATGTTCTCTGTATCCCTGCTTCCAACGAGGACTATGCTCCATCAACAACCGTATGGCCACATAACTGCCTTAGAGGAGTGCTATTCTGATTGAGATACAGGAAAGTAACTGTCTCATACGACTCACTTCACACAGCGCTTTGCTGGTACCCACTGCATGCCTAACCTAGTGCACACATGGGTAACCATACCCCATGGCATGTAAGACGTTTTTTAATTCCAAGCTCTCGTGATACTCAGGCACTAATGGTCACGTAGGCAGCATAAGAGAAAAGGTAGTTATTACATGAAGTCAGTTCTTGAACCAGAATTATTTTTTATTTCATTTTTATAACAGAATAAAACAAGAAGTCTTTACAAAATGGTGTTGGCTATAAACAAGGTCACTAGGGCACCACTGCTTTTAAGAACAGGCAGACACTACACTGAATGAGAAGTGCTTCTTGAAATCTGTTTCTGTCCACGTCTCCCACCAGAACAGTCTCAGTTTGGGCCAAATAAAAAATATCTCCTGGGACTACAGTTCTGGGGAGGAAAGTAGAGTATGAACAAAATTGAGGGTTTGGGGAAATGGAATCTGTACAATGGAATCTGATAAGGACACCAGACTGCCCTGTGCCCCACTGTCCCCCTAGATCAGTGAGTGCCAACCATTTGTAAAGCAACTGGTCTTTCCTCCAAAGGCCTCTGCAGCGCACAAACAAGGCTCTGGGTGCTGACCTCCTCACCTCTCAACTCGGCTGCAGACTCCTTTGGTCCTCTCGGCCTCTTCTGAAACTAGCTGAGTATTCTTTTGATACAGAAGCCTAGAAAAATTTAATCCAAACCATGTAAACTCCTAGCAAAAACTCAGTTCTATAAAGAAAATAATGAAAGAGGAAGGTAGTGAGGTGTGGGGAAAGAGCATAGATACTTGCATGGACATGTCCTTATGTGACCCATGGAATAAAAGAGGAGTTATGAGGCTGGTAGGGAGACCGTCACCTGTTCCTCTGTGGCTCTCCA
The DNA here is from genome assembly GCF_021556685.1 of Rattus norvegicus. Lineage (NCBI taxonomy): Eukaryota > Metazoa > Chordata > Mammalia > Rodentia > Muridae > Rattus > Rattus norvegicus. The sequence continues at coordinate 132,304,153 of NC_141534.1, read as the reverse complement.
GTCCTCAGTTCATGAAGGTGCTCTGTGGCAGGGAAAGTTACCTCAGCCCTGTGGAGAAGGTGAAGTGTGAAAGACCATGAGGGTGCATGAGCCATGCATGGCGGTGCTCATTTGTAGTTAGCTACCCAAGGGCTAAAGCAGGAAGATCAGGTGAGCCTGGGAGTTCAGGGCCAGCCTAGACGGCATAGCAAACCCTTCCGCTCTGTTCCCCAAGAGGGTAACTAAGAACAGGTAGGAGGCTGATGGGCAGCCCTCGAATATGTCCTCAGTGTCCTTGGTGGCTAATCTGACCACTTGATGGATAGACATAAGAGGCTCCTTTCCAGCAGGCCACTGAGGAGGAAGGGCAGAGCAGGCACAAGAGCTAAGTCTTAGCAAGGCTGTGCTGTAGCTGTGAGTCACTTGGGATGACAGGAGGCTGGCAGAACTGAGAGGAAGAATGAGAAGTGTCCCTGGAAGTTTTGGGAGCACTGGGTGAAGGAGCTTCCTCCGGCCCTGTTTTAACTTTCGCCTATGTAACCATAGAGAAGTCAGGAGAACTAGACACAAAAGAAAGAAAAGACTCGGTGTCACCTGAACTCCAAGCAGTTTGGGAAGTTGCTTCTATGTCCTACTACAAGAAGAATTTGGAGCAACATCAAGCCAGAGCAAGCCAGCCAGGAAAGGCCAACCCTGAGACTGCTGAACATACTCCAGCCTTCACTCTGAGCTCAACTGAACAACAGCTACCGTGAGCTTCAGCAACCCCAGAGGGTACAGTGACATGTTTGCACTGCATGACATGCCAGGGAGGGAGGAAGCAGCAATGGGAATGGGTATGAGACAGTCCCAGGGTGACCACTGTCCTGGGGGGAGTGACACAAATCAAAGCTGACCACTGGCAGCTCACATTAGTATAGAAAGGATAAAGGACCCAGTTTAGGGATTTTTAATTTTAAAAAAGTGGACCTAAAAATACTAGTTTATAGATACTTTTAATAAAGCAAGACCCTAGCTAAAAACCCACACAAAAAAGTTTGAATAATTTAAAATTCAGTATTATTTAAAATAACATTTAAAAGCACTATTAAAAGTCAAGACAGAAAAAAACATATTAATAAAATAAATTGTTTTAGGTAGCTTTAAAAACAAAATAAAAACCAGCTATAAAGGTATAATTTTGGGTAAATACACACCATTGTCTTTGGGCTTTAAAAAGTATAGGCTAGAGTCCATGTTTTTTCATTTAAATTAATTTCTAAGCTAATATATAAAACAGTGTGTGTGTCATGGTGTTTTGATATATACATTGTATAATATAATCAGTTACAATGTTTACAATTAGGTTAAATGTATCTCCTCAAACACATCATGTTTATGGTAAGAATATTCAGCCTTTAAGATTCCGCATTCATTCTACTACTGAGTGTCACTGGTTTCTGGGATAAAACGACTAGCATTCTTCTCAGTCCTTCTTATTTATCACTATTAGGAAGTCCCTCAGCTGGACACTTATGAAAGCACTATTAACTCACAAGCTTGACGGCTGAAAGTCTAAAAGGCACACTATCTCTGGAGAGGGCCCCTAACTGCCCACTTCCTGGCAGAGGGTTGTACAACAGCAGGAGTAACCCTCTAAACCGGGAAGGAGGTCAGCTCAGGGATTTCCCAGCAAGCCTCTACCTCTCCAAGTTCCTTCCACCTCTCAGCAGTGCTGGCCCCATGGTTTTGATGTGTGACACACTAAACTTCAGCAAGCACTTGTTAAAAAGTTTAAAATATGACAAGATTTAACAACAGCTTCTGAAGTGAATGAAGGAGAACAGCCACAGATTGACTCTGCTCCCAACTGCTTTTAAGTAGAACGTGCTAGTTTCCAAAAGCCATAGCCCCTGAAACGGGGAGAAGGGGATAGTGAGCACCCAGACTGCATTCAACGTCCTGTTCCCAACCCTGGCAAGACACCTGCCGTCTCCCTGGGTCTCAAAGTATGTAAGATTTACTAATCACAAAAGGGAAAAGTCACGTTACAGTGGAGAAACCCGGCAAGGGCTCCATTAACACTGCCACACGGACAGAACTGCAGTCATGTGCTCCTCCTGTAATGTTCTGAGAATAGAACATCACTCGACGTGGGGTAACAAAAATCCAAATTTAGGAGCAGTCTGCAAATAAGTTTCCAGAACCTTTTGGGGGTGAGGGTAGGGACAGGTAGAAACAAATTCTTGCTGGCTAACGTGGAAACTTAGGGTTTCTTTGGAAAACTAGTTGTGTCAGGCCGTGTCTGCTGTCAGGTGAAAGAATGTTTTGTTAAAGCAAACAAGTGAAAGGATGAATGGTGTTAAAAAGGATCCAACAGATAGTGGGCAGCGCTGGCTGGTATTGGTACGCTTTACCATTCTTTATTGGTCACCGTTTGTCATGACTTCAGAGAAAGAAACGCACCAAGAACTTCTGGTGGTGTTCTGGCAGCTTCTTGTGGCTTCCGCAGACGTGGGCCTTGGGCCAATGGACAGTGATGTCAGCTAATACAGACTCAAGTGGTGAGACAAGGCCTCTGTGAGGACATGTGATGTTTGCAGGGAGCATAAATAGGACTCAAAGGATACTGAGAGGGGGCCTTGCATAGCTAGCTTTGCAATGTATCACTGGTCTCTTCGTCTTTGCTAGTCTTCACTTCATCAAGGGGGGCAGTCAGAGAACTTCTGGAGTCCCTGATGCTACAGTCACTCCTGCTGCCTACTGCCAATTCCTACAGGTGGAAGGAGGCCTGGCTGTTTCTGCTGGTTTGTGCTACAGCTGCAGGTTTCATGTTTGCTATCCTGACACTGCTGAACTGGACTAATGATGTTTGCAAGTACATCGAGTTGCCACTGCTGATTTGTGTGAACTGAACTGCTGAGATCCTGACAATACATTATGAATTTCCTTCAAAGCATTATTTCTAAACAGAACCACATCCCTCCATACCCTAGTAACCTCTCTTTTTTTACAACCTCTGGTGGGTAGTGGGCTAGAAGGGAGGTTAAACATTTAAGAACACTTATTTTAAAACTAAGTTTTGAAAAATCAAAGCCTACACTGGTTAATCCAAGCTGGCCTGGAACTTGTGCCGTTTCTGCCTGAGACCTGTAGGTGCTAGAATTCTAGGTAAGCATGTACCACCACACCCTGCCTCGCCTATAATTTTTAATGTAAAGGTCAGACAGCAAATATAAGGTCAAAATACTTAATGGAATCCTGGATTCTAACCCTGAAAATCCCTCAGTTTGTTTGTTTGCTATGAGATGTTATTGGGATAACTGATAAAGTATGAATACAGTCCAAGAATAAGATAATAAAGCAATGCTAATGTCCCAATTTTGTTACTGTACTCTGTTTGTATCACCGAGGTATTTAAGGACAAACCAAGATTTGTATCTGAAGTTGACATGAAGTTCACAAATAAAAGGCACAAAGCAAAAGCAAAAGCTAAGAGTCAGCCACTGAAGTACTCAGGAGAAGGGTGTAGAGGATTCATTCTTTATTAAACTTAAGTGACTGAAAATTTTAAAAATTTACAAAGAGTTGTGAAAAGTGACCCTCTGGACAGAGACAGAGAGGGAGACGGAAATGAGGAGACAAGATGGAACCTATAGGAGAGGAAGAGGAACCAGAACCATGTAGTCCTGAGAGCCATAACTCGAAGACAATTTTATTAGAAGAAAAAGCTCCTACAGTCGGGAATCTGTTGTAGTGGCTGTTCCTGGTTGTCAGCTTGACTGTATCTGGAATGAACTACAGTCCAGAATTGATCCTGATCTTGGTGCTGGGAGATACAAGTTTCTGACCTAGATCTTGGCATGGAGATCTTGAGGCACAGTAGCTATGAATCCCAGGAGACTAAGGCAAGGAGATCACTGACTCCAAGGTCATCTGGGACAAAGCAAGTCCCAGATCCATGTGCGGTGGTACACACCTTTAATATGGGACACACCTTCTGCTGGAGACCGACATAAGAGCACTGAAGAAGGAAGATTCTTTCTTTCTTTTTTTTTTTATTAGATATATTTCTTTACTTACATTTCAAATGTTATTCCCTTTCCCGGTTTCCTGTCCATAAGCCCCCATCCCCTTCCTCCTCCCTCATACGGGTGTTTCCCCCCATCCACCCTCCCTTACCACGCCCCCACATTCCCCTGCACTGAGGGTCCAACCTTGGCAGGACCAAGGGCTTCCCCTTCCACTGGTGCCCCAACAAGGCTATTCTCTGCTACATATGCAGTTGGAGCCCTGGGTCGGTCCATGCATAGTCTTTGGGTAGTGGTTTAGTCCCTGGAAGCTCTGGTTGGTTGGCATTGTTGTTCTTATGGGGTTGAGGAAGATTCTTTCTTCTTTGTCTGTGTGCCTTGTGGGACTGAGCCACTGTCTTGGATTCCATTCACAGCTGCTGCTGACCATTGTTGGGGAGTTGGGACTACAGACTATAAGTCCTCAACTAATTCCCTTACTATATAGAGACTCCCATATGTTCTGACTCTAGAGAACCCTGACTAATACATCTGTAAATCTCTCCAACTGCCTCCCTCCTCCCATCTCAGGAAGAAAGTGAAGGAGGTGAGAAGTCATGCTAATTCAGCTAGCATGGAGATCAGACACTGAGGACAAGCAACCACGTGCTGGGGAGAGGGCTTTAGAAAGAGTTGTGCTTTTTGGCTCAGGCCAGAAACCTGTCAGACCCAGGCAAACTTCATGGTGAATTGTGACTTGGAGGGACTGCCTCTTCTTTTTTTTTCTTTTCTTTTTTCTCTCTTTCTTTTTTTGGACAGGCTCTTATTATTTTGCCCTGGCTGGTCTGAAACCCTTTTATGTAGATTAGGCTAGCTTTGAACCCTTGAATTCATAGATGTCTACCTGCCTCTGCCTCCCTAGAGTTTCACCACTGAGCCTGACTGGCCTGAACTTTTCTCCCTGGCTGGTTTTGAACTCCTCACCTTCCTGCCTCAGTCTCTGAGGTGCTAGGATTACAGTGTCAACACCATACTGCTTTTTTTTTTCCAATTAAACTTTTGTATTTTGAATTACATCTAAAAACAAAACAACAACAACAAAAAAAGTGGCCCTCTGGCTCAGGAGTCAAGAGCCCTGGCTGCTCTTGCACAAGACCCAGGACCATATCAGGCAGTTCACAGGCCTGAAACTCCAGACTCACGCATGTATGTGGTGCATACAAACTCACTCACTCACTCGGACAAAGGTGGAGACACACAGACACAGAGACACACACGTTACACACACTACCATTTGGAAGCATCACTGCAATTAGCTTTATGCAGTCTCACCTCCTTTATCAGCCAGCAGATAATGACCAGACTTCTTAAAGGTTCTTAAACTATGTCAAGAGATTTCCAGGAAGATAAAGCAGGACGTTTTTAGTCTATAATCTTTTTACTGCACTTACAGTTTTGAAGTTTTGTCTTTTGGATCTGTTTTCCTCTTCCCATTCTTCTAAAAATGGAATCAGCGTGGTAATATTTCAGTATGTGCTTTGAGGTTTCCTGAACAAAAACCATTACTATTTCTGTCCCTAATTCATCCTCTTGCTTGCCATTCTGTGGGTATGACATCAATTTATTATAACCAATAATTTACCATGCCTGCTAGTCACCAAATTACCACTACATGCACTGGTGATTCAGAGGAAAAAAATTAGTGCATGCAAGTAAAACCAGGATGGCCATTAGTGGTGTAAGGAAAAGCCTGGTCTTCATGTACTTCTCCTTCAATACAAACACAGTTACTGTCAATCTGCAAAGGTTGTGCAGAGCTTCCAGACGACACAGAGCAAACACAGGTTTTTATAGCTCCTTTTCAAAGACTCGGTACTCACACCTGGAGGGTGCTGAGATCAAACAGAACAAGCTCGGGTTTCCCCGCACGCTCTCAGCAGCATTTGGGGTTTAATACGACACGCGCACTTAACCTGGCTCTGAGTGCAGAACTTCCATTTTGGGGATGGTTTGTTTTTGACCCATCTCCTGTGTTCCTATTAAAGTATCCTTTTCTATTCTAAGTACCAATAGCTGGTCGCATTCACATAATGTTAGTACTGATAAGAAAGGTTTCACATCAAACCCGTGCCTAATCCATGTCCTTTCTCTTCCCCTGGTACAGGCTCTGAGAAGGGAGGGCTGGTTTCAGAAATGGAACTAAGGCCATACAAGCAGGGCTGGTTCCTGTTCTACAATGTCACTAGACAGGCAAGGAAAAACTGGACAGTTTTCAAATCATGCCTGAGAAATTCCTGACCACCAGAGCCAAGTCCTCATTCCTTTTTTCAGCAACAAGGATGCTACGGACCAGCCCTGCTCAAGGATATGGCCACTGAGCCTGCTTCCTGTGAAAATGGTTTGTAAAGAAGCATGGGGCTAGAACCCAAGCAGAAGCAGTGGCCCCATATGAATGAATCGGACTTCATCAGCTGTGAGGAAACATGCTCTTTCCTGGGTTTCATCCCACACAAAACTACCACTTACAGCAGAGAGCAGTGAGCAAATGTCCATGGTTTGGGGGCATAGCCTAAAGCCGTGTTCCAGGAAGGACGCAGTTTTTTCTTCCCAAATCTACTCCTATAAATACACATAAGTGTCAGTGTTTGCTGCTCACTGAGTGTGTAAATGAGTGATGCTCCCTGTAAACATGTCCTTCCCACGCCTACACTTCAAGTAGAATTTATAGCTTGGGCGTGTACATTTACTCACGCCATTGGAGAGACCTGGTTCCAAATCAAAATTTAACTTAAGAGAAACCAAACCACACCAAACAGAAAACAGCATGGAAATTGGAAAGCTCCTGAGAAGACATCTGAAACAAATCTGCACACTTCTCACAAAGATTCTATTCCCCACAATTTTTTACATTAATAGAACATTTACCATCAAAAAGAAAAAGAAAACTACGCACTGCCTAACACAGAACTACAAGGCTTTTCCTCCATGGCTAATCTGTGGAAATAAAGTCTAGCAAAGAGTTGTACCTTATGACCCCCACCCTCAAGGGCAGGACTAGTTATCTCTGAATGCTTTGCCACTTGGCCTACTCAAGCTCATTTTAATCACTGGTTGGAATTGCCAGAGGGGTGGTGTATGACACTGGCTGCCAACAATACTTGCACTTTTTATACAGTATTTCATTTCAGTGTTAGTGGAGCATCTTCTTAAAGCTCCCAACACCTTGATCATGTTCTCTGTACATGTACGTTTATCAAACATCAAGTGTTGTGGGGTTGGAGAGATGGCTCTATGGCTTAGAGCACTGACTGCTTTTGCAGAGGATCTGAGTTCAGTTCCTAGCACCCATGTCCTGCAGCTTACAACCTCCTGTAACTTCAGATCTAGAAGGTCCAATACCCTCTTCTAGCATCTGTGAGCACCTGTACTGATCTTCCAACACACATTTTTTAAATAAATATTTAAAAAATAATTGTTCAATACATTAATCATAAAGGATAGCAAAATCTATTTAAAAAAAAAAAAAGGCAAATGTCTAGCACGAGCACCAACTTAACTCTTAAAGATGTGTCCAAGCCTCTTTCAAGACCTCCCTGAGCCTTAGTCCTGAAGTAAAGAACCCCGAGCTGAGGTGCGAGGTTGTTAACAGGCTCAGGAGCCCAGGAGTGTATAAGAGCCCCGTGAAGAGGCTTCTGTAGGTACTGGGACTGGCAGTGGGTGACCTAGCAGAGCAGAGCCATCAGCACAGAAATGAGGGCCCAGGAAGCATGGTGGTAATGTGCAGGCAACAGGAGACTGTTCTCACACAGGATACAGTCAATGACTGTATCTTAGAATAACAGGTCCTTAACTGTTGAGGAAAGGAGTTCCAGATATGGAAAGAGATAATTAGAACCCTTATAGTTGAAATAAGTTTGGGGTAACAGCATGAATCAACAAACATGGATCTACTCAAATCTGTAAGAACTCGAATTTTCTCTGGTTCAGTCCATTAAACATGGCTGCAAAGAGCAGTACCTTAAAGCAGTGACTATGCCTAGCGCCCACACCTCAGTTTCTGTATGTTTTCCACTGTACGCGGAAACAAGGGTCTCGGTTGTAGGACTAGGGTACGAGAAATAATTTTGGAACAGGTTATTACAGAAGAAAGCAAGAAGCTGCTCGAGAAGGATAAAAGCCCATCTTAAAGACAGAGCTAGCAAGGAAGCACTACAAACCCGGCAGAATTTCAACAGGAAGACAGCAAAAGGAAGAATACATAAGCCAGTAAGCAAACAGGAACACAAGAATCCACAGGTACAAACCCAAGAGGACAGACAGGAACAGAACACCTTAACTTCTAACTAATACCAGGAGAAGGGATGGTTGGGTTACAGGCCACTCAGCCAACGCCACAGTTTTATCCATTCAGGAAGTACTGATGAGCACAGGGCCTGAAGGGGACGGGGTATTTACAGGGGCTGAGGAGATTGCCACAAAGATGCTCACTAATTTTCCACTAACTTACTTTCAGCTGAGTAACTCTACAGTGGGGAGTGTGGCCAGAACCACACACAGAGCTCAGGGCAGTGCTACTTCTGTAGTTTTTCCACTCACGTGGCCGTGTGGACCTACTCACAGGAAATAAGCCCAAACTAACTAATCTTTTAGTCTGTGATCTCTGAGAGTGTCAGTCATAAAAATCAGCCTGAGGACCTGTTTCAGATTGGACATGACATAAAAGACATAACAGTCAGGGCCATTTAAAATTCCATTCATTTTAAGAAAATGAAGACTTATACACAGATTTTAAAAGTAGTAAAAATAAATAAAATAAAAAGTACCTATGTGTGTGCCACAAGGTCTTTTCTATTTTAAAGAAAAAGGGTTAAATATTGATGCTTATAAGACTAGAAATTATACAAACTTGTTTCATAGGGAAAAATTACTAAACCAAACCAACCAATACAAGGTGAGTTACTATGTAAGAGTAAGACATGGTTGAGTCACAGAGAGAAGGGGAAAGAGTGGTAAGAGAATGTGTACTTCCTGTGTTGAGTTTTCAGGGTAGGTCAGCCATATCTGAGACTGCTTCAACGGCCCACCGCTGACTGCAATACACATAGTAGTACTCACTAGTCACTGTGTGCAGTGTGGGGGCAAAAGGGTATAACAGCATCAACATTAAAACCAGTGTGTGTGCACACATACATACACACATACACACATACGGAGCACTAACTCTCAAAAACACCACCAACTTTAACCTTGGTACAAGATCTGACTACTATTTAAACTAGTTTGAGGTCAGCCAGTACCTTTTACAGGTCAGGATTTTTTCCTATTACTTGGACCCAGGAAGTGAGTGAGGCATTATGACACCCATAGTCACAGAATTTTACATCCAAAGTAAACCCGCAGCAGGAAACAGTAACTAAGGGTTCCACCATACCTTGAGGACCAACCTCTTAAGACTGCACCCACCAGTGATTAGAAAACCTGCCCTAGGGCTGGAGAGATGGCTCAGTGATTAAAAGCACTGACTGCTCTGCCAGAGGTCCTGAGTTCAAATCCTAGCAACCACATGAGATCTGATGACCTCTTCTAGTGTGTTGGAAGACAGTGTGTGTGTGTGTGTGTGTGTGTGTGTGTGTGTGTGTGTGTGTGTGTGTGTGTAAAATCCTGCCCTAAATTATTATTGTTGTGATAAAGAAACACAGAACGGAGTGTTAAGGGTGGGGACGGAGCTCCACTGCAGAGTGTACGCCTATTAAAGTGAGGGCCCGACAGGAAAATGGACAGCTGTATTTTCAGAGCAGACATAAAGAGCAATCTTCGACCCAGCTATATCCCCATCTGAAGTGTGTAATGTGTCACACAGTGTCTCTCAGAAGTGGAAGCATAATCACAACCTCACTTGGGGACAGTAACCATATCCAAAGACTTGCCAATCTTATACATGTCTGTTATTTGTTGAAGTTATTAGACAAAGCAGTCATCAAACTGTAGTCAAGTACCACACACAGATAATCTACAGGAAGAATCACTGTGGTTCCAGAGGCCTCAGTTCACAGTTTCTTACACAGAATATAGCAACAGGAGCTGAGGCAGAGGAAGGGTGTAAGGCTAAGCAGGAAGCATAGGAGAGGATTGTAGGGGCAGCGGCCTATGGAATGGCACTGTGTGCATTCAAAGCAGGCCCTTTCCCCCCGTGACTTCCCATGAATCAGTCCTCCCCTGTGGACACGGGTGTGCTTTACTAGAGCTAGGAATGCCTCTATTTAGTCAGTTCATGGTCACTCAACTATCACAAAGAGCAATGACTGAAAACTGAAGTGGGTGTAGACATGAGAGATGCATATCAGATACAGTCTTTAAGTTTTGAAATTAAGTTTTAAGAAGAGGATGATAAAATGGACGATTTCAGCAGGCAACTAAAATTTTCACCTAAAATCGGAAATTATGAACTATACTAAGCTGGATGTGATGACACATGCCTATAGTACCAGAGCTTGGAAGATAAAGATGGGAAGACGAAAGGTGAGAGTAGCCCGGACTGCACCAAGAGCAAAACCAAAACTGGCTAGATAGTTTGGCAAGTAGACACCACTGCCAAGCCGACACCAGCCGAGTTCCATCCCTTAGACCACATGGTATAAGGGGATCACTGACTCCTACAAGTTCTTTGGTTTCCACACATGTATCATGGCACGTATACAAGTATGTACAAATGCACATGCATGTGTACACGTGCATAGACACAGACACAGACACACACACACACACACACACACACACACACACACACACCATTAAGGAGTGGAATAGAAACACTATTGAGAACATAAAGCAGAGTGACACCAGAATTCTTCAAATTAGAGAACTAATTTGGTACAAGTACTTAGAGAAAACCAGCCATTTTTTATAAAATTACATACGCCTCCCCCTAACCTAGTAATTCTACTTCTAGGTATTTTCTCTTCATCTTATTTATAGAGGAAGTCCAGGAGTGGTAAGTTCATTTCCTGTGTGCCAGCCCATGTGACCAGGACTCACCACCTGCAATGCAGGCATTAAAAAGCCAGCACTGAAATGTGCCAGGCAGTCCTCAGGTGCATCATCCTCCTGCCTCCCAACTGCCAGCCTCAGCTTCACCATTATGCCATCATAACACACTTGTACGCCCTTTCACTGGGAGACAGTGATTAAGAAATGCAATCACACTTAAGTCCTTTATGTTTTCACCTGCCGTCTTAAAGAAAACAGTAAGTGATCTGCCAATCGAGTACATCCTCTGTCATGTGCCTGGTCACCTTGGCAATTAATTGAATGTTGTGTGTCAATACCTCGGAATACCAAGTTAGACTAAGTCACAGAGCTTAAAATCCTATGAGGCTTTCTGTCTAGTATACTATCAGTATGAGCCTACAGTGTTAGGAAGAGCACACATATTTGAAAGGCCGTATAAAAAGGAAACTGAAGGGTTAAGCACACAGAATTTTACAGGTATTAAATAATCCTTTCACCTGGCTGCCTTGGCACAGTATCTCCCTTAATCTAAAAGATCCTATTTTGAATTTGATATTCAAAGTTAATTTTGAATTATAGATTTACAGCATTCTTATTACATGCTCCTGACTTAAAGCCATTTGATTTTTCATGTCTTCATTAAATTTATGTGATGTATGTGCAGCATGTGTGCGTGTATGTGTGCACACACAACAGTATGCCTGTGTAAATCAGACAACTTTTGGGAATCAGTTCTGTACTTCTACCCTCAGGGTCCGAAGACTGAACTCAGGCCATCAGTTGGCAATGAGTGCTTCTGGCTTCTGAGTCATTTTGCTGGGCCCTGTTTCTTGATAAAGGGTCTCATACAGCTCAGGCTGGCCTCAAACTCACTGTGTAGGCAAGGAAGAGTGTGACTCCCATCACTCTAGCCTCCATGTTCGGACCTCTGGGTTTCAGGAACTCACTGTTGTGTCTGGCTATGTGTTGCTGGGGATGGAGACTTCTTCATCCATGCGAGCCGAGCCCTCTAAGTGAGCTACCCACTTTCCCTTGCACATGGCCACATTATATCTGATTATCACTGCATGCACAGCCTGGTGCCCTTTCACAGGGCTGAGTGGCAGTCACCGTGTACATGGATGTGCCCCACCCACCATCCCTAGCTCCATCTGGACTCCTAAGACACAGCAGGGTGCACGCCTTTCCCCTGTGGGGCAAGCACAGGTGCCGTTCCACCCGTGATGTTCCGTGGCTGCCTAAATTACAAGAATGCTTTATACTTGCACTTTGTATTTTATGACAAAAAACTCTAAAAATACCCATTGTCTGCAAAGATGTCTTTCTGTACCACTTACACGCCGTCATGAAGCAGCATCTGGAGGCATAAAGGCGGTACTTGCTGAGGGGGACAGATTAAAGCAAGCGGGCGGATGCTCTACTCAAGGCTCATACTCGCCTGCCCTCCATTTAGCCAACTTCCCTTAACTGCTGAGCACTTCCCCAGGAAACCCCCATACTACCTGAGCCTGCTAGGTCCTCTTCAGCCTCTGTCCAGCCTGGGAGAAGCGCTCCCTCGTGTGCTCTTGGTTCTGGCTCTTTTGTCTCTACTGTTCACCCACCCAAGTGTGGTGCAGAGTAGGTACAAGAATTACTGACTGCTGATTTTTCAAAATAAGTGCATGAAACAACCCTCTGAAAAAGTTATGTATTTCTGTGACCATATGAATCACAGAAACAATCTGTCTCAGATAAATTTCATAACAGCAAGAACGTATACATTTCCTCGCCCCAGCATTCTGGCTAAATGTGCCACATCACACAGGCGGCATTAGTCATGATCCTATAGCAACAAATGAACGAACAAGCCACATGGTCTTCCAGACCTCCTCAGCTTGCTAACAACCATCTGAGTGTAAAACATGGAGCGCTATCATCTAAGCTGTTTGGACCTGTCTTTAAAATCCTTTACACATCCACTAGTGTGTTCTATTAAAATTCCACACGCCTTGGGCACATGAGCCACTATAAAAAGAATGGGGCCAGGGGGATTGAACCCAACTTCAAAAAACATCAGTTGAGGGTGGGGGATTTAGCTCAGTGGTAGAGCGCTTGCCTAGCAAGCGCAAGGCCCTGCGTTCGGTCCCCAGCTCCAAAAAAAAAAAAAAAAAAAAAAAAATCAGTTGAATAATTTTCTGTATCTTCATTATACTCAGGCATAAACCTGCCCACAATTAGTATTATTAAGACACAAAAGTGGGAAGTGCCACCTGTCTAAATTACCAACAGCAAGAAACATGATATCAGATAAAAATACCCGAGCCTGAATTAAACAAAAGTAATATTTAAAAGAAAAATAATGCAACTATTAGCCTGGGTTCTATTCCCAGCACCAAGAAGAACAAGGAGAAGAGGAAAGAAGAGTGTGGAGGAGACAGAGCTTCCAAATGAGCGTGAAGCTACAGAGCCCTGTGAGCCACATGGTGCAGCTTTTCTCACAGGGATCCAGGCAACAGCTGCAGACCCACTAGTCAGGAATGCAAGTAGATAACGTGAGCTGGTAAGAGCAGGCTTCTGCCAGGGTGGGAAGTCAATTAAGCTACAATCATCTATGTGGTGGAGATCAGAGCTTGGGACAACAGTATCAATTTATGCTCACCTCAATAAAGACCCAGAAGGTCACAGATAGAAATGCTTATAGTTATGTGTGTACACGTGGCTTAGCATTCTCACACATCCTCGCTCAAGCATCTGAGGGGGCCTAGACTCCCTAATACAATTACATTCTAACTGTGTCACCCAACAGAAGGAGCCTTGGTTCCCTAAGACACTGAAGATTCTAAACACGATAAAAAGTGTAGACAAGAGGCAAGAGCATCTTCTAGTGCCTGAAAGGGAGAAAAGGCAAAACACGCTCAACTTGAAAAATTCTCAACGGCAAAATGACAGCAGTTTATTTCAGTGCAGAATACAGTAATGCCCTGATATAAATGCATACTCCTGACGTGGGGAGAACAGAATGATGTCTGCACTGAAGAATGCCAGCCAGACCTAATGTCAGCTCATGCCTGTGAGCTTGGAGAGAGACCAAGACACAGGAATTACCATGCAGCTCAGGGTAGACTGGGCTAGACAGTGAATTCCGGGTCAGCCCAAGCTACAAAATAAGAGACCCTGTCAAAAATACAAACCAAGACACACCGCTACACAAAGTTCTAAAATATGTCAGTATCTCAACCTCAAAGAAGCTGGATAATAACACCTGCTTTTCAGGACATAGTGATTCCCTTTTTCCAAGGGCTTGGGAAAATCCAGGAATGAAAGTGACTTTCTAATAAAGAGGCCTTCCACAGCAGGAAGCCAGGTCAGCAGTAAAGGTGACAATGGAGCTGGCAGCACACCCTGGACACAAAGTGAGAAAAACAGCTTTCTGCCTCTGGTCTCCTCAAACACCCCTAATCCCAATCTAGTTATGAGGAAAACATGAGAAAAGTCCCAGATGAGGAAATGCTACACAATATGTGACTGTTAAGGTCATCAAAAACAGGGAAGCCTAAGACACTTTCACAAGCAAAGGAACCTAAGGAGACACATTAGAAAACAGGCAGTACACAAACTCCATCCCGTGTCATAGTGACACAAACTTGTGATGCCAGCCCTTGGAAAACTGAAGCAACAAGAGTATTGTAGAGTTGAGGCCAGCTTGGGCTATTTAATAAATCTGTCCAAAACAAACAACAAACAAAAAGTCAAACCCAAACAGTCCTAAATGGCTCTGGTTTTTGATACAGGCCATCAGGAGGACCTAAGACAAGATGATGCAGAGCCTGCTGGCCCGGGGACTACACTGTAACAACCTCTGCCCTAGACAAACCAGGCAGTAAGTCTGGCACTTCACACGACACACTTGCAAAGCGGTGTCCTGTTATTAGAAATGCTCTTACCAAGAGCAACCCTTGGCCCACAGCTCCATGATGGGTGATGGAGCCTCTCTGTTCTTGCACCCATGAAGGCTCTTCTTTTGGATAATACACTACTTTTGCATCTTAAGACTGCCATTACAGCCAGCCTATGGTGGCACACACCTTTAATCCTAGTACTTGGGAGGCTGAGGCAGGTGGATCTCTCTGAGTCTGAGGCTAGCCTGGTCTACAAAGTGATTCCAAGCCAGACAAAGCTATATAGGGAGAATCTGTCTTTAAAAGACTACTGCAACAAATAACCACAGACTTGCTGGCTTAAAAATAAAACAGAAATAGAGCTGGGGAGATGATTCAGCGAGTAAAACTCCTGCTGAGCAAGTAAGGACCTGAGCTTGGATCCCCAGAACCCACATTAAAAGCAAGTTGTTTGGCTGTGCTTCTGTAACCCCTACACTTAGGCACGGGGTGGGAAACAGGTAGCTAGATATATATGGCTTGCTGGTTAGTTTGTCTATAAAAAATTTAAGAGCTCCGAATTCAGTAAGGCCTGTCACAAACAAGCAAGCAAGCAAGCAAAAAAGCAAACAAACAAGCAAGCAAGCAAGCAAGCAAGCAAACAAGGTGGAGAACAATTGAAGAAGCCCCAAAGCCAACCTCTGGCTTCCAGACACCAACATGTGCTGTATCACACACATAGGAACACTTGCACACAGAACGCAGAGAGGGACAGAGGTAGAGAGACATGGGGGGTGGGGTCTCCCACCTTTCTGAGTGCTAGAAAGGTGGCACTCAAGAAGTATCTGGCAAGGCCATGCTCTCTCCAGGGGCCTACTGGCTTGTACCAGCTTCTGATGGCTACCACCATTCCAATGTGTGCTGTTCTCACAGAGCCTTCCTGCTTGTGTGTCTTATGCTTCTCTTGTTTAGTGCCCTCCAGGACAAACTAGGGCTGTGTCCTGACCTCAAGATCCTCAATTTAATATAAAAGAATCTGCAAAAACACCTTTCCAAACGAGGTGACATTTACTAAGACTTGCTATCTCTGGGTGGATGCTATTCAACTGACTATACATACTGTAAAGTCAAAATGATATTCAACAAATTTCTCTTAACATTACAGAAAAGAGCGATATTATCAAGAAGAATAAGACAGGCTATGTTTTTAACGACAGGTCTGTCTCTGACCAACACTAAATGTCCAACAACTTTTCTGTGGCATGGAACAGCGTCCCCCTCTCTGAGCTATTTCAGTAGCTGATGAGCTCCTGCATCAAGGATCAAGGAGTGCTCAGGGGCAGGGACCCAGATGTGAGAGTCGAGGCATCACAACTCTGGGAGCAACTGCTCCAGAATGTGGAGAATTTCCTGAGACACTGGGCTTGAGGCGAATAGCCTATGTTTTCATGCTGCCATCAACTCCGTGAAGCCCATCACATCATCTTACAAGAGACTGCAGACTGACAGGCCCATAAGGTCTCATCACTGCACATTAGCTTAAACCTGAGAGCATTCTAAAAGTGATGGAAGATTAAGACTCTCCCTTTATCTAAAACTCTTGGCCACGTAACTTTATTAATGACTGCCAAATGAATACTGGAAACAGTTACAACGAAAAAGACTTTAAGTACATTACACAGAAAAGAACATGATCATTTTAAAGAGTAGAACAGTCCAATCTGCCTAGGGCCAATGAGATGGTTCAGTGGGTAAAGGTACTTGGTGCCAAGCTAAAGATACGAGTTTGATCCCTGGGACCAATATGTTTTGGAGAACCAACTCCTGGCAGTCTTCCTCTGATTCCGCATGTATACTATTGTAGCATGCACACATACATACAGTAACTTAACTAGATAAATGTAACGGGATTGAAATGTTAATGAAGGCTATCTACCCACATTAAAATGCTCTACTGCAAAGGCTTAACGGAACCAATTTCATTATTGTTCCTCTGCAATGTCACGGCAACTTCTGCTTTGCTGGCTAAGGGCCATTTAGAAGTTCTATTGATCCCCTGCCACTGTTACCAAGTGACTTACTTCATCAGCAAGCCACAGCTGATACGGGGAACAGCCAACGTATTCCAAAGGCAGTCTTTGGTTCACAGTTGCTGGTTTGCAATTGGCCATCTGCACACCCAATGTGGGTCCTTGTAGTGCAGTGACGGATCTTTCTTAAAGGGAATGAATCCCTGGATACGGAGGACATGTGTGGCACTGATGACTAGTGTGAGGAACAGACTTGAGAATGAAGTCTTGCCAGAGCCTGAGGACAACTGGGGCACAGACGGCCGGAGATTAGCACCCAGAGTCAAGAACTGTGTGGTAGGTTTTATTTACTTATGATACCCCCTCAAAGACAGGACCTGAGTGGGTTACCAGGCTCATCTCAAACTTGTGATCCTGCCTCGTAGTAGCTAACATAGGTGGATGCCACCAGGCCTAACTCATCATGAAATCTGATGTTTAATTATAATATTTTACACTTTTATTTCTTTCATTTTATGTGTGTAGGTGTTTCCTTTTAGAAGTTGTGCACCACGCTCAAGCCCGGTGCCCATGAGGTCAGAAAAAGGCATTTTCCTGGAACTGCAGTTACAGGTAGATGTGAGCCACTATAATAATGATTTAAAGTCATATAGTCTTGTGTTTTTTTTTAAATAAACAAGGGACTCCCCCCATGGACTGCACATCTAAAACCTTTCTTCAGGTGCTTTGAGCCTATCTCTTAAGCTCCCTTCTGTTTGTTTCTTCTGAGTCTCTTGTTTTCTAGTATTTACAGAGCGGTTGGTAAACATGACTGCAAGGCTATGCCCTCGCTGTGCTGTGGTCTCCATGTCGGGGCAGACAGGCACACTGGTTTTACATCATTTTAAAAGCTAAGCATATTATATTACCTGGATATGTTCATTTCCATAGGCACTGTGCTCTAACTGAGCAAGCAGACACCTGAATTATTAAATTATCTATTATAAATATCTACCAAACCAGCAAGCCTTCTACTGCTTTAAATTACATTGTTAAAAATAAAACTAAGCCTTCTTTTTTGAGGTAAAAGGATCTAGGAACAGAACATAGGACCTCATGTTTATCTGGTAAGTGCTCTACCATTAAGCTAAGTCCCAACCTCAATTCTTGTTTTTGTTTGTTTTTTTGTTTTTGGCTTAGGAATAAATGTCAGACATCAAAGAAATAACTTTGCACAGATTTCTTCACCCCACTGCAGTAAAGGCTGGCAAGGTTGCCCCTCCCCTAACTCTGATGTCAGCAGGGGATTAGCATTCAATTGCTCTGTGGATGCTGAAAAGAATCTTGCTACCCAGGAAAGGTTTGGCTGTAATGGTCCCATTACACATGTTTTTACAGTCATGACAGGGCACATTATAATCTTGCTCAATGATAAGCTCTTTATGGAGTTAGAAGTCTGCAGCCTCTAGAACAAAGAGCTCTTCTATCTTCAAGTTCCTAGAAGTCAGTAAGCTCCAAATCACATCCTGTACAATAGCCACTCAGAGAATTCAGTTCTGTATTGCTCTGCCCAGTTTCCCACAGCACAGAACAGCCTACATGACAGCCACGACAAAAGCTCCTCATTTTCAGCTGGAAGGGTCTGTGTTCTAACTGCCCCCAGCCCACTTTTGGAGTCATTCATGCAGCAGTCCAACTTACTGTGCAGCTGAGAATGACTCCACCACCCTGGCTCTACCGTTTTTTAATTCTGAATTAATTTCAGAGGGATTGGTGAGACAGCTCAGTGGGTCTACCTGCCTGGGCTGAGTATCTGGGACACAGGTAGAAGGAGAGAACCAACTCCACTGGTTATCCTTGACCTCTCCAGACAGCATGGCTGGCACACACGTGCACACACACTGAAACCATTTCCAGTAAGAGCCGTAAGTGCTGAGAGTAGCACCCCCTGCCCTGTTTCACATCCTCCTCTCCGTAACGACACAGGAACACATCAAAATAAGGAATTAACATGTGTACACAACTGTCCCAGAGCAGCAGACTCTGTCCAAAATTCATTCCAGAGGCCCACACTGGGTCACGTCTCTGTGTCTAAGACCTTGATCCTGGAAGAAACACTCCTCAGGTATCTTGGAGGAAGTTCTATATATAGGTACTTTAGTCTTGACTGGTCTGGAATTACAGGTGTAACATAAGGAGGTGAGATGTCCTCCTCACACTCCATTACATTGGAGAGAATTTAACACGGCCATGTCACCTCCCCTGAGACTCTGCTTGTGGATGCTGACTCACAATAAGTTTTACTTTGTAACTCCTGAAACATGTAACTAGTTCCATAAATAAGCTTTAAGTTACTTAGTAGCTAGTCTGAAAAGCTGAGGGATCCCCCCCATAGCTGTAAACAAACATTTAGTTTTAGCTTTGTGGTGGCCCATGCAAGCAACAGCAGGCCCCAGAGAGCAGAGGCAGAACTGGGAATTTAAGGCCAGCCAGGCTACATAGTGAGACCCAGTACCGACAAAGAAAAACAATCCTGTCAAACCTTTGTGTTTGTCATCTCCTGAGACTGCTGTTCTCATGCTGTGGCTGGGAATGACAGTGCTATCTTTCAATCCCACACATGTGTATTTGGTCATACAGTTCATGAGTGTTAACAAGACTCACGGAGAAGAAAGGAACGTAAATAGTATTAACCTTATAAAGCACAGCCCACTGGGAGCATTTGGCACCCAGTCTAGTTTCCCCCCAGCCCAACTACAATCTATTCTTACTGGAAAAAACAAATTCAAACTCTCTTTTTGCTACCTGGGACAATGTAGTGGAAATGTAAATTAACAATACTAAGTTCTACATGGTTCCAGAACACCAGTGCCTCCTAAGAAATGTTCTCTGAGTCTAAATGAATGACAACTCCTGAAGGTTTAGTGGGTAAAGAACTGTCAGAGAAGCCCGTGTGCACTACAGTAATCAGGGAAATTCCACCCACCGAGACACCAGGTCTAGGTTTGGAGTGGCAACTGCTCCTCTCAAGTTATTCAAGCAAATCTCGTGGAAAGTCCACTTCTGATAAACAGCAATCTGGCGTGAGATCCACAGACAGCTCCAGAACCTGACATGTATATACAGAGCAACACTGATTAAACAAACACCTGCTGTTGTACAAGATGGAGACATACCAACTTACAACATGCTTCTAAACCTTAAGCAATTTTACCCAATTTCCCTAATCCCAGCCACACTGCCTTTGCCACCTTCGGTGCACTGTCCAGTTCCTTCTTGCTTTTGTTCCCTCATTTGCTATGCTGAAGACACCAGATTACATACCAATAAGGATGATTAAATATCAGAACTACAAACTTAAACTTGTTATCTCTTAAAAGTTGGGAAGATAAGTTACTTTGAAGCAATCTAAAAATATGCTTGCTTAACAATACATATACTAAAACTAGAATATTCTAGAAATCTAATTATCTTCAGAGAAAGCAGAGACCAGGTTGCCAAAGGCTTTTACACTGCACCCCGAATTCGTATTGCTCCTCTCAGCTGCAGCCTGGCTCCCCCTTGCTCACTTGTCAAGTGGACATTGAAGCTCTTTCTGTACAAACAGCTCACCTTCATGTCGATAAGTTCCTAGTGTAGAATTCAGGAATCACCTTATGCCTATTATCTTAAAATGACTTATATGCCATTTTGAATACTTATATATTAAAAGCTAGGCTATACATTCTGCTGGAGGAATTAAGATGGTAACATCTGCTATCTCAATTTTTTAACTATACAGGAAAATAATGCTTGGATGTATTTTAAGGTTAAATAAAAAAGGAACATGTTTATCCTATCTCCTGTTAGTGTGCTCAAGAAACCTTCTTGTATGAACTACACATACAGGTTTAATAGTTAAATGACAACCTTCCAATAATAAAAGTGATTAAAAAATAAAGCCTAGAATGCCTTCAGCACAGGCCTACCAGACTCACAAATTACGAAAACATGCCGATCCACCCTTCTCACAACATAATCCACCTATACACTATCTCAGAGACACTACTGGGAATTTACGTGCACAGCAAATTACAGATCCAAAGCAACAAACAGTTGTAAGTGCAAGTCCAAGAAAAGAGATTCTAAGTCAATGTTGTTTTTACCAATCACAGTTAAATACCTATTTATCCAGGTCAAAATCTACATGCAGAGTTCTCAGGAATGAGTTCTGAGTGGCTGTTTTACAGTACTCAAGGATACCCTCAGCAGCCTCTCATGTCACAGGACCAGCTCTTATCCCACTCTAGTTATGGTAATACACATCCTCACAATCCTTGAGACCATCCCCCTCTGGGGGCAATTTCTCCCCTAGTTCCATTCTGAAAAACAAAACAAAGACAAAAACAAAAACGCAGGTTCCAGAAGTTAGGTAACTTGTTACACAAGACCACACTGCTAAAATGAGAAGCACCATGATTCAAGTCCAGGCCTCTTTGTGACCAAAGTCCTCACCAGCTCAACCTTGCCATGTCTCAACCTCTGTGCTACCCTGGCCTCTCCATCCACCACTTCTCATGCTAATCATTTTGCTGTCTTAAGACCACAAACCTTGTCCTCTGTTTCTCTGTACTCTAGCCTACTTCTTTTTAAGTATGAGAGAGTAGGATTGTCTTAGTTTACTTTTCTGCTGTGATAAAACCTCATGATCAAAGTAACTTCCAAAAGAAAGCATTTAATTGGGGCTACAGTTCCCGAGGGCTAGAGTCCACGATTACAGAGCAAAGGCATAGCAGAAAGACTAGCAGGGTGCTTACATCTTGATCTTCAAGTTTGAGGCAGAGAGGAAATGGCAAGAGAGTCTTTAGAAATCTCCTCACCTGTCCCCAGTGACCTCCTTCAACAAGGCCACACCCAATCCTTCCCAAACAGTTCTACAACTGGGGAACCAGTATTCAGGGTCATTCTTATTCCAACTACTACGAGGGGCTATGTTTTCTTTATTCCTATGATCTAAATAATAATAAGAATGTTTTCTGCACCAGTGTCACCAGAACTGTGTGCTGCTAATGAAAGAGGTACAAATATTATCTTTTAAATGAATATGTTGTAACTTACTGCTCAGAAGTCTTCCAAATTTTTCCAATTTGTTTGACTTCTTAAAGAGATATTCAGAATAATGTATCTAAGTGAAAAGACACTGTAAGCTATGAACTGGGTATCCAATAAAAGGATGATCTTAGGTGATATCAATGAAAGAGAAGAGTAGACAAAATCAAATCTGTCCTCCATAAAAGTATAAAGAGTTCTGGTGAGAATGCCTAGAAGTAGCCTTTTCAGGACTCTGAATTTCAACTAAATGCCTAAAGTAATTCAGAGAACACTGTACAAGAGAAACAGAAAAACTATATAGACAGTGGGCTATCTGGTCTTAGAACTTATCCTATATCCAACTCATTTTCCAGATCTACTCTAGCCTTGTCTACAACCACAGTCAAAAATGAGCACCCTGGAAGTTCCTCAAGAGGTAAGACAGAGGCACGAATTTCCTTCAAAACCGCACTCCAGGACTAGAAGTGGTTAAGAGCATTTACTGGTCTTGTAGAGGCCTGGACTTGTACCCACACTGAGTGGCTCACATCTGCCTGTAACCATGGCTCTTGGTGGATCCAATACCCTCTGTTGGCTTCTATGGGAACCTGCATTTGCAGGTCTAGTAAAGGTAGTGCTGGGTCAGGAAAGCTGGTGGGCTGACTTACTCAGCTGACATCTAGGACCCTGGTCCAGGGCTTTGAGTTGGCTCACCCTAACATGTACCTCATGTACGAACTGCTGAAGCATGTGAAGGGGAGGTTTTACAAATCCAAAGCCGCAAGAGCTCTACAACACAGGGCAACAAGAGGATATCTATCAGAGAGGGGTCCTGGTAGAGATCCAGTATTGACAGTGTAGCAGCATGCCAAACCAATGACTCACTGCAATGGAAATCTGCAAGGAACAATGTTTGGGCAAAAGAGTATACTGTGTGACATACCGCAACACACTACAGATTCTATGGTGAGACTTTTTCAGGGTTTGGGGGAGGGGGAGTTGCAAAAGTGGAGGGAAGATACAAAGGGACAGTGAGATGAGTAGGTGCAAACTGATTCACAAAGGTTCAATAAAAAGTTTAATGGGGGGTAGCTGACTGGCACTGGTGGCACATGCCATTAATCCCAGCACTTGGGAGGCAGGCAGATCTCTGAGTTCAAGGCCAGCCTGGCTATAGAGTTCTAGGACAGCTAGTGCTACACTGGGAACTCTGTCTTGAAAAACAACAAACAAACAAACAAAAACCAAACACACACAAAGTCACTTTTCCAACTCTTTAACACCATGTCTCACAGCCTCTTGAGTAATCTGAGGTAACAGCTTTTACTCCATGTGAAAGGTGCCAGACCTAAGCAGAATGTAAAAGAAGTTTAACTTCTCTGTAAAACTAAAATGATTTTAAAAGTATATGCTTAAAGGTATTTATTAATAAGTACCAGCAATAATAAAAAAAAAAAGCTTAGAAATGAATCGGAGTTTTGGCTTTGACAACTGTTCCTCATGAGTCATTTTAATTACACAGCTATTACCTGAGGAATTATTTCTACTTCAAGGCAAGTTTCTAAAAAACTAATCCTCTGGCTAGGCTTATAATAGAGCAAAATAAAGTCTTCCAAGACTCAAAGCTTAGCATAATTATGTTACAGGAAGTCTAAGGATTAGCCCTGCCTGACTGACGGAGTCTCTCAGTGATGGGGGAGGGGTGCCAGCAGGTCGATCCAATGGTAAACGGTCCTTGTATGTATTCCTTAGAATGAGAATGAAGAACTGCAAAAGGGGAAATTTCAAATAAGCAGAAAAATGCAGGATAAAATCTGTGGGACCCAAAGAAGGGATAATTTCTTAAAAACTAAAAAGTCATTAAGAGCTTTGACGGCTTGCTCTTCCAGATGATACAGGTTCAGTTCCAGCACCTACATGGCAGCTCCTGTTCTAGGGGATCCAACCCCCTCTCTGACCTCCATGGGCAATGGACACACATTATGAACACACAGCCATAAATGAAGGTAAACATCCATATGCATTAATAAAAATAAATAAATAAAAAGCACAAACCATGAAAGAAAGGTTATACTAGAGTTAGACTCACAACTGGTCAATTTTTTAAAATTCTCTAATTCAGAGAAGGCAAAAAGACAAAGCACACAGTCCAGAAGATACTATGTTGAGAACAAAGCACTTGAACAAAATTCTAAGACAGACATCTGAAACATGGGCTGAAACTATGAACAGGCAACTCACAGAAAAGAGAATTCTCAGCATAGCTGAGGGGAGTAACCTCTGGCACAAGCCTAGGGGAGAGCCAGCCAGTAAAATCTAGGAAAATCAGTGTCATCATAAGGCATTTAAAGAACTGCAAAGCAGTAGGGACATTCCTGACTGCCTGCCCTACATTCCTGGGGAGAGCCGCCCATGGCTGCTGTTACTGACCCAGCTCCCTAGCAAAGAGGAAACCGCCAGAGAGGTGCTTGTCTATCAGCTCCTCTGAGCCAGTAAGACTACTTACAAAAGTCAAAGTGTCCACAATACCGACCACTGGTATTTCAACCCTTGTCACATTACTTCGAGATGAATAAGAAATCACCCCTCAGTCTTTCAAGTCCTAGAGCTCTTGAGTCCACTTTATACCAACAATGTGGCACTCATGTTAAATCAAAGTTCAAAGTTCTTGCTCTATCTACCTCAAGATTCTGACTCTATCCAGTAGTACCTATAAGATATTGATGACTAACTACATCAAGACACAATTATGGTTTTTAATTATCAACAAAAGGTCTGAGCTATGTGGGAATGGTAGTCGATGCCTGCAATCAGAGAGTTCCAGGCCAGCCTACAATACGGAATGAGACCCTGACCTCTGTCCACACCATAATAAAAGTGTTGGGCATGGTGGTTCACACATGCAATGCCTGCACTGTTGGGGCAGAAGGATCTACATTTTGAGGCCAGTCTTAGCTACAGAGCAAGCTCGCCATCAGCTTCAGCAACTAAGGAGACCTTCAAAACAACAAACAAAAAGCAAGTTTGTCCTCTAGAATGCCAGCAAGACAAAGCATTCCAAAACATACAAAGTCACAGAGATGTAAGCTATGGTCATAACTATTTAATTAAGGACGGGAATGCAGAAACACTGCTGGGTTGTAATCTACTTAACAGCATGAAATCCTTACACAGTTTTTGTGCTGCTTTAATAAGAATGGCTCCCCCATAGGCCACGGCTGCTAGTTAATGGAACTATTTGAAAAGGATTAGAAAAGGTGGCCTTATTGGAGGAGAAATGGCATTGGGGATCAGCTGTTTGGTTTCAAAAGCCCATGACAGGCCCAGTTTTCTGTCTGCATACTGCCTGAGATCAGGACTCTCTCAGACACTGCTCCAAAGCCATGCCTGGGTCTTCCACCATTCTGAAACTGTAATCAAGTGCCCAATTAAATACCTTGGTCATGGTATCTCTTCACAAAAATAGAACAATAACTAAGACAGTTTTCTTCACTGTAAAATTTCATGATAAAAGAGACCCCCAAGCCTGGAGAGCAACCACCAGACAAAGGAGGCAGGCAGAGGGAGAATATGGCTCATGGAGATTAAAGGCTCCCTCAAACCATATTTAGAATTTAAAGTGAGCCTTTGTTAATTTAAATTAAATTAAATGAAGAGCATTGCTGTACACTTAAAAATGTCTGTTTCCTTCAAACTTTAAGCAGAAGAACAAAACAAGTGGCAGACATTTAAAAGCAAGCTGCAGGTCAGGGGAGGCAAGCAAGGGCAAGAGCATGCTTCTTCCCCTCAGAAAGAGCTGAGGGCTCACACAGGAGGGCAAGCTCTTGCTTTGGGTAAAAGGCCTAGCAGTTCCTTTTGCTTGTTACAACCAATAGTTGACTAAACTAAATACAAAAATCGATTCCTGCTACCATTACTTGATCCTGAATTACCTGCAAGAGGCATACATGTGTCAGTAGAACACATCCACTAATAGAAACATGTACTAATAACTTATACCAGTTTTAAGCCCAAAATTAAGTCATCCCCTCTTATTAAAGAGCAAACTCCTGCAAGTAGTTCCTCAAAGCTGTCATGTGTTCACTCAGAACTGCCTGCTGCCTAGTGTGAAAGGAAGGAGTCAGAAACTTACAAATACAAACTCAAGGTTTATAACAAAAAATCATTTCTTTTTGGTGCCAGAGATGCCCTCAGGGATGCTAAGCACATGCCATAGCACACACTGTACCACTGTGCTGCAACCCTAGCTCCCAAACACAGCTCCTGGCCTTCTCACGGCTGACAATTTTATAAGTTCAAAACACGTAAATTTCTGATCTGTGCAGGTCATCCTGACCAGATTAAAGTTCGAGCCTTTGGGAGACGGAAACAAGGAGGTATCCTATGCTCTTGTAGAAGGTCTTGTGGAATCAACAGAAATCAGATGTTTCTGGGTTTCATGGAGAAAGGTCACTGTGACCATCAGTAAACCCTATGTTTCCTTCAAGTCCCAAGTGTTATTACTTATTTTAAAAGACATCAGAAGTCCAGAGGCCTACTCTAAAGGCCTAGCAATCTAAAAGGTCAGGGAAAAATCAGGGTAATGTGAATTTTAAAAATTAAAAACTAAGGCTAAAACATGTACTAATAACTTACACCAGTTTTAACCCTGAAGAGGCTGATACTGCTAGTTTCCTATGATTAACTCACAACCCAAAAGGCAAAACGGACAGTTTTTCCCACACGAGCATTCTGCTCTTACCTCATATGACCAGACGCACTGCACGCCTGCGAATCTCCGGACGCACCTCCCCACCTCTACATCCTCGTGGGTGGTGTACATTTCCCGGAGACACTTGCCAATGTGTGGTGCCATTCTCCGAAGCACTTCCCGGCTCAGAATCACACCAGGTCCCCCCATGCAGAAGTTCTCTCCAGGCTCAAGAGCCAGTTTCCCCATTTCTTCAGTGGTGCCCAGTCCTGTCTGCCCGAGAAAGAGGGGCTCGCTGCTATTCAAACTCCTCAGAAAGCTCTCCAGACGATCTCCCTTGATGTAGACATCATCATCTGCTCTCATAAACCATTCGTACTTGTCCAAGTAGTGATCGTGCATGTACTTGAGCATCATGAAAGACTTCTTCTGGGGGGGATAGGAGTCGTCCACACCCCTCAGTGGCACTACTGGAATGGGTATAGATGTGTCTGAACCCTCACTAGAGAAGAACTCAACCTTCCCGGGAATTGTCTTGGACCATGTTCTGTAATTAAAATAAATACAGATTAGAGGAGTTATTTTCAGAAACGCATGTATCTGCTCATTTTCAATCATTATATGAATGCTTAAACATTGGTCTGCTTGCCTCCTTTAATGGAGACCCCACTGAGTATTATAAAACCCAGATTCATTTTCATAACAACCCAACTGAGGGAAGGATAGAGCTTATGGATGGTTAAGTCCTACTTCCAGCTGACAACCAAACTGACACAGCAAGGCCTAGGCAGTCAACTTTTGGATTTCATCAACTTTTACCAACAACTCCTCAGCTCGTAAGACGCCTGAGCCGGCGAAGAAACAAGCCGCCAAGCCTCATCACTAGCCTGAGCTTGGTCCCCAGACGCCACATGGCTGAAAGAGAGAACCGACTCCTACAAGCTGTCCTCTGACTTCTGCATCAGCACCACGGCATGCACATGCCCACATACTCCCACAAAGTAAATAAAATGTAAAAAGCAGATAAATGACTAAATCAAACTTTCCAGTCAACAAAGCTTGTTGCAAAGTTCCTCAAGCGCCAAGCCAGGCAGATGCAACGGTGAACTAAACCACAGCTGGGAGTCATGAGCAGTCAGGACAGACACTGTCACATGTGTGGATGCTATCAGCTTTTTGAAAGAAAGGAGCACACAGGCAAGGAGATCCAGAGCAATGAGTGCTTCCCTGAGGCAGGGTAAGTGCTCCGGATGCTAATGCTGAGCCAGGGTGCAGCACTAACAAGAGATGGGGACAACTCAGCAGAACCAGAGGTAGAGCCAACCACAGCAGGTTTCTACGCTATGCCGTAGGAGGCACCAAATTGAACACAGCAAGAGAAAAGGGATGTACACTCTGAAACTCCCAGGTAGTGATTTGAACTGAAATAAGCCATAGGTAAAGGTGTGAAGTTTAAAAGGAGCTGGTTCAAGTCAAACAGAGGAAAGATCACTGACCAACTAAATGGAAACAAAGTATCCAGTTGAAAACAACTAATTTATGGCCATCGTAATGTCCTTTCCTTCACTTCAGGCTACTGCTGAGAACTTAAGTAATTTAGCTGCAACCATTCATTTATATGGAGTACTCCCAATATAAATATGACAATAAATGAAATACAGGCTGAATATCCTTTATACATTTTTACATTTTAAAGTGTATGTTTTTCATATTTTAAAAAATGTGGATATACCAAATACCCCTAATCCAAAAATCCAAATGCTTTGAATCTGTCACTGGTAGAATTGAACACTGCACTCAAAAAGTCTCGTATTTCAGAGCACTTTAATTCCTGCATTAGAGACGCTGAATTTGTAGAAAATTTAATATTAAGAAAATCAAGGTCCAACATGGTGGTGCATACCTTTAACCCAGCACTATGGAGGCGGAGAATTCTTCGAGTTCTAGGCCAATCAGGGCTATATAGTGAGACCCTGCCGAATGTGGGCAGGGAGAAAATAAAATCATCAACTGTAGATACAGGCTAATAGTAGAATGCGTGCTCAGAATGTGCAAGGCCAGAGGTTCAAGTACCAGTCTTACTATCTGTCTGTCCAACTTACCCACACACCGTATGCTGCCTCATACACACAGGTCCAAGTGACAATTCTCTACAAAATTTAATTTATTTAACCAGTACAACTACATTTCTACAGTGAAAAGATGAGGTGGACCAGTTAAATCTGCACAAATCTTTAATGGAGAGTACTAGAGGAATATTTTTAAAAATCTCTAAGCCAGGTATAGTGTACATGTATGTTCTCAGTGCTCATGAGACTGAGGCTAGAGGTCAGTTTGGGCTACTTAAAGCAATCCTGCCTCAAACAAAGAAAAAGAAAGAAAGAGAGAAAAAGGAGAGAAGGAAAGAAGGAAAGAAAAAGAGAAAAGAAAGAAAAAGAAAAAAGATTTCAAATCTCTGGGGAAGCAGTACAAAAGCAGGGAAACTGGGATTGGAGGCGCTACAGGTGAGGCAGACATAACGTTCACTCTCCTCTCAGTACAGGAGGCTTGGAAGTGTCACCCACTGATCTTCCAGCACGACCTAACGGTAGCGAACGTCCAAACCGTCCAAACCGTCCAAACCGTCCCGTGAGCTTGTGGTGTTGGGCACTCAGTGCCACATGGCCATCGCCACCATCCAGCTCTACACTTTTCATCTTGCAAAATGGAAATTCTAAAATTATTTTATTACTTTAAGTGAGATACTTCAAAAACAAAACTGTTTCATTTATCTTCCTAGTCAAAGATAAGGAATAAAAATAACCAAATTATCTGTTCACATTGAATATTCAATTGCATAAAATACTTTTTCAGATTCCTTTCAAAAAGTCCAAGATTGAATAACCTGTTTCCTCATATCTAGGGTATTAAATATGAGGTGTGTCGGTGTTTCATTTACCAATAGCAAATACCGCCAACTGTAGCCAATCAAAAACTGGAAACTGCACCTATTTCAAAACTGGGAGAGTCTGGACAAGGCTATCTGAGAACGGGTACAGCACTGCAGCTAGTGCTCCCCCAGTGCCTGTGCACTGGTTTACAGATCGGTCTATGCAGTGCCATGCAGCTCTTCAGCAAATGACACAGAGAAGTCTACCGCATTGCAGAATCTATACCAGGTACTGTGCTTCATTTCCACAAATGATATGCTCTTTTAAATTAAAAAAAAAGGGGGGGGAGCTGGAGAAATGGCTCTGTAGTTAAGCACATTTGCTATTTTGCAGAGGATGAGGGTTGGGGTACCAGCACCCACATAAGGCAGCTTACTAGTGCTTACAACTCCAGTTTCAAGGAGTCTCTGGAAACCAGCACATATGATGCATGCATGCATATGTCCATGCATAAATCCGTGTTGATATAGAGAGACTCACATGTGCACATAAAATAAATCTGTCATATATATACAAACATATACACATATACATAGTTATGCATGGTAGCACAGGGCTATAGTCCTAGTTACTCAGGAAGCAGAGAATAGAACAGGACAACTTGAAACCATGAGTTTGAGATCAGCATGGGTAGGCAACATGGTGAGACTCTCTTTCAAAAAGCAAAATAGAGCAAAAAGGTAAATAAAGAAGAGATGAGAAGTTAATGTACAGAGAAACCAGCTCTCCTATAAAGGGACAAGTCCTTTGGCAAATGGCTACAACATACAGAATGCATGACAACCTATACGAAACTCTCTGATGTGGCCACGACTGCAGGAGAAAACACTTCCTGATATTCCTCTAACCACAGGAAGCCGGTGTACCCGACCCTATTAGGCCAAGGAGCTCTGATTCTGCTGTCCTTACACAGTAATGTTTGGCCTTTCTTGTTTTCTTTCAGTCACAATAACCTTTGAAAATGTAAATAATCTCAATCTTGGCACATAACAGAGGTCAATGGACGCGAGGAATGAGAAATGCCCCTCTGTGCAGCAGGTGACTTACAGATGCTGTGTGTTATGTTTGCCAAGGGACAAAAATCTCTTCCAAATGAGCTTCACAGAACTGTCCACCAGCCCAGCCATACTTCCTACAATTTGTACATAAAGAAAACCAATTTTCTCAAAGCATAAAAAGAAAGCAATTATTGAGAGGGAAAGCCAGAGGCTCCATGTGTTAAGATCTACTGTAACTTGAGGTGCTTGTGAAGTGCAACTCAAAGTTAAACAATGTCTACCGTCTTAGGAGGGGATTGTAAGAGGTGAGGACGAAAGCGACTTAACTTCCCCTATCGGTATGAATGTCAGAGTGCTTCTACACTAACGTGACTACTAAAACAGACCAGGTTCTAAGTCACACTATAGCAACCAACCCCAAACCACAAAAATATGGGAGCAAGAGGATGCTAGAGGGGAGAAGGAGCAGCTAAGGTAGCTCCTGTCTTCAATGAAACAACCTGTGACAGGATGTTCTGCAGTGCATGGGCTCCGGAAGTGCCCTGACTCCAGTCCAGCACTGCCTCAGTCCGACTTATAGAGAAGGCAGAGGCTTGCAAATTAAGAAGAGACAGGAAGTGTGTGCACTGTAGCAATGATCTTATGGAAAGTGCCTCTCACATTTCTGCCTAAAAACCTGACCCTCAAGCCATATACTACATTTGAATTGGGTTTAACTCTCAATTTCAGACATTGTTTTAGGGTAGAAGTCTAATAAGAGTTTAAATTTTAAGTGTTTTTACTCAAAACACTAAGCTCTTTCCTATTTGCCTGAAGATCAGAATTCATTTCTGCCTGCACTGTTTGCCAGTGCCCCAGGCAGAATGCATGCAGAAAAAAAGCATTGCTAACACAGCCGTCACGGATGTAATTAATGGCCCAACTGTGACTTGAAATGCTGTAATTTGTCCAAGAAGAGAAAGCAATTAATTTTAAAAACAGACAATCCAACCTCAGACCTTCCTTAAAAGCTCCTCTGCGCTTTTGGTGACCCCACCCAACTATTATCCAGGACGGTTTAGGTAACCCAGGGCAAGCCTCTTGTTGTCTTTTCTCTTCTAATTGAAGGGTGGTTTGAAGAAAATCTTCTCATGAATTCTTTGCAAACCCTCCAATGTTAAGAAATTGTGATCTTTTCAATTAGGATTCCATAAAGTGAACGCATTCTGGAACATAACTCAATTCATTGTTCTGTGGGAGGAGGAAGAGGAGGAGGAAGAGGAGGAGGAGGAAGAGGAGGAGGAAGAAGAGGAGGAGGGAACATATTTATAATTTCAAATGGAAGGCAAGCAATATTGCTGAACAAGAACGCTTACCTTCCTTCTGTGATCAAAACAGGTCAAGTTCCGTGATTTTCGTAAACAAATGTCTACTTGGCCATCAGCACATTTGCTGCCTGGGGCTCTCAATGGAAATGACAGAACATTTGCAAAGGTCCTTGCCAGAAAGCTCAATTTTCAATGGTCTGATACCCAGCTCTTTCCACAGCCCAGATAAGACAGCTGAAATGTGAGCGTGTCAAGGAAATCTTCTATTTCCCCAAGTTTCTAAATGCCATCCCCTGTACCAGATTAAACCACACTAGGAAATGCAGCTGGGCAGCTGGCAGGTTGGCCAAGAGATGCCTGTGTTGAGTTAGGGCTTTGTGTCAGTCTTCGCTTCTAGTCAGCATCACTGTAAGAAAATCTACATCTACAATACAGACACTGTCCTGGGTAAGCAGCCATTACATATGGCTAAGTTTACAAAGCAGGCAAACAGGGCTAAGGATGTAGCAAGTGATACAGTGTACACCCAGCAAGTTCAAGGGCCTGGACTGTACGCCCTACCCCACACAAATTAAGAATGCAGAGAAGACTATACATAGATATCCCGGCTTACTAAATATTCAGAAATAACAAACTGCTCTATCCCAAAGTATTCGCTGTGGTTGGTTCTAGGTGGGGAATTTGAAAATACTTAATTTGGGAGCTGGAGAGGTGGCTCAACCATAAAGAACATTTGCCCTCTGCTGGCTTCTCTAGGCACTAGGCATGCGCGTGGTGTACACACACACACACACACACACACACACACACACACACACACACACACACACACAGAAAACAAAGAAAAAAAGAGGTTATGAATTTGAAAGAGAAGGTGGTTACATGGGAAGGTTTGGAGGGGTAAATGTAATTATAATCTCAAAATTTAAAAATTTTAAGATAAAAATATTTTGAAATCAAAACATTTAATTTTCTTTGTATTTTCCTCACCTTCTATAATAGATATACTTACCAAGGAGGAAAAATTACCCAGGGGAAGCTTTGTGTAACAAGAAAAACAGAAAGACAACAGAGCAGTTTATTTTGTAATAATCTTATCCAACAGGCAAATCAAAGAAAAGTGGCATAAGATTGAGTTCCTCCTTTTACAATTTCTGCATTTTCATAGTTAGAAACTAATTTTCCTAATTAGAAAGGCAGGAAGACTTTCTAGCCCACAGCCCACTCTTACACATGCTGGCTACAGAGGGCTAAGCTTGAGCTTCTCAGGCCTGTGGTAAGTGGCTGGGGCCTAAGCAGGAGGACAAATTTGTAGAACTGATGGACACTAGGAATTGAATGTGTATAATCCTTTCTGTTAGGGAACGGATTTAAGATCACATAACCAAAATGCATGCATAAGGAGAAAAGTGGGCAAGTGAATAATTGCAGAGGGAGGAAGGGGAAAGGGTGACCCAGACCAAATCAGAAGAGCAAAATCGTGATGAATAAAGGGTGCTCGGCTGTGTTCCCTGCCAGTGCAAACCGGGACAGCTTTAGCACTCTCGGGAGGTACCTTCAGCTTGAGCAAGCCCCTGTGTTCAGACCTGAGACCACAGTGTCACCCATGTGTGCTAACAGTGGCCCACTTTTAGCTATAAGCTGTCTAGGAGGCAAAAGGAGAAGTCACAAGACTGTCCTATTGTTCAGGGTTACATGTAAGAGCTACTCCAGACACCAGGTCCTAGGAGACCATCCTCCTCCAGGCCCACTCAGGGAAGGCCGGTAAAAGGACCCTTGTGGGAAGCAGTCTGAGGGGCAGCAGTCTTAACTCATCCTCTCACAAAGTGGAGCACAGAAAGAAGGAAGATGCTGTTGTCCACTGTCAGTCAGAGCAGGACAGGGACCTGTGAAGATTCAGCCGCTAACTGACAAGGGCTGTTTTTCTCTCAGTATAGGAACCCTGCTTTAAATGTCCTTGGCATCCCTATGGGTATGTGGTTTCTGGGTATATGGTTTCCTCTCAAATTAACTGACTCACTGTGCTTAAGACATGCGTAATCTCAAGCTGTTACGGGAACAGGTGAAAAACAGAATAGAGAGCAGTGGGGAAATTCTTTTCAATAGTTAAGTTATGATCCTTAGACACAGACTTACCGGGAAAGCAAGGGTAAAAGCGTTTCTTCACTTTACAATCCAAGTACTCAGGAGACTGAGGCAGGAAGATACCCAGTTCGGCTGTATTGTTACTGAAACTTGTTCTAAAAGGGGAGAGGGAAACCTTTTTCTTATAATTTCCCACCTCAACAGTGGTCTGAACAGTGGCCCAGAAGGCATTTCCAAGTACTGGAAGCCAGCCCTCTGAGCCCAGGTTCATAACCAGCAAAAAGAACACTCACCAAGAGACCACAACTGCACCTTCTTTGAAATACAAGAATTAAAATGCAGAGTTAAAACAAGAGGTGGTGTGTGGTGGCCTTCTCTAGTCTCCAGTTGAGTAGTGAGGAGCTCTCTGAACAGCCTCTGCACTGCTGCTGTATGCTCAAAGTTCTTGTATTTTCCTGAGCTACAGTTCTTATTAGCCCCAAATAATCGGTTTTGTTTGTTTGTTTGTTTGTTTGTTTGCTGGGGGTGGGACGGGTATATAGTATATATAGACAAAATGTAAGTTTTCAACTCTTAGGCGAAAAAAGTGTATCAGAGAAGTTATGCAAACAATAAAACCATCCAGGCTTGCTCCTCGTCATCAGTGTCCTGGTGCTGTGAGGGGCTACCTGGAGTCAACCTGTTCACTAGCGGCCACCTTGACTCAACAATCACAGGCTGCTTTACAGCGGCTCACTCTTAGCAGGTGGAGGACTCTCAAGTATCATTACCACAGGAAACTGTGGCCAGCAAGGACAGACAGCTCATGAGTGCGAGCCAAGTGGACAGGCAGGTGCCGCTGTGCGGCCTCCCAGGCCGGCCTGTCTTCTCACCGGCACTTGTTTCCTGGCTACCTCCTTTTATTTCCCAGTGATAAGACCGGGGCAACAGTGCTCTCAGCCTCACACACACTTCATCCAATTCCACCTGCCCATTGTCTGCATGGCTGGGCAACATAAAAACTCCTTCAGATTGTGACTGGGCCTAACTCTTCAGCCAAAACACTTGACAAACCCTCCTGTGAGATTTTGATCACTATCACAGATCCTGCAGACTTACGTGTGGACATGGCCATCAGAAACAAACTCAACAAAGTTTAATACGACCAGCCACCAAATTGTAAGACCATCAGCCAAACTCTAAACACGGATTCCACCAATACTCTCATGCTGAGATACCACTGACCGTTTTGCAAAACTCAGGTTCCTGAGTCTGGCACATGAAACTCCAATTCCCCAAGCTCAAAAGGCAGTTCAAAGATTCAGAAATGGGCTCAGCCAATTAACTCTATGGACTAACGCACTACAGGAGGATTTCTTTTTTTTTTTTAACCTTTGACCCAATTGGTCAGATATAATTGCCCAATTAAACATACAAAGCCCGGTACCATCCATCCCTTGAGAACATTAATAACAACCTGTAAATACACAGAGCAGAATCTTACCATCACCTGCCATGGCTTCTCACCCTCTCCTCCTACCCTAAGCTCCCACCAGCTCACAGGTCTCTACACAGCAGCATAATTCCCACCCCGCCCCCACCCCTGCTGTTCTTGCTCTCCCCATCCTTCCAGTCCCTCTGCTCTGCTCCTGCTCCTCCCTAGGCGCTCTGCTCTCTTCCCCTGCTATTATTTCTCCCTCTCTGATAGTTCTAGCCAGTCTATATGTTCAGTCTACTTTCAATCTCTGCTCTGGAGTCTTCCAGATGCCTCTGGCTTTGTTCTCATGTGCGCCCCCCACCCACACATCTACAATAAAAAGCTTCCCCTTAACTACACTATGGACTGGCCATGCCATCAGTTTACATATATAGCACACAGGGCCTTCCCTCAGACAGGCCCTTGGTGTCCCTGCTGTCACTTTCCCAATAGCTCATGGCTGTCCTCTCACATCACCCACCACTGCTGTCACTGTTAGAAAACCTGCCACTGTCACTCTCGAAGGCTCCTTCTCAAGACTCAGAGGAAATGGGTGGGCATAGGGTCAGACTGCCTTTGCTCGATGCCCTTCCTTGGCACACTTCTGTGGGTACCTTGTGAGCCCTTGTCAGTCAACAGTCTCCAGTTCTTCATCTCAACTAGGCTCTGTAGGGCTGCAGCCCAGTATTAGTAATCGCTCAACAACAGCGAAAAATGTATGAATCCTGCTGGTGACCGCACTGATCGATCGATCCTAGAGTACTGACAGCACAGACCCTCCAACTCTGACAGATAAAAATCACACTCATTTCCAGACCACACCTTTCACCAGTGTCTTTCTACGCGTAGCTCATAACTTGATATTCGTTGTACTCTGAAGCACGCTTAAAAGTTGACTATGTGGATTTTTACATGTAAACACCTTCCAAATTAGTATCTGCTAAAAAGAGCTGCATGGAAGACAGCAACTGACCTGTTTCAAGTTCTCTCAGCTCAAGAAATAAGGAAATTGCTGATATGGTACGGAGAAGCAGCTCATTAAGGCTGACAAGAGGAACAGTCTGCCTTCTTTCAAAACATTAGGAAAGGTCATTAACTGATAAAAGCTATCTTGGGTAAGAGTCCTGTTCTCACCTTTTCCCACACCCCTCCACACGCTAATGCTAATCACTCCTGGTCAAAAACAGGCAGCCAACCACACCATCAGGGAAAGTAAATAGGAAAATAAAGATAAAAACTGTCACCCATCTTCAGGCCAGGGGCAGTAATATCCAAATAACTGTGAGATGTTAGGAAAGCTCAATTTCTCTCTCTCTCTCTCTCTCTCTCTCTCTCTCTCTCTCTCTCTCTCTCTCTGTGTGTGTGTGTGTGTGTGTGTGTGTGTGTGTGTGTGTGTGTGACTGAAAAGAGTCTCAGGCATCATCTTCAAGAAAGCTGTTCACTTCTTGAAACAGAGTTTCTCACTGGCCTGGAACTTAACCACTTAGGCTAAGTTGGCTGTCCAGTAAGCCCAAAGAATCCTATACAGTCCTCTGCCCTGCTTCCCCATCTCACCCCCCCCCCCATACCCGGGTCCCAGGCTAGCACTCAGGTTCTTGTACCTTGCAAGCACTTTAGTAGTTGGGCTATATCTCTAATTGAAGTTCAATGTTTGGAGCATTAGAAACAGATTGGGGGAAAGGAGCTGGGTAAGCCAGCAAAAGGTCTGTGATCTCAGGACTCAAGAGTCTGAGGCAGGAGAATATCAACCTGAAGGCCATCCTCAGCTACTTAGCAAGGTTTCTTTTCTTAAGACTTTAAACTGTGTGAACACAGATGCCTTGGAGCCTGGAGCAGTTATAAGCCACCTGATGTGGTTGGGTCCATGTCTTTTCCTTCTCAGAGCAGAAAAAGAAAGACTTCCCTTAAAAAAAAATTCCCTCCTCCCCATCCACCCCACCTCTCACAGGATTGGTCTGGTAACAGAGGCCATATTCCTAGCTATCTGGAAGCTAAAGCAAGTTCAAGGCCAGCTTAGACAACTGGAGACCCTGTCTCATATGAAAACTCAAAAGGGCTGAGGGTGGTGTTCAGTGATAAAGTTATTTATCCAGTATACTCAAAAGAACTTTCTCAGGACAGTACCTTTAGAAGACAATACCTTTTGGACCATAAGGAGGAAAATCTAAAATCAGGAGCAGGAAGTAGTGACTTCTGCTTGCAGTACCAGCAGTCAGGAGGGTGACTAAGAATTCAAGGCCAGCTGGACTACAGAGTGAGTCTCAGGAAACAAAACGAGATGTGTGCTCACTGGCTGCTCTTCCTGGAAACCTGGGTTTGGTTCCCAGCACCGGCATGGTAGGCAGCTCACAACCATCTCTAACTCTACTCTCAGAGGATCTGACGCCCTCTTCTGGTCCTATTAGGTACAGGGACACACATAGTACACAGAAATACACAGAAATACATACAGGTGGACAGCCATAAATATTAAAAATAGTAATAATGAAAAGGCAGGTTAAATTATTTGACTTGTGTGTGTGTGTGTGTGTGTGTGTGTGTGTGTATTGTTTTTTTTTTTAAAAAAAACTAGGAAAAAAATCAAGGAAATATGAACTACAGTTAGTAACTCCAGACATCCAATCAACCTGGTGATAATTAGCACAACAAATTACTACATGTGAATCATGATATTTTAAAGTAAAATACATAACAGACAAATACCTTTGCAAACAAGCCTACAGAAATTACTTTCTATATTCATTTATAGAGTCCCACTTTCCTTTCTGCTCAAAGCCTCAAGTGGCTTTTCCGCTCACTCAGAATGTAATTCCAGGAGTCTGAACAGTCAGACCCAGTTCCTTCTTTTATGGTCTTCTTGGGGTTCCTTTCCAAGCTGGCTTCCGCCTCAGCACCCAGCTTTCCTTTGTCAATATGTCTATCAGTGACAGTCACACAACCAGTCTTTCACTGTCTGACCCAGGGGGTACAAATGCCCCTTTCTCCAAAGCCTTCCCAACCAGCTAGCTAAAACAGACGGGACACCACCCTGCCCAGCCCCTGTTCTATTTTCTCCCACCACTAGTCCAAACTCTTTTTTGAGCCTGACCCTTTTAATACAACTAGCTGAACAAACATTTGACTTGCTGTGCGCGGGCGCAGACTCAGGTTTTGGATCCACAACGGCCATGCAGGTCACCTGTTTTACAAAGAGCTGAACTGTACCTAAGTGTACTTAAATGTTTGAAAGAACCAGGGTCACTCCTGTGAGCTTCACAGCTAGGCAGCTACACGGGATCTACAAAAGTTGGCTCCAGTTGGTCTCTATCTATACACTTTTGAGTTTCATTCTGCCTACTTTTAAAACTGTTTTGTGTCTCCTATTGGCTACCACTGCTTGGCTGTCTCTCAGTGGGGCCTAGTCTCTCTTCAGGGGTACAGCAGGTCTACGAAGTTAAGAGCATATACAAATGGAGTTGTTCTACCATTAAAGCCTTACACTACAGTAACTTTAGCCCAGGCAAGCATACATTCCTGGATTTTTCAAGGGCCTCTTAGCTTCCTTCTGGGTATCAATCCTCGGAAGGAAAAGGTAGCTAGTTACTAGTCCCAAAATGTAAATTCTGACGTTATCAATCTTATATCATAATGCCCTTACTAAAAGTGCTGGCATCTCCTTCATCTATAAACCAAACAATTGTCTTATTAAATTGAAGGAGGGAGAGGAGGGGGAGGGAAAAGAGGGGGAGGAGGAAGAGGAGGAAGAAGAGGAGGAGGAGGAGGACAATGATGACAACAACGACAACCACTACCACCACAAACTGAAGGAGGTTTTGTCTCTTTAAAGACCAAGTCTCATGTAGCCCGGGAGCCTTGAACTTCTAAACTTGCCTGCCTCTACCTCTTGAATGCTGGGAGGCTTTCATATGAAGAAGAATGAGCCAGGTGTGGTGGCACACAAACTCAGGCTCCACTTCTTATCTTACAAGATTCAAGAAGCAAGCTACTTTCACACAGTACTGTACACAGACCCTCAGTGTGAACTTCTGGCCCAGGCTGCAAAACCTGTAATAATAACTCACAACCTCTTAACCTCCCTCTCCCAATTCAGGCCTTCCCTGAATACTCCCTAAGGCTAGCCAGTCTAACTACAGGGCTGAGAGGTTGGGACACTGAGCATCAGGGAGCAGCTCTCCACCTGCTCCACTCTCTCCAGATCACAGATAAAGAGGAAGTCCTCACTGCCTAGAAGAAAACAATGAGGAAATC
This sequence comes from Rattus norvegicus, assembly GCF_021556685.1. Lineage (NCBI taxonomy): Eukaryota > Metazoa > Chordata > Mammalia > Rodentia > Muridae > Rattus > Rattus norvegicus. Next base: position 132,264,527 of record NC_141534.1, on the reverse strand, counting down.
GTAACATTTAAGGGTGACACACACTTAACTTCCAGATGGGCTTTGGGAAAGCATGGCCAACTATAAAACTAGTGTACACGACATGTACACTTGTGGTGTCGCTAGCACGACGATCCCTACTGATTTGAGCATATTGGTTCTATAAGCATGAAAATGTACGTGGAGAGGTAAGGAGTCACATCATCTGTCTGAACAAACTACTCTGGCAATTGTCTCCAGAGCTGAGACTTCATGTGATCTGTCACTAACATATAATTCCAGGGATTTATTTTCAAAACCACAACACAATTTAGTGGTCTCTTCCTCAATTTAATCTTATTACTGAAAGGGCATTTGTTTTATTTACATTTATCTATTGTCTGTTATGTTGTATAACAGTGCAAATGTACCTCGTCATGGCAGAAGTGTGAAAGTCAAGTTTGACGGAGCCCGCTCTCCCCTACTCTGTGGGATCTTTCTGAGGACCAAACTCAGGTCGTCAGGTTTAGCAGCAACTACCCTTTACCTAATGAGCCACCTGGAGGGAGGCTCATTTCCCCCTTTCTCATTTTTTGTTTGTTTGGGTTGTTTTGTTTTGCTTGACTTTTTTTTTACTTTCCAGAAGGGTCTCGGTGTTAGTCATCTGGCCTGGAACTCTATGTAGACCAGGCTGGCTTGGGTCTCACAGAGATCCATCTACTCTGCCTCCTACGTGCTGGGATTAAAAACCTATGCCACCCTCAATCTGTGACAAAGATACTAAGTCAAAGACCATCGGGGAGAAAGCTCTGGCCTAATGGTTCTCAAACTACTCTGTTAGTCCACACATACAGCCAGCCACCAGTGGCCTCTTGGGTCACTCAGAAAGAATTGTTCTTAGCAGGATGCAGCTTCTTGACATTAGCAGGAATGGTGGTCAAGACGTTCCATGCCTTTCCGCCTTTTCTCTTGCAATCCCTCACTTGACTTAAAAGAAAGGAGAGATCCAACTATGCTTGTTTTCTTATACCATCTGCTGCCTGAAAACTTAGACCAGAAACTGGATTTAAAAGCCAACGTTATAAAAGCACTGGCTATACATTTAAAACAAACAGCAACTAGTGTGGCCCTGCTCAAAACGCTTAGCCCCTAAATATCCATGCTCTGAAACCATTCCTGCCACCGACTGAATCTGTGCCTGGAAGAACGCCAAACTTCACCCATACAGTAAAGGTTTGTGTACTTCACACATACAAAAGTTTCCAATGAGTCCCTTCCTTCCCTTGAGTCCACCCCTCTTCTATTTCAGGTTCACTCCAATGGAAATACAGTTCTAACAATGCCCTCCATTCCAAAACCATCTCCTTTCTAAAGGCAGCTTTGGCTAATCTCTTTGTTAATCCTGAACATGATCACTGCCACTTCTACGACTCATTTAGCCCTACTAGGGCCCAGCTAGTTCCTACCACGCATACACCTCTGGGACTGCACTGGGGAGCACCAGGCTGTAGTCTTGAATTGACCGAATCTATCACGAAAACTGTTTTTTCCTCAAGGTTCTTTATCTCTAATTACCAAACCGAAGTGCTCAAAAGCGGAGTGGTCACTCTCATTAAAAGGAATGACTGTGAAAATCTTAAGTACAGTACAGAGGAGCCCTAGCCAGGTTAATTTAGGCGGGCTCTCCCTTCGAAATGACAAAGTGCCTATTTTAGAGACTCAAATTATACCTCTGCCTCCACTATCGCAGGTACAACACTGAATTTCCCCACCATCTTATGGGGGAGACTCGTTCCTTTTAACAAAGAAGTCCTGAACACAGAAAGCTTACGTGTCTTTCTGGAGATCAAGTTGAAAGGCACACACTGAGTGAGGCCAGTGTACTCACTCATCTAATCCTAAAGTCTTGCCCTTGAGAGATGCTCTCCATCCTCGTCTAACCACTGCTGCCTTTGCGCTGAGTCGCTGGCAGCTACCCGAGAAGCCTCCGGGGAACCCGTAACGCCGCCCTCCCGCTAGCCAGGATGCCGGATGCAAGCGATGGTATCCACGAAAAGGGGGCTCACCTGTAAGCGGCCACGGCGCGAGTCTGCAGGTATTTCTGGGCGGTCATGACTCCCACGAAGAGAAAGTTCCTGTCGCGCGGGACGCCCTCCGCGGCCGAGCCCTGCGGCCAGAGCTGCGCCCCGCGCGCATCCCCCGGAGCACCGCCGGGCTGCGACGCTGCCTGTCCTGGCCGGCATCCCTCGGGATTGGGGCGCCGCCGCGGGCCCACTCGCTTCAGCTCCGAGGCGCGGGGCAGGACGAGTCGCGAGGCCAGCACGAAGCCCAGCACGAGCCCGAGCAGCATGCTGAGCCAGGCGCGCCGGCCGCGCGCGGCCATGCCCGCGCCCCTCCGCCCGCCGGGCCGCTATCCCCGCCGCAGGCTCCGCGCGCCTTCAGCCCGCCGCCCCCGCCCGCGGAGGCCAGCCCGCCCTAGCGCCGCCTGGCCCGGCCCGGGCAGCGCCGCGGCCGCCGCGGGTCCGCCGCGCCCATCGCGGCTCCCGAGCCGCCCGCAGGCCCCGCGCCGGCGCTTTGTTCCGCGCGCCCGCCCGCACAGCCGCGGCCTGCGCCTTTAAGAGGGGACCATGCCCGGCGCGCGCGGCCGGCGACTCCGGCGCGAGGCAACAGCAGCTCCTGCGGCTCGCGTCCCCGGGCTGGCTCGGCTCCGCTCGCGCTGCGCCCGCCCTCTCGGTGCCCTGCGCCGCCTCTGCAGCTGCACATCCTCCGGCTTAGCGCGCCATTGCAAAGGAGCCCCTCACGTCACGCACCGCGCGTTAAGAAGCGGCCCGCCGGCGGCGTGCCGTGGCCCCTCTCGGGATCCGTCCGCGCCTCGTGATTGGCGCAAAAGTGAATGGGGGGCAGTTCACGTGGCCAAAGTTTAACAAAAAAAAAAAAAAAAAAAAAAAAAAAAGCACCCGCCCCGCAGTCTGCGGCCCGGCTGAAGGGGTGTGGGTTAGCACGGACTAGAGCGTGGCGGGCGGACTCTAGTCCCCGCTGCTGGGTACCCGCGGCCACACCCCCGTCGCCAGCGCTCGGAGCCGGCCGGGCACCGCACGTGGACTGAGTTGACCGGCTCCCCAGATGCCCCTAGAACTGCCACGCCCTACCCTCCCCAGGCCGACCTCCCGGCTCGGTGGCCAGGGCTGCCGGGTCCACACTGCAGCTTTGTACCCTACGGGCGTAGCCGGAGCCACACGGCCACGGTTCACCTTGGAACGCTTGGGGATTTGCGGGCTGAGAGCGAAGCGAGAATTACCTAAGTAGCTAAGGCTGACCTCGAACTCAGAGAACTCAGAGGTGTCCGTCTCTGCCTCTCAAGCGCTGGGCTTGAAAGCAAGCGCCACCAAGCCAGGCATATTCGTTTTTAAGAGATGGATGGGTAAATTACCACTAGATGATCAATACCCATATTTAATCCCAGGGAGCAGGGAGCTGGTTAGTACCCCTCACCTAAGCCCGTCAATATTTTCAAGAGTAGATTTATAAAATGGATATGGATTGTGTACTTAGGGGTGGAGGTGGGGGCACGCGGTTCCTCCGGAGCCATACACCTAGTTTTGTTTTGTTTTGTTTTGTTTTGTTTTGTTTTGTTTTGTTTTGTTTTGAAATAGGATTGATCTCTCACTGTATTAGGGGTCTCCAGATAGGCTAGGCTCGCTGAATGGATTTTTAAGTTGATACCAGTTTCCCTTACATTTGCTTGCTCTTAACTTTTATACATTTTGTTAAAAACAAAAGCACTTCAACTGGGGTGCCTACACGACAAATGTTTGTAAATACCAATTTTATTTCCTGGTCACCAATGTATTAGGACCTGAGAGGTTCTTTAAGAAAGAGCTTAATAGAACCCAGATGCTAGCTGAAACTGAAGATTACCTTGAACTACAGATCCTCTTGCTCATGGAGCTGAAGTGGCCTGAATTCCAGGCTTATGTGGTACCACCCCTGTTTTAAAGGGCGCCAGGGGTGAACCACTGGATCTCTGATATACTAAGCCAGTACTCTATGAACTACGGTCCCAGAGCCTGAGAAGTTCTCGTTTAATCAATTGAAAAGACAGGATACCGTGTTTGGGGGCCTACTCTTGTATCTCATTTCCATGATTAATAAATCAAACAACTGAAGTATTCCAGGTTAAGCAAGCCGTGGAGCTGTGTGAGGCACAATTCCTCCCTGCCGCTGAATGGCGGTTACTCCTGTTGATTCTTTAGATAGTACCACTGTCTTTGACACTTGTGATTTATTTAAAAAATAGTTCATCAACCCCCTCCCCTGACTCCCTCTGTAAGAGATGGTCCACATCTAAGAATAAAATATTCCTTGTGCAGTGAAAACCAGATTCCAGTAGTGGTCTCTGGGAAATACAGGACACCTAGCCATGAATCACAGGCTGGGAAACCATAGAGAAAGGTTCCAGTAAGACCATAACCACAAACCCAAGACATCCCCCGAGCCCCCAAATTCAGCAGCTGCCCCATAATTCACGCTCATTTACATAAAGCACAAACCTGGCAGGACACAGATGTTCAACTTTGTGACATAGTCAATGCCTTCAGTATCTTCCAGCCTGCTTCAGATGCGTCTATATTTCCTAACCTTAAGTCGAATGAAAAGGCAGGAGTGTGTGCTGGGAATAGGCTGAGAATGTTGAACATCTTGTTCCTAGTCTCCCGCTTCCTAGAAGTCCCTCAGTTACCAAGTCAACAATCCATGAATAGAGAAGCTTTGAGCTAGAGCTGCTCCTGGGAGAGTGAAAAGTGTGGCATTTACTTAGTGCGCGTTTGTACGTGCTCGTGCTCATGCTGATACACATGTGGTGGTCAGAAGACAACTTTCAGGAGTTGGTTCCCTCTTCCCACTTAAGTCATCAGGCTTGGCGGCATCTTGCTAACCCCTTCATGTAGATGTTTGATAACACACATCCCACCTGAACTGGATGCGTGTTCAGCCCGGAATGGGATGTGCGTTCTACACTGAGTCAGTGCTACTTGGCCAAACCCAGAGTCTTAGGATCTGACAGTCCCTTGGTTTCTATATGGGTGTTTCTGCAGCAGCACCCAAAGGGCTCTGTGGTAGCAGTCTAGGCTGGTGTTTCAAAATTTATTCAGAGGTGGCAGATCACCTACCCTTCTGCTCACATGAGTGCGAGTCTTTATGACATGATTAAGACTCATCTCTGCCTACGTTCCATGTTCTTACAAATTGCAGCTTTGTTCGCTCACACGGTACATTTGATTGCCTCTTTATAACAGGTATAACATCTTGTATGATTTGCTGAAATTTCTTGGAAACCTTTGGTAAATACCTCAATTGTTTGTTGGCAGCACGCCTCAAATAACTGTCAAGAGTTCCCTAAACAAGCTTCTTTAAACACAGCAACTGGCCTCAAGCCCCAAACAGAGGTCCCTGGGAAAAGGAGTCATCTTTTTTAATAAAAAAAAAAGTTTTTTAAAGTTTCAGACACGCTTCTTTTGTTCTTTCAGCAGGTTCTTTCCGCCGCTTGCAGAGAACAACTGTAATGGCCGTTCTAATATCACCACTGAACCCCGGTTAGTCCAGCAGGACTTTGCTTCATTACCAACCCTTCTATTAAACTCACAAGAAAGATCCTCATTGCCTCAGTCGTTCTTCTAACCAGGAGTGACAGCACACACTTGAACTCCTAGCTGAGGCAGGGGGACTGCTGTCAGTTTTAGGCCTGGGAAAGTTGGTGAGATCCTGTTTCAAACGTAAATAAGGAAAGGGAAGGGAAGGGAAGGGAAGGGAAGGGAAGGGAAGGGAAGGGAAGGGTTGGGTTTCAGGTATAGCTCAGTGTTTGCCTATTACACACATGGCCTTGGGTTCAATTCCCAATACTGCCCAATTTTTTTCTCAATGTTTCTCAGTATTTCCCTCTATTTGGAGCATTTCCAGTCTGAGGCAGGAAACGACAATCGATTATCGATTATGTTACAGCTGCCCGACAGTAGCGGATCCAACATTTGTTGTCTAGAATGTTCTTAGTGCTGCATTAACCAGGGTTCTCTAAAGGACGAGAATGGATAGACTCTGTATGTTAGAAGGGGGTTTATCAGGGTTGCCTACGGGCTGTAATCCAGCCAGTCCAACAAAGGCTGCCTCCCAGTGGAAGGTCCAGGAATCTGGTAATTGTTCCTTCCATGAAACTGGGTGTCTCAGCTACTGTACGGTCTCTGCTGGAGTCTCAAAGAAGAAGGCTCTAATATCAGGAAAGGAATGCTTAGCAGCAGGGTAAGTGAACTTCATATAAAGAGTGAGGGCCAGCAGCAAGACTTCTCTCGGTTTATGTGGGCTGCTGCCAGAAGGTGCGGTCCAGATTTAGCATGGGTCTTCCCACCCCAAAGTGTCCAATCAAGAAAAGTCTCCCACAGGTGTTCCCCAATTCTTGGTTCTGTTGGTTCCAGATTTAGTCAAGTTGACAACCAAGATCAGCCATCACAGGCGCCTCAGGCATCTTGGTCCACTTACAAGCTCTATATACAATTTTTGTGAGGCATGGTGAGTGATTCCCATACAAGTATGCGTGCACATGCACACATGTATCTCAGAGACAGGGAGCTGAAAGACACAGCACAGCACTGTCAGACAGCTGGATGAAATAGAATAGCCAGATGAGACAGAATAACCAGTGAATGGCGATGCCTTCACGACAAGGTTTGCTCGCGTCAAGGGTTTGATCCTCCTTTAGCAAACACCTATGACTAAACATTGGTTAAATGCCATTCATCTTTAAAGCAAGGCCAGAGTTTCCACAACTGGACAGTTTGATCAATGGTTCCAGCCACAGGAGGACACCCCTCCCTTCTACCTCCCACCCCCCAGTGCTTGTCAGCTAGCTGGTGAGTCCCGCCAGCTTGGCAAGCTGACCCAGAGCATGGTCAGCTGAAGGTTCAGGTCCCAGTGGTCCACTGAGCCACTTTGGAAGAGTAGCTCAAACTCCCTTTGTCTTAGTGGCAGTCTGAGGAGCTGCAGAAGACAGCTTAAGCTACTAGTAGAGGCAGAAGACATTTGGATCTACAAACATCTAGAGTATAATTTTGAAGATAAGAAAAGCATTTACAGTGTAACCTTTGCTGCTAAATGATCCACCCACGTTACACACCCTGTTAACGGTGCCGGCTCATCTGGCCTTAGCACTTACCCCACAGGTGCTGACTGTTGTCAGCCAAGAAATGAAGGCCTTTCTGAGAAGTGTCAGGAAGAGGGCAAGACACACTTTGCTGGGGGAAAGCAAATCATATAACTCGTTTCAAGGCCGAGTTTTTCATTGTCAATAACAGAACTTACTAGTTACTTATATTGCCTGTGCTGTGAGTGCATGCGTGCGTGCCTTCAAGGGAGCGCATGTGCAGGCTTGAATCTAGAGTCCTAAAGTTGATGTTGGGTGTTTTCTTTTGGTTACTCTCCACTTTATTTATTGAGGCAGAGTTTCTCGACAGAAGCAGAGTTCTCAAATACAGCTAGTCCGAGCCAGCTTGCCACAAGGATCCTCTTTCTTTGTCTTTTCTGGGAACACAGGCAGCTGCCACGTCTGCTTGGTTTTCATGTGGTTTTGAGGGATCCTAACTGGGCCTCCCACCAGCATGGCAAGAACTTTATCTACTAGCCCACCTCCTCGGCTTCTGTGTTAGCTTCTGATCAAGCAAGCTCACTTCTAAGACTTCTCCCTCATCCACCCCAGTACAAAGTGCCTCTTAGATGGGTTATTCCTGGCTCCTTGGTGTGTAAGGGAACCCGGATGTCCGTTTATTAGACTGTGAGTGGAAGAGAGTTGCTGCTCTATTTGTGGGACTGTGTTCTGATATCCCATTGTAAGTTGGGAAGGCTGTGGGATACACCTAAGGTACTAAAATACCCCAGTGTAGCTACAGGGCCCATGGAAAGCTCATCGTCTCCCCCAAGGAATTATATGACTGATGGTGGGGGTGCAGTCCAGCATCAGGAGAGAGGACTGGATCGCAGATCACCAGCCTAGGAAAAGAACAAAACTCAAAGTGCAGTTTCTACTGAATGCATTTTACTTTTGCCCTATTCTAGAGGGGGGAAAAAGCTAGAAGCCACACTTTCCTTTTTTCCCCAATAATGTTTTATTTATTCACTTTATATCCTCATCATCACAGCCTTTCTCCCTCCTCTCCTCTCATTCCCACAATTACAAATCTCCCCCCCACACCCCATTAACCCCTCTCTTCTCCAGAGAAGGGAAAGCTCCACTTGGGTACCACCCCACCCTGGGACATCCAGTCCCAGGTGGACTAGGCACATCCCCTCCCACTGAAGCCCAACCAGGCAGTCCAGGTAGGGGAAGGGTATCCAATAGCAGACAATGGAGTCAGAGATAGCCCCGCCTCCATTCCAATTGTTAGGGGACCCACGGGAAGACCAAGTTGCACATCTGCTATAAGTGGGTAGTGGGTCTAGGTCCAACCTCCACATGCTCTTTGGTTGGTGGTTCAGTCTCTGTGAGCCCCCGTGGACCCAGGTTAGTTGCCTCTGTATGTCTTCCTGTGGTGTCCTTGACCCCTCTGGCTTGCTCACCAAAACTCAAGTTTTCTTAAATTGGGACCATCTGTGTCCTACAATTGTAAGGCAGAGAGAAGGGCTCTCTCTCCACTCGGAGTTGGAAAGAATCCGACATGATGGGGCACACACAGCAGTAACAGAAAGCATTTCCTTCGTGTCTTTATTACAAAATGCAAAAGATAAAAGGGAAGACCCCGGGGAGCCGGGGAAGCGAGTGGTCTGAAAAGCGAGTGAATTCCCAGGAGCTGCTTTTCATCTTGGTCTGACTTTTAATTATGTGAGGATTTCACAACCACAAAACGATACTCTACATACATCAGCAAATTTAATGCTTTCAAATATTGACAGTGTAGCTCGTTAAGACAATGGCTTCCGCCCCACAATTTATTCAATTCTCTATCTTTCTTGAGTGGAAACTGAGGCCCAGAGAAATGACATCATTGAGGGCCAGCACCAGCCACAGCCAGAGAGCTTAGGCTAGAAGCAGGAACTGCCAAAACACTCTTTTGCATGTCTGGTTTCTCGCCTCTCAACACTCCACTAAAGTTGAAACTGCAAACAGTAAATCGCACTTTGCTTTGTAGTTTCCTTCTACAAAGGAAGTTCTCCCAGTAGGAAAATACTACTGAGAATCTTCCTAAGTCATTAAAGGGCATACACAGGGCGGGAATCCCTAATCGGGAAAATCTCAATCCCAAATGTCCCAAAATCTGCAGCTCTTTAATTGCTGACAGATGCCGTGAGTGAAAAACTCCACAGCACGATGTTTTGTCTTGTTCAGAAATTATTTAAAATAGTGCCTAGAATTGCTTTCGGACTAAGTAAATGAAGTGTATATGAAGTATAAGTGAATTTAGTCTCACATCAAATATTTCTCGTTATACACATGCGAAAGTTCAACGACAACCACAACAAAACCATCCTGAAATCAGCATTCCTTGCCTGTGAGCATTCAGAATTCCTCTCCACTCGGTTCACACTCAGCACCTCCCTTCACTTTGTTCTTGGGATGTACATAGTACTAAAGATTTATCTTTTTACACAGGTAGAAGAAAAAGGCTTCCAAAATGTTTTTAGCTAGTACAAGGTTCATTAAAAAGAAAAGAAAAGGTTATGGGCCCAACAACGAGGGAACTTGGAGCAATAGCGCCCCCTTCTGTTATATTTAGTCCATGATAGGATTGACAGGATTTTTTTTTTTTTTTTTTTTTTTTTTTTTTTTTTTTTTTTTTTTTAAATAACTGTCTATGGAATTCCACCATGTGGGTTTTGGGGATTGAACTCAGGATGTTCAGCTTTCACAGCAAGAACGTCAACCCACTGAGCCATCTGGTTCACCCAGGATTTCCTTAATCTTCAGTCTCAAAGAGAAAGATGAGCTGGGCATAGTGGGAGACAGACGAGGAGAATCTCTGAGTTCAAGGCCAATCTGATCAACGTATTGGATTCAAGGACAGCACGGATCACACAGAGAGACCCTGTGTCAAGAGAGAGACAGAGAGACAGAGACAGAGGCAGAGAGCAATGGTCACATGTTTCGTGGTCCGTTTTAGTCTGTTTCTAATTATTACCTAATCCAGTATTTAAGGTGGTGGTCTGGTTCTGGATTTGTGATGAAACTGTAAACGGAGAGAAATTTAACCTTAAAAAGCTGTAAGCCAGAATCTACCCTCAGCATCCTGAATTGAGAATTTTAGGAAGGCGGAGTTGACTTCTGCAAGTTTAGCAATTATTCCAACTGACCCTGATGCCCAGATTGATATGGGGCCATGGCCGACCTCTTTGATGAGCCTCACATCCCCCCATCCCACCCCGAGATGAATGCAAAATATCAGCCAATGCAAGTATCACATATGGGTGTAGATGCTACAGGGAAGCCTGTGTTCCTGGGAAGCACAGTGGAGAGGGTATCGGGAGTCTCCTGCAGTAGAATCTCAAAGCTCGGGCATTCACGGCTGCAGACACTGGGGAGGTTATAAATATGCCGTACTGCACGCAGGATCTCCATCGTGCACAGCCACGATGCAAACGATCATGAGAGTGCTTCCCCCAAGCCTGAGAAGTCCACGTCTCATGAAGTTTGGGTAGCAATGGAGTCATTTCATGTGCAGTCGGAGGGAAGGATGGAGCTTAGGGCAGAAGGGTGGTTTATGCCGCCAGTATTTCATCAGTAACCCCAGCAGCAATGTGAAGACATCTACGTCCCTGCTGGGTGTTGCAGCTTGGATCTGAAATGTCCTGCAAAGGTCCTTGTGTTCAAAGCTTGCCCATGAGTTCCTAGTGCTATTGAGACATGGTGGAACCTTTATGAGGTGGGATCTACTCTGTGAGTCCAGTCTTAGAGGCATGCCCTGGAGGGAAGTTGGGGCCAGGACTCTTTCTGTTTCTAATTTCCGGGCTGCCATGGGGTGAGTAGTTTCCTTTGCTGTGGGCTCCTGACACAATATGCTATGCTTCCATAGGCCCAAAGGCAATGGAGTCAAATGGCCTGGAAGGAAAAATCTCAAAAAGTAACATGTCTTCATTAGTATAAGCTGGATGTGGCCATGGTATAGAGTCCTGATTCTCCACGGCCGCTGCTGATGCTTCAACCTGTTCCATTAATGTTGAACTGTTCAAATGGGTCCAGTGCAGTGGTGTATAACTGTATTCCCAAGAGTTCTTCTGAACTAGTGTAAATTTGTTTTCTTCTAATTTTTCTGGATTGTGGGAGGGGTGTGGCATCTACATGTGGGTATGCTTGCCCATACACATGCGTGTGGGGGTCAGAAGTCAATGTACCCTCCTCAATCACTCTTCACCTCATATTTCCTGACCGAGTCCGTCACTGGACCTAGAGCTCCTGTTTCAGCTAAACTGACTGCCTAGCCCTGGAGCTACAGATATGTGCCACCATGCCCACTCTTACATGAGTACTGGTGGTCAAGACTCAGGGCCTCATGCCCGTGCAGCAAGCACATTACACACTGAGCCATCCCCTCTATTCCTTTGTGATATTTTTTCAGTCAGTGGGAGATGAGAGAGAGAGAGAGAGAGAGAGAGAGAGAGAGAGAGAGAGAGAGAGAGAGAGAGGACAAGAAGACAAGAGAAGAGAAGACAAGAGCAGAGAAGGAGAGGGAAGGGGAGGGGCAGGGGGAGAGGGAGGGAGAACTTGGAGTCTGTGAGATGGGTCAGTGAGTAAAGGAGCTGGCTACCAAATGGCCTGAGTTCTGCCCCAGGCCTGCATGGTGGAAGGAGAGAACTGATTCCCCCAAGTTGTCCTCTGGCCTACACACACACACACACACACACACACACCCCACCCCACACACACACACACACACAGAGGGAGAGAGAGAGAGGACACTTCTATTCTTTGGCAGTTTTACATCGTGCACCTGACTGTTGGGGTCCAGGAGTTGCCCCAGAAACCACACAAACACCAATCTCAGTTAGACAAGGATAGTTTGATGAGCATTTGTCTCACGACTGACTGACCAGGGCCATAGGACAGACTCAGGAGCTGGCTGCAACCACAGCCAATATCCTGCAGTGCTTTTAAGCCTGGGAATCCACAAACATCTGTTTCACCAATCAGGGTTTAGGGATAGGGGACTCCCTTAGGTACACGCCTTTGTTGCACATTTATCCTGTTCCCATTGGTGGGGATATTCAACTGTAGTGGGGGACACGCCTTGCCTAACATTCATGCCTTAACTCACCAACCAGGATGTCAGTTACCCAGGTACCTGTCTCTGCCAAGCAGAATGTCCGTTCCCAGGAAGATCTTGGGAACTTAAACTTTACCCAGCTCCTACTCAAAATGGAGTTTTCTTATACTGGTGCAGGCTTATAAAGGCAAGAAACCACAAAAGCTCAAACATAGGTGCAGGAAGTGCTGCTGGGTGGTTGGTTCGGGTCCAAGCTCATAGTGGCTAACTATACAAAGCAGTTCTAGCTGACTTCTATGGTGATTGGTTTCCAAGAACTGCAAAGCACAGAACTTAGCAGAAAGTGCAATCAACTGGATCGTGAGAAAGCTTCTTAGGAACAGCGCATGAGAAAGTTTCCTTATAACACTATTAACAGCACAAGATGGCAGGCTAGACAGGCAACAGTTATCCAGGCCTTAACATTTTACCTGGGCCTTAAGACTGAGCAAAGTCCCTCCCAGATCTTCCATATTCACCTCCCCTTGCAACCTCCTCACCACCACCACCCCTCACACAGAAGAAATAAAAAATTAAAAATAAAGGAAACGAAATAAAAAATAGCATAAATTATTATGTGTTGTCTGTATGCTCACTGGAGTGTGGTCAAATTCTTGGTGGCCTGCCCCTTATATAGAACTGAGTCCCTGTCCTCCTCCCAACACCTCTGTGGGGTTGGGGTTGGGGTATCACAGAAGCCTTCCATGGCCCTCCTTGTCAACGGTGCACCTGCAGTCATTGATATAACAGCAAAGGCGGCCTCTTTGTTCTTCACATCAGTAGGAGGCCCTCAGAGGTTACTTGAACTATGGTCATCACCGTGGCCTTAGGTTTTCTGTCTCACCCCCATCCCCCACCTCTGCGACAGCACAGCCTGTAGACATCCATGTGACTTCAGGCAGCAGCATATACCATGGTCATCTGCACGGCCTTCGGTGATAACACAGATCATGGACATCAACACAGACCTCTGCAGGGCAGAGCTAGGCCAGTGTCTGGAGTCCTGGCTCACTCAGCTACAGGGCTCTTCTGCCTCTCGAGCGCCCTCACCTGCCCCGGGCTGGCTGCCTCTTCTGCCTCACGCCTTTGTTACTTTTTAATATTAGAAACGAACATTCATACCACTGTGATGTGTATTTAATCCTTTCTGGTTTTGTTTTTCTGAGACAGGGTTTCCCAGTGTGGCCCTGGCTGTCCTGGGACTTTATATAGACAGAACTGATCCCGAACTCAGAGATCTGTCTGCTTCTGCCTCCTGAGTGCTGGAATTAAAGGCATGTGCCACCACAGCTGGGCTAAAATGTTTTATTTAAAAGATGTGGCTTCAGGGGCAGAGTGCTTGCCTAGAATGCCTGAGGCCCTAGGTTTAATCTCCAGTACTACATCTTTTACATATGTATGTATGTGCGCATATATATGTATGTATGTGTGTGTGTATATATATACATATATATATATGTATATATGTATGACTGTATTAGTTACTTTTCTATTGCTTTGGTGAAACATAATGACCAGATGCATCTTATAGAAGGAAGCCTTTATTAGGGATTATGGTTCCAGAGCAATAAGGGTAGATCATGGCTGGGGTCAGGGGGTCAGGGGGTCAGGGTAGCAGGTTGGAACAGGTAGCATGAGAGCTGGATTCACAGGCTGAGAGAGCTCACAATTCAACGGCAAGATAGCTGAGAGTGTGCTGGAAATGGCACGAGATTGGATACGTCAGTGTCCACCAGCAGTGGCACCTCCTCCAACAAAGCCACACCTCCCAAAGCTCCCCAGACAGGGCCACCACCTGGGGACCAAGTGTTCTGAGCTGTGTGGCAGCTTATCGTGTGAACCACCACAGCGCCTCTGACGCCATTCCACAATCAGTTCAAACAGTGAACTTATTCATCAGCCCATACATTTTCTTCCACAACCTCCTATTAGGGGCGTAGGGAAGAGACTTGCACAGTGGCCCAGCCAGGCCTTGCACTTCTGACAAACTTCTGTCTCGGGCTCAGTTTTCAGAGCCATGGGATCACAGGTGTGAACAAACCACATCTCATGTTGGCGTTTTAACATTTTGCTTCATAGCTCAGGTTAGCCCGGAGATCACTATCTTCCTACTCAACTCTTGTTTCCCTTTATAATCACCCCTCTTTCTGCCCGCCTCTCTCGGGCAAGCTGATGTGTGCTCCATCTCCGTAGCTCAGTGGGCCTGCACCGGGTTTTATATGAATGGAATCATGAGTATTTCTTCTGCCTGTCTTCTTTCATAAATGTTTTGAAGTCTGTCATGCTGTTGGCATGGGTTTCATTCATTCCATTTTATTGCTAAGTGACATTTTACGCTATGAATGACCAAGTCTGTCCACTCACCTGTTCTTGAATGTCTGTGTTGATGTCGTTAGGCTGTGACTGGTACAGCTGCTGTGACCATTGGTGTCATGCGCCTGCTTCTCCAGGGACCTGTGCTTCCCTCCATGCCCCTTAGTTAATACCTGAGTACACTGGCTAGGTAGTGTTGGGTGGTATAGTAGAAATAAATTCATTTTTTCAAAGATTTTTTTTTTTTAGCCAGGTGTGGTGGCATACACCTTTAGTCCCAGCGCTCAAGAGACAGGCGGATGAATCTCTGAGTCCAAGCTTGGTCTACAGTTTCAGTTCTAAAACAGCCAGGACTACACAGAGAAACCCTGCCTTGGAAAAAACGTTTTTAGTTCTTGTGTATATGTATCTTCCATATGTGCAAGGGTGCCTGAGGTCTGAAGAGGGTGCTGGATCCTCAGAGCTGGAGTTAATAACCTGCTGAACCTAGCCTTTGAGATGAGCAGCAAGCTGGGGTGATGACAAACTGTTCTTTTTTTCTCGTTTTACCCTCCAGTGTGGTACTGTGGATGGACCCCAGGGCCTTGCACATGTCAGCCAAGTGCTCCATCATGGAACCCACAGCCATCCTCCATTTTCTGTTCCCAGCAGAGAGAGATGCATGAGTGTTCCGGTTCATGTGTCCTCGTTGACACTTGAAAAAGCAATCTTAATTTCAGTGGTATCTCACTATGGTTTTGTTTTTGTTTTGTGTGTGTGTGTGTGTGTGTTTGCACGTGCACGCCTGTGTAAGGAGAACCTCAGGCCCCCTGAAGCTAAAGTTACAGATATGAGCTGTGTGGTGTGGGCACTGAGAACCTGTGGTTCTGTGTTCTGTCTCCCCACTGGCGGTGTCTGGATGTCACTGTGTGGGACAGGGAGTCCACAGTACACATCTCCCCCTTCTGGGCATACAACGTCACTGTACACCAGACAGAGGAGGATGAAGCCTCTGGGACAGGGGTCATGGGCCTCTGGTTTGGCCAGGAAAGATAGGAGTGTTGCAGCTCTGAGAGGGGAAATAGAGAGAGGTGGGCAGCTGTCGAGAGGCAGGTAGCCGGGGTCCAGGGCCCTGTAGCGGCTGTGGCAACAATGTCAGCAGCCAGGGCTCTGGTAAGAGCCTAGCTGGGCAGGTGGGTCCAAGATCCAACTGAGAGCTTGGGCTGGAGAGCCTTCTCTAAGTGTTACAGCTCAGTAGAGACAGCCACTCTCAGACGCTCCTTGGTGAAATAACTTGTGTGCTTTATCCCTTGTGGACAGGAATTATATGAAGCTCGGGAGTGGGTTTAGGGGCAGTGACTCCTGAAGTTAAAATGCTGGTAATGAAAAAAAAAATGCTGGTAATGCTCTATTTGCATGAGGAGGAGCTCCAGGTGCCGTGTTACATGACTGACTTCTGGTGCTCACCTCAGTTAGGGGTTGTGGCCACATGTTGCAGAGCAGGCACAGAGGTAGGGAGGGGGCAGCTCCACTCCTACTCTCTCAGACCTCTGAGATGCCCAGGGTTTGAGCATGCCCCACCTCACCAGTTCTTTTGCCAATCTGGTGGCCAGTCCCACATGCCCTACGAGAACCAAACTCCGGTTCTTTGGGAGAAGATCACACGCTTTTCACCACAGAGCCATTTCTATTTCCAACCCACTCCCAATGTGGTTTTTAATTTGCTGCCTCCTGACTTCTGATGCTGTGGATCTGGAAAGCACACTTCTAAGGAGTAGAGAAATAGCAATATCCTCAGAAGCAGTCAGAGGGTCCCTTGGTAAAGGTCTGTGAATGTAGACATAGGTAGACGGGCCACAGGGATCACCCGACTGCAGGGTCACGGCAACCAAAGGGATTGCAGAGGCTGTGGGGTCAACTTGCTGCTTCTGATAGCTGTTACGAGTATACAGAGTATACAGAGAAAGAGAGAAGCCGCAGATGGTTGTGTAGAACACAAGGGAAACCAGAGAGCCCTGTTGGTACCCCATCCTAAGCCTAGTTACATGAAGAGCTGCGAAGAACTCTGACCCTGGGTCTCAGCACTCATCAGTACACACACCAGGAGCAACACCGCGAACCATGATGCTTACCCCCCATGCCTCACTTCACAGCTCCTCATTGAGAAGTACATGGCTGTGATGAGTAGCCATAGATATTCCTTGAGCATGGGGCAAGATCCAATCTGCATACATGGGCAAGCAGTGGGCACGATTAGGAGAGTGGCGTCTCCAAAGCAGGCAGGAGACAGGACGACTGTGGAGGCTTATGGAAAGAGTTCAGGTTCACTGTTTTGGGAAGAAGGTCCAGGAGTGGTGATCGAATCTGCTGGGTTAGAGTAGCCCATAGTCTACACCCTCAGGTGCTGGCCCAAGTGGACTATGTGGATGAGCTCCCTCAGCTCCCATAGGTCGGCCTCCTGGAGCAGAAGCAGGTAAAGAATGGATATAGAGAGGTTTGTCTCTTGTCCTCAACATTAGCCTTCATATTAGCACTGTCCAGGGGAAAGTCCCATGCAACTTTTATGCCTCCTGAGCCTTCAGACTCCATCCTTTGCAACATGGGAGGGAAATGCTCACAGTGAAACTGTCTTAGTGGCTATTATAACAAATCACCAGAAAGGAATCGACTTACAACCACAGAAAAGTAGGTGTTCTCTTGATTCTGGAGGTGGTTAGGTCCCAAATGAAGGTGCTGGGAGTACCGTGCTCCCTTGAAGCTTCTAGAGAAGGATCCTACCTTGCCCTTTCTGTTCCTGGTCAGCCCAGATGTTTGTAGCTGTATCACCCCCATGGTCACATGGCCACCTTGAACTTGATTACAACTACTAATACCCTATTTCCAAATAAGGCCACATCCATAGGTACTAGGAGTTAGAACTTCGTTTTCTTAAAAGCCTAAAAGGCAAAGGTTAACTGATTTAGCAGATATTAACACATCCACAGGGGCTCCGCTTGTTCTCAATTAGGATCAGCCAATGGAAGGCATTAGAGGTGGTAGAAGGGAGGAGTGAGGTCAGAACACACTGGATCTTTTTCCCTGGGTCCCTGCCAATTGACTGTATGGCTCTCTCCTCAGATCCCTTCCACAGACACTAGCAACTGTCTGGTTGGTTACTTGAAGGTATTGACAGCTCTCTAGTCTATAAAGTAGGCCACTGCCTGATATTGTCCTGTGCCCAAACCGTGACTTCTCGCTTGCACAGTGCTTTTGCTGAATCTCAACCAGTCTGTACATCTTGTTCTCTGCAGGCATCAATTGTGGTTGTTTTTAGCGTCTGTGAGCTGGGATGTATTAATGGGTTGGTCAGAGTGGGGCTCTGCACAGTTGCTACTCAACTGTCCATTGTAAATCGTGAGCCTTAGGTGTAAGGTGGGCTAGCCTTGGCACAGACTGGGGCAGATTTCACACTGAAAACTGTGGGTCTATGTGAGGTGTTGTAGTAATTATTTAACCTCAAATTAGGGTTTCTATGCCACCTTCATTTACCAGATTATTCAGTTCCCAGACAAAAGACACATGACTTTAATCTTTATGATAAGCCTTAATCAGCACTAGAGCTGGGTAGCCATTAAGATCTATTCCCCTATCAGTAATTCCGAATTAAAACATGCTATGTTTCACCTGGGCTGCTCTTAACTGTAATTGGCCAGCACTCATGACCATGTATTAATAACTCACTTACCTCATGGCAACCTTCTCCTCTCCTTCTCCTCCTCCTCTCCTCCTCTTCCTCTCCTCCTCCTCCGACCCCCAAACCTGGGAACCCTGGGAACCTTGGAACCCAAGAACTCTCTCTTTCTTCTGCTCAGCTTTTAGCGGTATACATCTCTGTTTACCAGTCAGGGGTAACTTGGGGGTCAAGGTTACATAGAATCACTTGAGTAACATCCCTGGGGGCAAACAGGCCTTGGGGCCAGTATTTAACACTACAAGCAAAAGACCAAACCTCAACTGTGAGGTCACCTAATAAGACCTGGCCAGAGTTAAGCTAATTCTAAATGGCAACTTTATAATTCCTCCCTGCATTATAACCTTGTTGTGTGACTTTATATTGGTCTCCTAGCTTTCGCATTCTGAACTGCCTAAGTCAATGGGATTTGTAGCAAAATGTGAAGATTTGAAAATGTGGGCCAATGAGATTGATAGCTTAGTGAGTAACCCACAAAAGACTGGATGCGGAGGCTTGCACCCACACTCCCAAATGAAAGCAGAGGTGGAGATGGGAGAATCTAATGGAAACTCATGGGCCAGCTAGAATGGGGTACACATAGTGGCAGAAACAAGGGAGACCCTGCTTCAACAGATGGAAGGAGAATTCAGTTGTACTCTTCTATACATGCACCTGATGGTAACAATTAAAATATAAAAAAATGCAAACAAAGCAAAAAAACCATCAAACTTTACACCCTGATCCTGGACTTGAGTTGCCACATGAACAAGCCCAGGCTACCCTGCTTCAGACTGAGAGGCATAAGAGCCAGTCACCAGTTGCCTAGCTGACAGCCATGAGAGATGCCATGGGGCCCAGCCAGCTTCTAGATGAGCCATGAGTGCCAGCAATCAAGATTGGAGGAGTCAAGCTCCACAGCCCCTGGGGATAAGAGCTCATTTCACTCAGTGGCTCATGACGCAGAAATGTGAATGCTAATGGGCACATCTTCCAAATCAGGCTGCTCGACAAGCCCACTGCGTTTGCACTCCATTTCATCCCTTCCGGCCCTCCGTTCCAGGGTCTGCAGGAAGTTCCGATGCTGCCAAGGAAGGTATGAAATGACCTTTTTTGGTTTCAAGTAACCAAACCTCACCAAAATAAGGAGGGGCTGTGTTCACACTTGCAGAAATTTACTTATGGTCTAAGGCTACCAAAAAAGGTAGCTATGGGCCAGTGAGTTTCCCAAGTATCACAAGGGCCACTCCCGTGTGGACCCCAAGGAGGATGCAGCTACTGAGGAATCGGCCTGCAACTGCTACACGCTGGAGCCTTCTCTTCATCTGTGAATGTCTCTGCTCCCTCCAAATTATTGCTTATTTTTACATGTTTATTTATGTGCTGGTGGCAGGGGAGGCACGCATGTAGAGTCTGAGTACAGCTTGCAGGAGTCAGTATGTGGGCATTCGAGAAAAAAGGATGATGTCCAGAGGCCTGGCCTCTACCCGCTCACCTGCCTGGTGGCCTGGGTGCAGCGGAAGCCAGTACAATGTGCAGGTTACGGTGGAGAGTTGGGAACGAAAGAGAAGGGGACCTAGTTGAGCACTGTGAAAAGGGGCAGACCTGGAGACTCAGGGGTGGAGAGGAACAGCCTGTGGAGAACTGTCTACCCTGCCCCCTGAGGCCATGGTGAAGTCCTGGCCAGTGCTGTGGCTAAGGGCCATGTCTTGGTTCATGACCATGTGATAGTGTGGGGCCTGTGTCACTGTGGCCCAAATTACCACCAAAGGCCAGGTGAAGTCTAGGATGCCACCTGGGACCCTGTTTGTCCAAGGACTGTGTAGAACTGTCCCCGTCCCTCAGCAGCCGCTCAGGCGAGCCCTGCACAAAGCCTGGGGGGCACAGTAGAGCCTGCCCTGAGGACATGAGGGAGGAGGGCTGGCCCAGCCTCCTGCCTGCTGTGGCATTGGGTGAGTTAGCCAGAGCCATGCTCCAGAGCTCACCCTGGTAGTGTGGGTGCATAAGAGCTGGTGGGCTAACCAAAGGACTTTTAGTTGGCCCGCACCAACATCTACTCCATCTATGAACTGCTTGAGCAAGTGAAGGGACTGGTCTTGCAGGATCTCCATGATACAAGGGTAACAAGATATTCCTAGTGTGGGTACCAAGAATCCCCAGTGAGGATCCTGCATTGATGGTACAGCAGAAGCCAGAGAGAGGCCTTGAATCAGACCAATGACTCATTGCAAGGAACAGCTGCAGGTAAAGAAGTGTGGACAAAAGGGTGTACAGTGAGACACACTGTGACACACTACGGTTTCCAGATGAGACTTTTCACTTGTTTGTATGTCCTTTTGCAGGGGAGGTTGCAAGGGCAGAGGGAAAACATGAAGGGATGGGGAGATGAGTGGGACTGCGGTGGATAATATGAAATTTACAAAGAATAAAAAGTTAAAAAGGAAAAAAATACTGCCCAGAGAGAAGCTTTGAGCACCCTGGTGACTGGAAGGCAGGAAGGTGAGAAAAAGCAGCATCTGAGCAGCCGCCTTTCCGTAGTTTCTGCATGTGGTCAAGGCAGAACACAGCCTGGGCTTCAAAAAGGCTTTATGACTGGCTCAGTCTTTCCTTCCACGTGAGCCTTGGGTTCTGACCTTTGTCCTCCTGCTCTCGGTTGTCTTTCTAGAGCAGGTAGACCTTTAGTGACCCCAGGCCACCCACCTGAAGTGCTACTGGCCTCAATCTGTCCCACACAATTTCCACCTTAGTTGTTTCTTTAGCTGGACTAAGCCACCCACACGTTGATTAGCTAAGGCTTTGGGGAAGGAACCCAAGTAATAGATGACTCTGACTAACGCTAAGTGAGTTACTTAACCCCTCCGCTTCCGTTCCTAAAACCAAACCTCCTGCTTCAAGGCAGGTATTAGCTGGGTTTGCAGTGAGGGCTTTTCTAAACTGTTGAACAGGCGGCATCTCAATGCGAGCCCATTAACTATCAACAGGTAACCTTGCTACTCTCCATCAGTTCTGCATGACACCTCCACCAAAACCCACCGGAACCCTAACTGTACAGGAAGACCACTCTGAGTTCTCCTGTTTCTCCTCCTTAGCACACTCAGTCCCTGTCGCCTCTAAGCCTTAATGAGCTATTTGCTTCTGATTGCAGTGCTATGTCATCCATCCCAACTCTTCCTCAAGTCCTCCCCCAAGACCTTGAGCCTCCATTCTGCCCTGCCTGTCCTTGAACCCCAAACCCCCACCCAGCCTCCTGAGTACTCGACTCCAGGAAAGCACAGCTGTGCGGGACTCCCCGCTTAAGCCCTATACACACTGCTTTCTCTTTCAGGTCAGACAGACGAGCACACACCATTGTGCCTCTGTAGACTTGTAAGTTCCGAGCCAAGTGTACTATTGTTTAATTCTTTTTACTTTCCATGACTAATTCTACAGCAGAAGTGTCCAACACCCACCATGTAAGCCAAATCGAGCACGAGTTAAGAATGGTTTTGCCATTTAAAACAATCCTTAACTGATAAAAACGTCAAAGATGGGAAAGCTGGGCATGGTGATGTGAGGCTCAGCACTTAGGTGGCAGAGGCTGGTGCATTTCTTAGTTCAAGGCCAGCCTGGTCTACAAAGTAAACTCCAGGACAGCACATAGAGAACAGGCAAACACATCAAACGGTGACATATACACACATACATCACCAACAGAGTCTTGTAGCAGTCCCCAGCTGGCCCTCTCAAGGACATAACTAATGAGCCACAATGCATAAAGAGGCCCTGGCAGTTCAAGCAGACTTTGCTGTTGGCTTTGTGTGGCAAGATGGGGCTTTGCTACACAGGCCAGACTGGCTCTCCCCTGGAGTGTGAAGTATTTACAGGCAAACTCCTACAGGCCTACCTGCTTTCTTGGAAACATGTTTTAGCAGTTTATTTCGATGTGCTTATGTTTCCTTCAGCAAGATCTCACCAAATAGCTCTAGTGAGTCTAGAACTCACCCTGTAGTCAGGACAGCCTCGAATGTGCAGGCATCCTCAGGCCCTAGCATCCAGAGTGTGGGGAGATAGGCAGGCACCACCACAGCCTGCTGTGCTGTGGCTCTATCCTACTGTGTAGCAGTTGAACCCCAAAGAGTCTGTGAACTTTTCACCAACCATCTGCCAGTAGCCGTGAGAAATAAGTAATTGGAGACTGTGACTGATAAAAAGCTGTTTACTGTCTGACAAAGTCAAGCTCACAAAGAAATTTCCTTGAGTTTAATAAAGATGCTAAAAATGTTACTTTTTAAGTAGTTAACTTTTTTTTTTTTTACAAAGTTCTGTACATAAAATAAATATACAGAAGCAAACCCCATCAACTGTGTACATCAGTAATCCTCACTGGTGGGCTCACCATTTATAAGGAAGACATCATTCAACGCATCCTGTCACAGAGACCACCCTGTCTGTCATCAAGGACTTCTGCCCCAAAGGGCCATCACTGGGCCTCCTCGATGAAGTCTGAGAAACAGCAAGAAGCCTCCAACCTACTGACTAGCAAGTGGCCACAAAACCAATAGCTGTCTCGTCTAGAGTGTGGCCTAGTGGCAATGTCTATGACCAAAGCCCTTAAAATATGAGGTGTTCAGAACAGAAATCAGCCCTACCTCTCCTTGGCCAGTCACTGTGAAAGTGTGCGTAAGGCAATTGAGTTGAGGGTTAAGGGTTCACCTTGCTAATGTCAAAGCGACACTAACAAGAGTCTTAGCTTCATCCACCAGATGATGGGCCCCTGCGTCCAGGTCTCCAGGAGCAGGTTCCACCCCCTTCACCTGTCAGAGGGTTATAACCTGGAAATGAAAAGGAAACAGAACCACTTCAATGGCTGGAAATCTGGGAACATCCTATATTAAAACTGTAACCACAAATCTAGCATGTAAATTGCAAATTATAGATTCCCTCCTCACGGCCATTTCTAAGGGACTTTAGCTATTACATAAAAATAAGGTGGGTGAGGACAGTAGTGCAGCCTTCAATCCAAGTACTTGGGAGGCACGGAAAACATCAGTAGGAAATTACTCAAGATAGCTCTAAGATCCAATTATATAAAGACTCGAGTCACCCTATATCAAAAGATGTATACGTTCAAATAAAGGCTACTGACGCTGCAGAAAACTTCTGGATGTGGGTCTCACACCTGTAGGCCCACTCAGGAGGTTGAGGATAGACCATCTTGGCTGGATAAGGTCAGCCTTAACTACACAACGATTTCCAAAACAAACTGGGCTAGGTTTGAGACCTTGTCTCAAAAACAAAACATTTGAGAGGGTGTGATGGTCCAGGCCAATAGTTGAGCACTGGGAGGTGGAGGCAAGAGGAGCAGCAGGTCAAGGTCACCTTGGCTACATATGGAGCTGGAGGACAGAACAGGCCGAAGACCTTGTCTCAAAACCAAGTCAGCAACAGAAACCATACCCGACAACCAGGATGGAACTTTCTACTTCTGGGAGTCAGAACTGGGTCACCTACATCCCTTTTCCATCTCTCCCTCCCACATCAGCTCCTCAGCCAACCAAGATGGATAACTGGGTCTTTGCCAAACAGCCCCGTCTCCAGAGCCAGCCAGCCCTTCTGTGAGCTGGTTCTTTCCTCGCTCACTGTGAAACCTTGCCTTGAGCCTTAGTTTCCTCCTCTGCAAAGCCAGGCTATGTGGGTTGGCCCTAGCTCAGGGCTGCTGGACAGCACAGGGGCCATGCACGAACTTTACATGTCTGGTGTTTCCTTTTCCACAATGTCCACTGTGTATTCAGTATCTGAGAACTTTCAAGTTCCCGCCCTTCCTTCTGCAGTGTCCCTGAGCTCTGCAGGGCAGTAGGGGAGATTCCTAACACGCCAGGTTCTGCTGCCTCAAACTCAGCTCGAACCACAAAAGACTGCTGATTCCTCCTTGTGTGTATTCCATCTTCCTGAGAGATGTGAAATCCCTCAGGGACAAACAGAAGACGCGCTGCTATGGTGTCACCTGGGGAGTCCAGTCAGACACACAGAAAAAAGCTGAGTCAACGTCTGTCCACGCCCTGAGAAAGTTACACTCGCAGGAAGAGGGCAGCACCACCAGGAAGACAGCGTCTCCCCCATCATCCTAGCTGCTTAGGCACTCCGCAGCTGCTTCCCTCATACTGAGAGTCCTACACTTGGGACCCAAGTGACTTTAGAGACAGAATCTCAGTGTAGCCTAGGGTGGCCTCCACTTGAGCAATCCCTCTGCTTCAGCTTCCCAAGTGCTAGGATTCATGCATACATCACATGCTCTCTCTCAGCTGGAGAATCTTACTTTTAAAGGGAAATATAGAGCTGGGAGGATGGCTGCTCAGTGGGTAAAAGGACTTGAGCAAGCACAAGGACCTGAGTGGAAATCCCAGCACCCACGTGTAGAGTCAGGCACAGAAACACACACTCTTGCAACCCCAGTACTGTAGGGCTAGAAACAGGACTGCTGTGGCTTTCCAGATGCCACACTAGCTCCAGCATGAGGGAGACCCCGCCTCAAGGGAATACTGTGGAAACTGGTGGAACAAGAGACATTGTAATGTCCTTCTCTAGCCTCTGTGTAGAAGCATGGGCACGCACAGTGCACACACACCACACACACAGAGCACAGATAAAAAGACAATATGTTTTGTAAGTGTTGAAAATCCTAGATGTTTCTTTCACATTGCTAAGTTCTTACCACCTCCCCGTAAAGGCTTTTTGTCAGATTTTCCTTTGGGGATGACCGATGAAGTAGAAGGTCCAGGACCATCTTCTTCCTGTTTGAACAAACATAGGCTTAAGAGTCAATAAATTCTACTTGGGGCTACAATATGCTATGTTCTGGGTTCAGTTTGCAAAGCCACAAAACCACTCCAAACGCCAGTACTCTACATGACTAAGTATTGCCTCCTCCGGTTACCTGAGGCCTTCCTGAGTTTCTTTTGTAACTTCTGCCTTCTTGCATGCTGTCCCACATTTCAATCTTCTGTCTCCTTTTCTCTTCTTCAAGCTAAGAAAGAACCACACACAATGAGCCAGGCAGTGATAGTGTGCATCTTTGATCCTAGCACTTGGAGGCAGAGGCAGGAGGATCTCTGAGTTTGAGGCCAGCCTGGTCTACAGAGTGAGTTCCAGAGAGGACAACCAGGGCTGTTACACAAAGAAATCCTGTCTCAAAACACACACGCATGCACGCACGCACGCACACACACAGGGGAGAGAGAGAGAGAGAGAGAACGATATACAAGAAAGCACACATAGGATGCATCCACAAGCTCCTATTATTCTCAAAAAAGTGCTCATTTTAGGAAATCTTAATTCAAACATCTTCCAAAGCAAGTCTTCACTTCCATCTCTTAAACAGCAACCACACTGCTGTAGAAAGCTGGGCACTGTGGTATGCACCTGCAATCCTGGCCCTCGGGAAGATGAGAGATGACTAAGTTCAATGCCACCCTGGCCTACACAGTGAGACCCAGTCTCAAAAATGACCTGGAATGAGTGGGTGTGGCTGGGTTTTATCACCTGAGTGGCACCTGGCTGTGCCTCAGGCACTGGATCATAGGACAACAGATTTCTAAGTGCACTGGAAAGTTAAGCAGTGTGGAAACCTAAGGGGAGATGAATCCCAACAGAAAACCTGCACTCCCTAATGAGCGCCCAAGAAAAACACATGGTCTTTGCTCTGCTCCCTGTCCCATGGACCGTAGGCCTTTTTGCAAGCAACCAAGTGTCTCAGTGGACATGGACGACAGTGGTTTGCCTGATCCCATTTCCAGCGCCATCCATTCTGCACTATTAAACTGTGATAGATAAGGACATGTGACAAGATTCCTTAAAAGCATATATTCTGCAGATCTCCCATAGCATGTACATCTCTTGCTAAATCTGCCCTTCAAGCTTCCATTGCTTATAAAAACAGGAAGTTAAGAAAAATAGCAAATACTTCTTAACATAATGGTTGCTTTCTATCGCCAGCTACATCAAGAAGCCGGGTGGTAGTGGTGGCAGTAGCAGCCCACACCTTTAATCCCAGCACTTGGGAGACAGAGACAGGTGATCTCTGTGGGTTTGGGGATAGCCTGGTCAACAGAGTGAGTTCTAAGACTGCCAGAACTATACAGAGAAACCCAGTCTTGAAAGAAACCAATCAACCAAACAAACAATAAAAAATACCCCAAAACAAGCAAGAAAAAGAATGTACGGTATAACTGAGTCGGGCCTGGTGATACACACCTGTGATCCCAGAATCCCCAGCTCTAGGGAAGCACAGGCAAACTTCTGGCTAGCCAGGGCTACATGAGACCATGCCTCAAAAAACAAAAACAAAAACAACAAACAAAACAACAACAAAACAACCAAAACATATCCAATCCATCTTAACAAAACCAAAATCAGAGGGAAGAGGGGTGTGCAGGATGGCTCAGCAGGCAGATTGCTTGCTGAATAAGCCGGATGACCTGTGTGAGCCCCAGAACTCATGGTAGAAGGAAAGAATGGCCCTGTAAGCTGTCCTCTGACCCCCCATAGCGTACCATGGCATACATGTGACTGCACTCACACAAACTTAATAAATAAATAAACGTCCCAAGTAGATGTACAGCAGATAAATTCTAGCATTACCTATGAGAACTCTAAGCTAACTATGAGCCAGGCAGATAGGATAAACGTTAAGAAAAAAAATGCACATACTATTTCCATTTCTATGGAGAGGGACTCACACAATATGCTCATAAAATATTAGATAAAATAGATCTGTGAAAATACCTAAAATAATTAGTATTACATGGGCTATTGAGGCAGCAGGTAAGAAGCAGGGACAGTGGAGACTTACTCCACAGAACAGACTTCTATACCACATGTTTCTAATTATGAACTTTAACATCAGTAGCAAACACTTCAGGCCGGTGACTGAGAGTTTGGACAATGAACTTCCACTGAAGGCTGCTACTGGAAGAAGTGTGAGGAGGGAGGGTGTATGCTTGGCTTGTGTCTTGTTATGTCCTTTCCTTCTGAGTCCCAGCCAAGCTAGGCAGACCAGATCCAAAGAGATGACCAGGCAAAAATAAGTGAAGCTGCAACCTACAGCAGAAAGGCACATGTCCTTGGACACCTCAGTAACGCAACTAAGACTATAATAAAAGGACCAAATCCTCTGGTGCCTCAAAGCTGACAGAGGGTTCTTTCTGTGGGGATGAGACAGGCTCTGGAAACTTCTGGACTGAAACTAGAAGGCAGTCATTTCAGTGAGAGATCAGCTCAATGCTGGTGTCAAGTGTGAGCTGAATGAAATGTCACCAGACTCTTGCACTTGAATGTTTGGTCTCCAGCTGGCGGCAGGCAAGGTTTGGGAACGTCGTGGAACCTTTGGGAAGGGCAGCCTTGCTGGAGAAAGCATGTGGATTTTGAGGACTTATAGCCCGGCTCTATTTCCTATCCTCTCTGCTGCTTGTATGAGGATGAAGAGCATCAGTCTGCTTCCTGCTGCCATGACAGACTGCATCCTCCCCCGGGACTGTACACCAAAATAAACCCTGTCTCCCCAGCTGCTTTTGCCATTCCATCATAGCAACAGAAAAGAGCCACCACCTGATACAACAGTCTCCTCCCATGAGAAACCTGGCTGACCTGGCAGTTCTTATTCCTTCACCTCCACCAGCACAGTCTCCATCCAGGCCCTACGCTACCCTTTCTTGGGTCTTCTGAAACCCGCTGCAGTGTGCTCGACCACCCTAAACCAGGTAATATGCGATACGAAACTGCAAACAAAACTCAATACGAAGCCTGTAATGCCAGCACTCAGCATCACAAGGTGTCCAGGCACGGGGGAGACAGGCTGGCATCTACCCTGGCTCCAGTGCCCTGTGACCCGGGCACACAGTTTTGTTGAACAAGGCTGTTATAAGAAAACACCTGAAGGCAAGACAAACAAGAGATACACTTTTCTTCAAGCGTTTCTCTCTTGACAATTCAAAACTGCACAAAGCAAGCATGCTGGCCAACAGTAAACTAAATGAAATAATTCCTGATATCCACCCAAGACAAGTACTCACTCGCTCCCATACACACACCACCCTCATGTGCCATGTGAATTTCACTGTCATAATGTATTCACACAGCTGTTCCTAACTGCATATTTTTCTCTGTATCACCAATGTAAACACAGTAGACTCTAAAATGCATCTTGAATTTAATGAGACACGACCCTGCTCTGAGCTTGCAAGTAATATCAAGGGCAAAAGTGTGGATCAGCAGTAGAGACCTTGCTTAGCATGCTCAAGGTCCTGAAAAAACAAAGACAAGACCCAACAAATTTATTAAGTCAACCCAGCTCATACCTGTCTTAGTTTTTCCTTATGTTTTTCAACTTGGGCATTCAGATCTTCCTGCATTCTCAAACGAGCAGCTGCTAAAGCCTCTTGTCGCTTAACAACAACATCAGGCTCTAAAATAGAGAAACAGTTAGGTATGAGTTCGTATGAAATAGCCTATATAGAGAGCTTCAAATGTCAGGAAAACACAACAAAGTAGCCCGTTTTTACTCATAGCAGAGCACTGAGCTCTCTGATGGCCGCCATGGTGAGATTCCACTGTACAAATGGTCATCTCATTGACACCTGATCTTTAGGTTGACCAGCATTCCAAGCAAAGCAGAAGGCTTTGTATCTTTATCTATTTATCCATCCCTGATTAGCCCAGGTCTACGAGAAGAGGTGCAAGATTCTTGTTCCTACAAAGCAAAGTCCTTTCAACCAGAATTAAGACTCTGAATGTCCCAGTTTAACTTACTTTTGGTTGAGACAAGGTCCTGTATAACTTCGACTGACCTCAAACTCACTATGTATCCCAGAATGTCCTTGAACTCCTGATCCTCCTGCATCTACCTCCCAGTGGGGGGCTATGAAAGCCTGCCACCATACCCAGTTTTATTTGGTACTGGAGATCAAATGCTATGTCTTGTGTTTACTACTTAAGCACTCTACAAACCGAGTCACAGTCCCAGCTTACTTTTAAAAAAATAATTAAAAAACAAAACAAAACAACAAAAACAACAACAACAACAACAACAAAAACAAAAACAAAAAAAAAACCAGGGCCTCATATGTAGCTCTGGCTGACCTGGAACTCTCTATGCAGACTGGGCTGACCCCAAATCCATACAGCTCTGTCTTCCTCGGCCCCCTGTATTAAAGGTGTGCCCCACACCCAGACCTAGTTAACTTTTCTACCTAGTTGTAAATCAAGGCTTTCCACCCCAGTCTCAGTAGTATAGAGTCAGATGAACGGTGCTCTGTATTTAAGCCCCATGCAACATAAAACAATATTTCTTTAGGACACACTCACAGGAGTGTAGCTTCTAAACAGAATGGCTGCCCTTTGAGATTTCTTTAAACCACCAAATGATAAGTGGAAATCAGGTCCGATGAGGTTGGTGAAAAATCAAAATGAAATGCATGTAAACCTAACACTGGAGTGTGTGTATGGGGGAGGCCGCACAGCTATTGGAATATGGAAGGAAGGAAGGAAGGAAGGAAGGAAGGAAGGAAGGAAGGAAGGGAGGAAGGGAGGAGGGAGGAGGGAGGGAGGAAGGGAGGGAAGAAAGGAGGAAGGAAGGAAAACACAAGAGCCACTAAATGGCACAGCCATATCCAATGAGAGCAGTTAAAAGTCATAAAGCCAATGCAACTGTTTGACAAATATCTAGCAAGGCTGAGTGATACAATGGCTGTCATGTGGCTTTCCACTTCTGGTCTTCATCTCCATGTGTTGTAATGCTGGGGGGCTTTTAATATTTGGACAGCTTGGGGATATGGATTGATGGGAAATTTATCAATCTTTTATGCTTTCCCCCAGGGGTACAGCTTCTAAGCTTTCCCAGAAAGTCCTGAGCACGCCACCCCTCCCACTCTTAGGGAGATGTCCTTATCTGACCCTACCTGAGGGTCTTCCTTATGCCTGGAGGTTGTGTCTCAAATAAAAATAACAGAAACTTCCTTGTGAGGCTCCGGCTCCAAGGTACTCTTGGGTCACCTGCCCCTGTATTTACTCAGGAACAGGATGATTAGAACAAGGTAAACTTAGGAAGATAAACAAGATTCAGTGGGCTAGAGAAGTTGGCAGATCAGGTTATAAGGCTCTTCTTCCTATCCACTTAGGCGGATACGTGGCCCATAAGACTGGGGGGCATATATAGTATACCCCACCCCCCACCCCAGAAAAAGATACAGCAGCAAAGTTAAATTGGCTGGAGTTATCTCTGCCCTACACAGGGTCTTACACTGATGGACAAGGAATGAGGTATTCCGACCTCCCTTAGAAAAGTTAGCTTGTGCAGGGCCACTGTGGTGTCCTGGGACCAAGGAACAAAAGCATACCAAGATTAGACATATAAACGAATTCCACAAATATAAAAACATTGTATTATGTCCAAAATTGAATACTAACTGTAGCAGCTTTGACCTGAAGATTTTCCTTGGGCCTAATGACAGTTAGCACTCTGACCACCAAAAGTTGATAATAAACTGCTCAGGGCATGACAATTTGCCCAGGCTGGTTTGGAGATTTTTCGGTCTTGTCTAGTGCCCTGGAAACCACAAGAGCTTCCAGCCTGAGAACGAGCTGTCATGCTCTGGCAAAGTGTGCCTCTAGATTCTTAAAGAATGGGTTATGAGGTTGATGAGGGAAAATGATTGAGGGAAACGATAACTCTGTTCTGTCACAGTTTATTGATGAAGACTAAACTTATGACCATGAGGAAGTTAAAATACATGTTGGGGACAAAAATATAATCTATGTTTTTGGAACAACACGAAATCAATCCCTCCCTACTGAGTTCTATATAAATAAAGAAGCACCCCACTTCCAGTCAGTCAGGCTGCAAGATTCCGAGGATTCCGGTGCCTGAATCCCTCCTCCCTTACCACTCCTGATTTCATCCACCGGACCTGGCCATCTCCAAGAACTGGCTCCCAGCAGCTAAACATGATGTGCATCCATCGGGGAATCTTTGCATCTCAATAAAATCTTTCAAAACTCAAACTTGAAGGCATATTTTGGCACCACCCACTAAGTAAACGACAGGCGCCTTCTTTTCTATCACATGATACTAACCCAGAACAGCCTCAGCTTGGTCCAGCTGCCTCTGCCTTAAAGCCCTCAGTCGCAGGGAGAGCTTCTGGATGACAATGTAGAGAAGGACGCAGCTGAAGAGGATGTACCAGCCATAGCTGGCCAGCAGGGAGCCCACTGAAAAAAGAAACCAGTTTCAGAAACGGAAAATAGCACTTTTTCCCCCTTCATTAATACTCTACAAAAATAATCGTAGCTCCTTCCTTCAGAACCATCACGATCTAGCTGAGGAAATGGACTCCTAAAGTAGTGAATCGCTGGGTACAGAAACTTCTCAACTACAAGGGGACTAGGGAGTAGCCCAGAGGGTGCAGAGCACAGCTGCTAGGTCCTGAAGAACTAAGGGGGGTCGTGTCTATCTGATTCAGGAAAGGAAAGGCCATCCAGACTCCATGAGTTTAACTTTGTTAAGGCGTGAGACAGCAGTGTGTTGGGGCCAGGCAGAACGAAAGGCCGGGCGGAGGACTCCACTGCAAAAGGAAGATGTTAAAAGGACTCCAGTGAACCAAGCCCGTGAGCGCCGGCCCAACTAGGGCGACTTCGAGAAAGCTGAGCTCGGGCCCAGCCAGCAGGCCCGGTCAGCCCACGGCATTAACGCCAAGCTTCCTGGAGGCCGACCCACCGAGCATGGCGGCGCCCGCCACCTCTCACCTGTGACGTGCAGGAATCGCAGGCTCTCGGTCTCCAGCGCCGGCCTCGCGGACAGAGGTTCCTCCCCGCGATCCATGGCTGCGGCCGCCAACGACTAGCCCTTCACTCGGTTCTGCGCTTCCGGTTCTGCCCTATGTACACGTGGCGCCCCCGGCCGTGGCAGTACTGACCTATCGCCGCTCGACCTTCCTCGACGATCGACCAATCACAGAGGGGGTGTGACCAGAGGGTGGGGCTGGACGACGCCCAGGCGGAAGCGCGTTTGACTTGGGGGAGGAGTTTGCAGCATTTTTTTTTTTTCTTTACAGACCTTGTACTTGATACTGATTGGACACTGAGGCCTATGCGATTTGAAGCCTCCAGGAGATGTGATTTCGTCTCACCCTTGTCTCAAGGCCACGGAGGGGTTTGCAGCATAGACCCTCTCCAATCGTGTGTAAAGCGATCTACTTAAGGGAAGGAATTAATGTAGTAATGACTCCAACATGTTTAGAATCATGTGTCACATTACCACAGTTTTTGTAATGGTTCCCTGCAACATATTAGGGACACAATAAAGAAGATTGCTGCGATTTGAAATGGAACTGATGGAATCAAATTTCCAAGGTGAGGTCAATCAATGGGATTAAGAAAGGTGAGTACTTTATTTGTGGTGTTTAACGGTGGGACCTTTGGGAAACTATTATATGAGGTCAATGTGGAGTTCCCCAGGGAAAAGGAGACCAGATTTATATGCACCCCACCACGACACAACACAGCCAAAGGATATGATGGAATCTATATGGTGCTGCACCAAGCTTTTGAATCTCCAAAACGGAAATAAAACTCACTGTGTCATAAAAATTAGTCTGTCAAGAATCCTGTTACAGTAATAAGTTTCTGAAGGACAGATGTTCATGGGACATGGGAGAGAAAAGCCTGGAACCACTTTACATTATCAACCACCTTGAAAATGGACTACTTTGATGACTGGATATTATGTTAAGGATATGAAGATAAGACATGAATTTGCTGAATTTTTAAAATTTTATGTTCTCACTGGTTTCCTCCTAGTGGTAAAAAATGATCATTCTGTTTAAAATTTTTGGGTATTGATGACTTCGACCCCACCTCTGAGCCACATCTCTGTTTGAATCTTCTCTTTGCTTAAGGTGATTTCTTTCTTTCTTTGGCTTTATCATACAAATGCAAGTGAAACATCTGGTAACCAGGGAGGAGGCTGCTCATTTTCCTGTTTATCCAGTCCCTTAACATCTGTAATCATGATGATGAAATAAGCAGTAACATTTAGTTTCATTAGAAGACAAGGTGGAGGGGAAATGTGGGGCAGTGGTGGCACATGCCTTCAAATTGGTCTCTGAGGCCAGCGTGATGCAGAGCTCAGGACAGTGAGGGCTACACAGAAAAACCTTGCCTTAAAAACCAACCAAGCTGGGAGGTGCTGGCTCATGCCTTTAATCCCAGAACACTGGTTAAGAGGACTTAGTTTCATTAAAAGAGGAGGTGCTGGCTCATGCTTTTAATCCTAGCACTCAGGAGGCAGAGGTTGGTGGATCTCTGAGTTAGAGGCCAGGCCTGTCTACAGAGTGAGTTCCAGGACAGCCAAGGCTACACAGAGAAACCCTGTCTCAAAAAACCAAAACCAATAAAAAGGGAGGTGAGGGGATATGACCAAAGTGCATGGTACACAGATATGACAGTGTCATAATGAAATCATTATTTTACACAGTGAATGACCATAAAAAGCGATCTTTTCCATTTGGGACCTTGCCATCTAAAATGGAAACTAGCAGCAATTCAGAAAGATAACACATTAAAATATAGCAAGTAGGCGTAGGAATGTATCTCAATTGGCCAGGTGGTTCCTTGCCTAGCCTATACAAAATCTCAGGTGTAAAGCCCCTCACTGCATAACTGAGTATGTGGCAAATGCTTCTAACCCCAGCATTTGTGAGGTGGTGCTTAAAGAGCATCAGGAATTCAGGGTCTCATCTTTGGTGTCAATAGGAAGGCCACAGCCTGCCTCAAAAAACAAAATGGTGGGAGACAAAGGCAGGTGAAGCTCTGTAGTTAACCCTTCTCAAAAACAACAAAGTATAACATTCAACTAAAATGTAAGGTTTTTGAATTGAGTGCATGGATTTTGGGCTTTTATTTCAGTTCTACAATACTGCACCTACTTCTCGGGTGTGATCCCTTTGTCCCTTTCATCAAGTGGTAGCTGTCTACCCACACTTACTGCAGCACTTGAACAGCTCAGGTGTTACTTAGAAAACTAGGGCAAAGGTGAATAGTAACCACAACTCCCACCACTGACTACATAGACTCAATGCCTAACTCTGTCACTTACAATCACATCCTATGTGGGTCCTTCTTATAGCCATACCCTTTGGGTTAGAATTTTCCCATCCGTTGTACCCAGCCAGGTAAATTGCTTTGGTTAATGTCGAGTTAAAGCATAAGACTTATCAGTTTTGAGTATAGTTTAATTGCCCAAGGAGAGTCAGGCATAGAAAGCCTACTTTAGTCACAGATGTCACGAGATTGCACAAGACTAGGCTCCTAAACATCCTACCACCAGTGGGAGAGGAGCTAATTGGGGCCTACCCTAACCCCTAAGACCTACTAGTTGACGGAGGTGCAAGAAACATTTTCTTCAGTGGTGTAGCCATTAGTAAGGTGCCCAAGTTCCCATAAACAACCCTAATTCATTAAATCAGACACAAAAAGGGCACAGCTAATTGGAAAGAGGGAGACCATCTGAAGAACAAAGGAGGCTAGCAGGTGTGTGTGTGTGTGTGTGTGTGTGTGTGTACAATTAAAACGCATCATGTACATGAGTGGACATGTCATAAAACCCATTCTTATCCATAATTAACATGGGGTAATAAAAGCATTAAAAATAAAGAGCAGAGTCAAAACAGATGAAAACAGATGGTGTGGCCAAACCTGCTGGCAAACTCCCAGAATTGCTGTTTTCCAAGACAAAAAGCAACTACACAGATGAAGGGTGTGGGGAGCTCAAGGGCTCAGAGGAGGCAATAAAACGACAGACCTGCTCAAGTGATAAGGGCCTGCCACTTTCCAGGAATGCACCACACCCTCAGTGCCCACAGGGGCCAGAAGAGGGTGCTAGATTCCCTGAAACTTACAGAAGGTTGTGATCTGCCGTGCTGGTTCGAGAACCAAACTCAGGTCATCCTCTTGGAGACGTCCTCTGAACACTGAGCCATCTTTCCAGCTCCAACACCTGTGTGTGCACTTATATGTATGTGGACACATGTATGGAGAGAGTATTTCTATGGTGTGGATTCCAGGGATCAAGCTTCAGCTAGTCAGTTTTGTTATATTCATTAACTTAATTAGGTCAAGTCTCAAAACTAGGGCATTTACATTTTACAAACGCTAGAGAAAAAAACATCCAAGATCAGGCGTGGTGACACCCCTGTAATCTCAGCTGTTGGGATGCAGAGGCAGGATTAGGAGGTCCAGGCCAGTTTTAGCATGTGGCTAGCTCAAAGCCAGCCTGGGCTACATGAGACATCATCTCAAATCAGCATCTTCATGCAGCTCCATGGACTCATTCCTACAAGTGTTGCATGACTATCAGTTGATACAAATTTCTGCTGCTAACACGACCATTATTAGCCTGAATGAAATTCATGCCCTACAAAACAATTCAAGGAAAATGTTAGGCTCCAGGTAAAACATGGATTGAAGGTTCAAATGATTGAACCTCGTCAATTACTTAGGTCCTGGAACACAGAAGAAAGGAAGCCTCACTTGCCGCTGCCAGCTTTGCAAAGTCCGTGACACTGGGACAGTGGCATACGTGACACAATGGTGTCCTGTTTTTCTCACCTACCCCAAATACTAAACCATCTAGTGCCAACATGGTTTCAGTCCAGACTGATTCAGGGCATGCCCAGGCCAGGGTTTCAAAGTCAAGCTACTTTTAGTAAAAACTGTTCGATTAGAAAGTCATCACTAGCTTGTCATACCTGAGATTGTTGACCAAGATGTAACCTCATCCAGTAAAAGGACTCATACATGAAGCAATGGAAAACAGGAATCTGTTTTGGTGATGGGGGTCTTGTAGTCTTAGGTTTAGGCTTAGCCACACCGCTAGCCAAAAGAAGCAAGTACATGAATCTGCCTTGTCAGCAACAGGGGCTGTGCACTAATAGAAGGGCTGTGGGAGCAGAACCAGCAGCCTCACTGGAGATGCTGAAAACCAGACTCCAATCCAGCATGGGAGAGAACTGAATTTAAGCCTGGGGCTCAGCAGAAGCCACTGCTCCTCCATTCCTCCCTTCTTCTCAACCAGACTCTTGAGAGCCACAATTCCTGTGTCTTAGGCATCTGGTATTCGCCTCTACAAGAACAGTAAGTTACCAGCAATCGCAAAAAAGCATCCAGAGACTACCTGACACGCTTGTCACATTCAAAACCATCTAAGGAGTTTGAAAACTGTAACCAGGGACTGGGAGGATGGCTTAGTGAGTAAGAGTGTTTGTATGCAGGCTTAAGTACCTGAGTCCAAATTCCTATAGCCCAGGTAAAAAACTGGGTCTGTGTACCCACACACCTACAGCCCAGTACTGTGGAGCAGAGATAAGAAGAGTGCTGGGATTCGCCTGCTGGCTGCAAGAGAGGCTCAGTGGGAGGCACTATTCTCAAGGCAACAAGGCAGAGCAGGGAAACTGAGGCACTGGTATTTAATAACAAAATCTTTCCTAGATAAGGAATACAGTAAGAAGCCCAGATGCCAAGGAAAATGTGCTTTAACCTGCCCCACGGAGAAACCATGACCTCTGTGCCTCTGTCCCACAGGCTGGAAGATTATTTTTGCTCATGCTATAGCACCAACAAGCAAATGTCTCATTTCCTATTTAAAAATTTTCAAATCATTTTAAATTGATTTGTGAGATGCTCATGTATGTTGATTAAAAAGGTCACAGAATGCCTATGTGTTTAGTCCTGAAGGCTTCCTGCCTTTACCTTCAGGAAGAATCTAATATTTCAGGAGCAGGAGTAATGTCTATTCTGGAATACCAGCTCTCCAATTTCTCACTTAACCACCGCATACCTCACGGCAAACACAGGGCACACAGTTTGGCAGCACAGTAGGTTGCCTTTATTTACCATTTGTAGAAAATTGGCATTGCCATTTCAAGGTTTCTATTAAAAAATTATCAGCAGTAGTTCTGATCATTCAGCAAAGCTGCAGATTCCACGTTGCTGACACAAGCAAGGCTGTTACTCAATGCTCAAATGCAAGACATCCCACGAGCTTATCAGAGCACCTGCCAGAGCTCAGGACCCATTTGTGACTGTGCCGTCTTCCATCTCCTCTTCACCCTCATCACTCGGCCCTAAGAAAGAACCACGGAACACGTTACGTCCATTCTGTATTACCTACTCACTCTCATGCCACACACACTGATTAAAAAAATGAACATACATGAGCATGTGCATACGTACACACACACACACACACACACACACACACACACACACACACACACACACACACACGACTGTCAACTGTGTTCCACAATTTGTGGCAGATTTCTACAGATTTCTGAGTTTGAAATCCAGCTTGGTAAATTCTAGAACAGCCAGGGCTATGTAGAGAGATCCTGTCTCTAACCACACACACACATGCACACGCGCGCACACACACCAAAAAGTTTTGCCATATTCAAATGTTTGGGGAAACTACTGGCAAGTCTGCCTATTATTTGGAAGCAAACAGCAGTTTTCCAGATGGATACACGTTACCACGCGTTGTTTGGCTATACCAGCAGTTTCTTACAGACAGCTCACAAAGTGAAGTTGAATTTTTCTTGGAATCCTTCCCATTCTCACCTCCAGCCCATTACTCTACCTTGCACTCTGAGTGCACCTTGTACCCACAGCAAGCACCTGAACACTTGTACGTCTTTCAAATGCTGACTTTCATGATTCATTAGCAGCCCCACTGACGTCCCCAGAAATGTTTGTAACATTAGACCCACAGACCTACATTTTCTTTAACTGTCTTTCTAGTAACGGTGAAGCCTGTGTGTCAGGGAAGTGCTCTACCAGATTTACATCCCCAGCCCAAGTTTTCCAAATTTTAATTTTTGCTTCAAATCTTCAGTTTTATCATTGGTCAGTGCTAGGGACTGAACTCAGGGACTTAAACATGGTTTTATTACTGAGCTCTATCTTCAGTACCACAGAAAAATCACTTTTATTTCTTCATGGAGGACCATGACAGAATGGTATATATTTAATGGGAGTGGAAGTAAGGAAGAAGAGAGCAAGTAGCATCCCTTGGCCTTGCTGAGGCACCAGCAGTTTTTAACCACTGAAGATGCTACTAAATGGAAAAAGCGAACATCTTGGAGTTACTACATAAATAATTTTACCTTGCCTGTCCCCAGGGGCCTAGAGACCACACAGTACCACAGTTCTTTTTTTTTTTCCCGGAGCTGAGGACTGAACCCAGGGCCTTGTGCTTGCTAGGCAAGAGCTCTACCACTGAGCTAAATCCCCAACCCCTTCCACAGTTCTTAAAAATATCTCATACACTCTCCCTGAGGAGCGACTGACAATTGAAAGCTGCTGAAGTAGAAGAGCCATTTTCTTCAGCAGGGTACCCACTGTAACT
The DNA here is from genome assembly GCF_021556685.1 of Rattus norvegicus. NCBI lineage: Eukaryota > Metazoa > Chordata > Mammalia > Rodentia > Muridae > Rattus > Rattus norvegicus. Next base: position 132,225,865 of record NC_141534.1, on the reverse strand, counting down.
TGCCCTTGCTCCAGCAAGCACCCTTACCTCATACTCATGCAAGCAATCTGACTAAATCTGACTAGGGTCACAAAAACTAAAAAGAACCAAAACAGCTCAAAGATAATGATCCTTGGGAAGCTGTCATGGTAGTCGTTCCAGGGATACTCATACTCAAATTTGTACTGTGTTTACTGTACTTGAATAGTGCATCTCTAGTGCTTGACATGCGGACACAAATTGGACATTTGAACAACAGACTTGTTAACACCTAGCAAACACAGCAGTCTTCCCGAAAACCTTTAATGACAGTACCTATCTGAAACTTAAAGATGAAGATATTTACCTTTAATGATGAAACTTGCCCAAGGACAGTACTGGTCAGGCTCTTCATAAGGCCTGTGCTGACCCACTAAACTACCATTTACAGCAACACCTTGCTTCCAGAGATTATGGTCTAAACTTTTCACCACTGGAGAGTTTGTTATTCTGTGAAGATGAACCTGACACTTACACACACCTAAATGGTAGAGGCTATTAACCCACCTGGTGAAGGCAATTGTTTTCCTAAACTATGCACATAGACAACATGTCACTGCTCTCAATAACACAGAGAACTGAATGCATCTGTACATATCTAAGCACAGAAAAAACACAGTAGAATACCAGGTGGAGGAATTCTGAAGCTGTTGCCCTGTGGAATCATTACTGTATATGCAGCGCGTCAGTCCACCAACATGTCCTTTATACAGCATGTGTCTCAGAAGTTCAGTCACCTCTAGAACCTAGTTCCGTCCATATGAAATGTTTTACTACAACTTGTAAAGACCCCATACATATCCCAGTGGCTTAAATTTCTTTATTGACCCTCCCTGCCTCCTGCCTTTGTTCTTCTTTTTCCTTTTCTTTCCCTTTTTTTGATAAAGGGTCTTGTATAGCCCAAGCTGGTCTCAAACTTGTTTTGTAGCCACAAATGACCTTCAACTTCTTACCCTCTTGGCTTAACCTCCCAAATACAGGGATTATGGGCCTAATCATCACGATAGTCAGCTAGTATTGTGTAATCACTCTAGTGTGACGTTTTGCAAGTTCAGACAGAAGAGTTTCCTCACCTGATCTGCGCTCTCTGCCAGGAATCTGGCCAGACTGCAGCAAGCCCTTCAGCCTCTCAACTTCAGCCAGTGTTGACGCGTTTGCTATGGCATTCTAGAAAACACAGGAAAGGGGAGATGGTGATGACCAGTACCCGGAAAGTACCACCGAAGGCCCAAGCACTTTCCCATAGAACATCAACCACACAGTTCTGGGTCAGGGAAGGATTTCACTGGCACATTACAAATCAACCTAGAAAACAGGCTGTCAATTTTCATATTTAGGAGGAGATTCAGGCTCTTGTAAAAGAGAAGTGATCATTTCATATGCCCTTAAAAAGCTAAGTCTGTCTGGAATCCTGTTACTGGAGACTTTAGGATTTTCTACCTACATTCCAACCAGGATTGTCAGCCAGCAAATCTTGGAAAGCAAAGAAACTAAGGCAATCTCCAAGACTGCACACCCAGGTACTTAACTGCTCAAAGAAGTAAATGGATCCTGGGAAAAGGAGAAGAATACAGATGCCTTCAACTACTTTATCTATTTACTTCAAATCAAAGTCTGATCAAAGAGTAGCTTTAAGGCAGTTTTTTCCTGAACTAGAATACCAGTGTCCTTAGGACTATGGGAAGATGGGCTCTACAAGGCTCAGTACTAGGACACCACTGTCAGCCCCAACCTGGCTCTCTCCAGTCACACAACCTGAATACATCCTCACCTTGATTGCTTCCACATCCCCTGCAGATGGCCCACCTTTCTTTTTGTCAGTTGGCAAACCAGCACCTGGATTAAAACTGGGGAGGAGAATATAATTGTTATATTCTGACTGTGCAAGCTGCTTCTCTTACTTTCAAAAGCTTTTGAAAGTAATTCAACCAGTGTAGTATCTTATCTTTGTTAACAAACTGATACAAGAACTCTCTCCTTCAGAAACACCACCCAATCCATCTTCCTAGAGAAAGCATGATGTTTAACATCAAATTTAAGACCGTAAACCGAAATATATGCTCTGCTAACCGGGTAGAAATTTCCCGTGATGTGCAGACCATGAATGGTCAGTCACCATCGTTCAAAGGTAACGCCACGCTAACCGCACTTTGGATTAATTTTGCAGGAGGCCACTGTCAGACAGTGTTTCTGAAGGGGAGGAGAGTTAGGTTGGATATCCGTATCTTACGTTTTGCTTCTCCTGGCAATATCCTTTGCAAGCTGTGCACCCCGTTTGCCCTTGAACATTTTCTCTGCTTCCTGACGCTCCTACAGCAACACCACACACAGAGTTAATGGAAATAGGAATACCACATGCATTTAGATGCATTCCTCAGAAAACATGGAAGAGAATTCTCTGAAGTATTCTGGGTTGGTAAAAACACCAAAAGCCAACTTTAAATTAGACGACACATTGGCCAACATTCTTGGGCAAAGTTCTCAAAAAGCCTCCCCTCCCCCCAGTTTCAAAGAGTGGTCCCAGAGAAGAATTAGCACGTCAACATGGAAATGCCATTCTAACAGGCAGGGCTGCTCACAGCTGGATTACAGTATGCTCCCCATTGGAAATCCATCTAAGCAGACAATTCACTGTGTAGTTCAACTACAAAGTTTGGCCAACTTTGGAATGACCAACAAAGCCCTACCACAAACTGCTAAGAATAAAACAAAACCACCCCACAAAAACAGTAACAAACAACCCTGACTAAATGTTTTCTTTCCCACAGGTTAAGTTTCAAAGTAACAACAAAATTTACTTATTAATAAGCAAGTTTTAAAAAACCTGGCAATGAAAGCAAAGGCCAACTCTGTGATGCCTCACAGCAGTGAGCAATACTCACTTTTAGTTTCACTTTCTGAAAGTCCAGTACTCTGACTTGTGGAACCTTATAAATCACATAGAGTCGATAATGCTTCTTATTGGTCACAGGGTTTCTTAGGATGCTGTAAGAAAAGGGACAGTTCCAATCTCACTCACCACAGCTGATGTAAGGCGGAGTCAGCTGGAGGCGCAATGACTATAAACCAAGAGCCAGCGTGCGCTCTTCCCACTTCACTGTCAGGAGTAACACACGCCATCCAGGAGGGAGCTTTTTATTACCAAGCTAGAGGTGTTATTTCAGGACTATAGTCATATCATCACAAGTAATTTCCATACCTTAGATATGTCAGTGATTTGAGAGATGCCAATGGGTCCAGATCACCCTATAAAATAAGAGTCATAGTAAGGACCGGGCTGACAGGCACACCACTACCCTGAGAGTTTGATATGGCAAGTATCTCTGAAGCAAGTATCTACACTATTTTATTTTTTATTGCTCTGGCACCTAGTCCATTATTAATACAACACAACTGCTTAAATATTTTCTACCTAATAAACTGATAAATATACTCCAGCTTCCTTAAACTTTGGTAGTAACAACATCTGCTTCAACAGAAGACAAAAAGATTTGATTTTCTAAAGCAATCTCAACATGGCTACTAAGCAGTGATTCAAAAATGGAACCAATGCTAATACCAGTGACTTACTTGGAGCAAGCTATTTTCACAGGAACCTCAAGCCAAGATCTTGGTCTAATGTGGGGTTTTGATGTTTGAGACAGAACCTCATATAGCCTGGGGGGTCTTGAACTTGTTGTGCAGCCTAGGATGGTCTTCAATCCTGATCCTCCCAAATGCTGGAATTATGTGTATATACCGCCACACCCGGTGCAGAATGTCTTTTCTTGTTAGTGTATCCCAAGTGGCCACGATATCTGTTATCCTAGATCACCTCTGCCCCCATCTCTTCAAACATCTTCAAAGACAAGGTGAATAGTATAGTTCAAAAAATTATGAATGCCAATCATGGTGGCGCATGTCTTTATCCCAGCCCTCGGGAGGCAGAGACAGACAAATGTCAATGAGTTTGAGGCCAGCCTATTTATTCTATGTAGTGAGTTCAGGCCATCCAGGGATATTCTCAGCTTTTCCCAATTGTCCTGGAAACCACTGATGAAACAAAAATAGCAACACTAAAAACCCACCTTCAAAAGCTACAACTGAACTAGACAAGGTATTTCCTGGACATCTCAGAGTAGGAATAGTTAAGGATACCAGCTACAGGACTGGCAAAGCGTTTATGAAGGCAGGAAGGCATGTAATAAACCAGAGAATTCCATCATAACCAACAGATGTTCAGTCTGAGAAGTTACCAAGGATCTGTATGTTCCAATAGTGAGTACAGGGAGATCTGGATAGATTGTGTGATGCGGCTATAGCAAATGTGGATCCTCGTGCTTCTGGTCTCTTCTCCCATTTGGGACAAAGTTTTGCTATATATATTGTGATGGTTTGTATATGCTCAGCCCAAGAGGCACTATTAGAAGGTGTGGCCCTGTTGGAGTGTGTGTGTCACTGTGGGTGTGGGCTATAAGACCCTCACCCCAGTTTCCTGGAAGACAGTAGTATTCTGCTAGCAGCCTTCAGATGAAGATGCAAAGCTCTTAGCACCTCTGCACCAGGCCTGCCTGGGCACTGCCATGCTCCTGCCTTGATGATAATGGACTGAACCTCTGAACCTGTAAGCCAGCCCCAGTTAAATGTTGTCCTTATGAGAGTTGCCTTGAACATAGTGTCTGTTCACAGCAGTAAAACCTTAACTAAAACATATATATAGTCCTGGTCGAACTGTGTTCCTTCCAGGACAAATTCCTACACTAAATAAAAACTTGGGATAGACCTAAATTAAGTAATTCACCCCTGCACAGATGAAAGCAGGATACTCACTTCTACAGCATACACACCAAAACTGGAAGGACACAGAAGTCAGTGTGGCCTTGAAAATGGATGTGTACCTTTGTGAAATGGTTCATAATTTTAAAAAGCAATGACAGAGAGCTGAATTTTCAGAAAGCAAACAAGCCATCTTTACACAATCAGAGGGAATGCTAGAGCTTGAAAACTGGCTTACTACCATAAAAATACAAAAGGAATGAAAACGAATCACACACACACACACACACACACACACACACACACACACACACACACACACACACAGAGTATAGAACACAATGATAGCATGATGTCCAGTTAAGAAAAAGAATACTGTTGCTCAGTAGTGGGGGAGGGGAGCTTTCCTAGTATCTGAAAGATCCTAGATATAATTTTTGATTCTGTAATATACCACCCAGAGGCACTGAAAGACTCACTACCCCACAGCTATGTGATGGTGGAGCACTGGCTTCATAGCTGGGTGTCCTGGCTCATACCTGCAATCCCAGCAATTGGGAGGCTAAGTCAGGAAGACTATATTAAGTTAAAGCCAGCATAGGCTACATATGGAGTTGGAGGTCAACCTGGGTGACACAGTAAAGGGACTACCTCAAACACAGTGCAGGCTAATGGTTGATTGTGAACTGCCTACCAGACTTGATGGTAAGAGCCTATTGGTGAAGGCACCACACAGTTCTGTCACCGGATATGAGAAATCAAGTGGGTACTGAGCAGGAGGCTTCTCAGTGGGCTAGCTTTCATAGTACTAGAGGTGCTATGCAGGCTGCTGGGGGACGTCATCAGCAGTCTCACCCAGTTGTGAGTGCCGTTAGCTCAGTAACCACCATGTGGCAAGACATACCCATGAGTACAGTGGCGGCACAAACATTACTGTATAAACAACCATTTTCTGATTTAAGATCCAGTTCCACAGGAAGAAAATGCATGCCTCATACAATAAATCTGGCTAAGAACCCATGATTGGGGAACTCATTAGGCCTAGGGGTGAACTGTTACTATTTGGTAAGGGGACACAGCATCACACAACTCTATGTATTTATCCCCATAGATTAGTAGTACAGCTCTTGGACTACTATGGAGTGACAGAAAGAGACAGTGCACATGTATACATACAATTAAAACAACAGAATGGATGACAGAGAGAAAGTTTCCTTAAAAGACAAACTGTGATAGGCCAGTAACGCCACTTAATATAGGCAATGCAGTTAAAAACAAACTTAACAGTAGATTTAAAAACCTTACCACTGGTGCTTAGTGATGGCTTAGTAGTTAAGAATACTTCTTGTTCTTTTAAAGAGCTGCCGAGGTTTGTCTCCCAATACCCATGTGGTGACTTACAGGCATTTATAGCTCCTGATGCTCTTTGAGCTGCATTGGTGCAGGCATACATAGTACACATACATATATGCAGGCCATACACTCATACACATAAAATAAATCTAAAACTTGGGGCTAGAAAGATGGCTCAGCGGTTAAGAGCACTGCTGTTCTTTCTGAGGACTAGGGTTCAATTCCCAGCACCCACATGCCAGCTTACAATTGTCTGGGATCTGACATCCTCACACAGACCCTGCAGACAAAACACCAATGCACGTAAGATGAAATTAAGTAAGTTATTTTTAAAAAAAATTCTAAAAATTAAAAAGAATCCTATCTACAGTTTTTATAATTTAACTCATATAAATATATATACACGTATATGTATATATGCACATTTATGTGTGTGTGTGTGTGTATATATATATATATATATATATATATATATATATATGAATGAGTTAGTTAGACTGGCTGACCAGAAAGCCCCAAGGATCTAGCTCTGCTTCCCCAGTGCTTGAATTGCACTATGCCCAACTTGCTTGCTTGTTTGTTTATAAAACATGGGTCCTATGGTTAGGTGGTAAGCACTTTAAATTATGTCATGATACTCAGGCAATTTTAGAAGTAGCTATGTTAATATAGAAAGACAGATAAAATGAAATTGAACTCCTAATCCAAAATATCAATGCATTATGATATAAAGGCCACTAAGAAAGTTAACACCTTCATTTGTTGGGGATTGGTTCTAATGCTTTGATTTAATTGGAAATCTACGTGTCTAAACACTGAAGGTTCTTGCCCACAATTGGTTTTTTTTTTTTTTTTTCTTTTTTCTTTTTTTCGGAGCTGGGGACCGAACCCAGGGCCTTGCGCTTGCTAGGCAAGCGCTCTACCACTGAGCTAAATCCCCAACCCCCACAATTGGTTTTTGATCGATCAATAAAGATGCCAGGAGCCACTGGCTGGGCAAAGGGAGAAGGGGCAGGACCCTTAGATTTGCACAGGCTAGGACACAGGAGAGAGGGGAAGAGAGGAGAATCACCAGGTTTTGAAGGGAGATGGATCAGATTTAGAGCTGCAGAAGGAAAATCATCCAAAATGTAGGTGAGAAGGAATGCAGCCCTGGAAGGGCTACCCAGAAGTGTCGTGGGCAGCTAAGACTAGGGGGCCACCCAGAAGGAACAGAGCAGCAGAGATAAATCATAGATTTAGAGGGCGCGGAGTCAGGATCACTGGAAGGACATCTAGGACAGTCGGGCGGATGATTCCGGTGCCCAGGCTTTGCGCTGGCTGAGGAATTAGCACGCATGCCTCTTCCATCTGCAGACCAAAGGGATCCTGGGTGGCTGGAAGCTCGGCCTGCCCGGAGCCAAAGAGAAGTAGCAAACTCACTGCTCCAATTCCCTTTTAGACGAAGTCTGAAATCTGGCGTGTACTTTATAGTTTTGCCCAACTCACTTATGAGCTGAGATTAGAGTACCACACCGAACATTGCCACTCTGCAAAACATGAGAGTCTGTTTATCCATTGAAGGGGAAGGAGGGTTTCAACAGAACATCAGAAGCACTAATGATAGTGAGTGACAAACTAGATTGCACCTAATGGGAACTCTCCTACCAAGACACCCAGCAGAATCAAACTCAAAAGGCAGACCAGAGAGGGCAAAGAGATCAGGGACTTATAATCCAGATGCTTTGCCAATTCCTAGCACAAAAAACCAGCCAAACCAACACAACCAAAAACAAACAAACAAAGGCTTAAATAGTAAAATAATCAGGGAAAAACTCAAAGAGGAAATAGATAATTTCCTGAAGGAGAAAAGAACCCTTAACCTTGTCCTTTTACTAGTTTTCTCCATTCAACTTACCAGTTCCACTAGACTGTTGTTGGTGAGAATGAGTTCTGTCAGGCAGGGAAGAGCCTGATCGAGACCCTCACCTATACGGCTAAAAGAAAAAGAGAGGCTCTCAGTGAAAATAAAATTAAACACGCTAACACTTCAGTATTAACACTTCAATGTTAGAATGCTCTTCTCCCACATCCCATCTCAGGGAGAGTATCAGAGGGAGCCTGGCCTGAGGCACAGGGTCAGTGACAGGGATGGGATGACCCAAGGACCCCATGCCTCCTCAGCTTCTTTCCGCTGCCAAGCGGTCTAGTACAACCCAAGGGAAGGTGAGATTCTGGGGCAGAAAATAACTACCTAGCTAATTTACAGTTTCTTGTTCAGAAAACTCAAAACCCAGTAATTTTGCATGTAGAGAGCTGGTATAAGACATTTATCAGAGGAGAATGTTTAATCATGAAAATAGCTCTCCTTAAAAACACTACTCAGTGCATTTATGGGTATGGGTGTATGTCTTAGATTGCATATCTACCAACTCTGTGCTTGGCTCCTGTGGAAGCCAGAAAAGGGCCTTGAACTCTCTGGAACTAGTTTCAAGCTGCCATGCTGGTCTGGGAAAAGCAGCAGCCAGTACTCTTACCTAAGAGTCCTATCTCCAGCCCCTGGGTTCTTTTCTTAATGAAAGTTTGCCAGCAGGGTGGTGGTAGCACATGCCTTTAATCCTAGCACTTAGGAGGCGAAGGGAGGCAGATCTCTGAGTTTGAGGCCAGCCTGGTCTACAGAGTGAATAACAGCCAAAGCTCATAGAGAAACCCTGGCTCAAACAAATATGATCTTAATTTCACAGAATTATAGAAACCAACTACAAAACCAAAAACCAGCAGAATGGATGACGTATAGGGACTCAGTGAAAAGTAATTTTATTTCATAAAAAGATTTTTTTTGTGACAGGGTCTCGCTATGTAGCCCTGGCTGGAATTTGCTGTTGACAAGGCTGTCCTTGAACTCAGAGATTAGTTTGCCTTAGACTCCAGAGTGTTAGGATTAAAGGCAGACACTATTGCACATGACCTCTATAAATCGTTTTATTATGATGCTGTTGATGATGGCTCTGAATCTGAAATGTTGACATAGCACAGTGTTCCAAATTCAAAGTTTAGTATCAGTTACAAATATTAAAGATTTCTGAAGAGTGGCAAGTAAGGTCAGACCAACACCCAATCTCTTAGGCAAAGAGCTCTATTCATTTCTCCCTTTAAGAAGAGACATGGAAAGGCTGGTGCGGTGGCTCAGCAACTCAGACCTCTGGCTGATCTTCCAGAGGACCCAGACTATTCCTAACACCTGGAGCAACTCAGGACTATCTGTAAACCCAGCTCCAGAGAAGCCGATGCCCTCCTCTGACCTCCAAAAACACTAGGAGGGTGTGTGATACCTGCAGGCAAAACACTAATATACATTGGAAACCAAACCAAACCGAACGGTATCTTTGGGGTTCATTATAACACTTACTTAAGGGAAGAAAGTATTCTCACTAGCAGACACTCACCAAATTCTGTTGTTGTTCACTAATAATGTTTTCAGTCTTCTCAACAACGGAAAGCCATCCAGTTTCCTGATCTCATTGTCAGAAAAATCAATAGCATCAAACTGGTCTAAGGTGGCACCCAGATTTTCAATAACAGGAATTTTATATCCTGTAGAGGGAAAAAATACAACAAATATTAATATAAATGAAAAGTCCTGAAAGTAGTAGGAGTATTGGACAGTAATTTGGCTCAAAGCTTTCATTCAGGAAGTTAACCTGGCACTGGGGCCATGCCAAGCACTGAACAAAAATAAGATAAACAACGAACGAGTTACGGAGTCCCTAGTGCTACGAAGCTTGTAGTCCTGAAGTAAACTTGAAGAGGCTAAAGGCAAGAGAAGAACAGATGGGCATGCTTACTAGTATTGGTGCCCATGGTTTATTAAGAACGTCTATGAGGTGGTCCCACTGTTTTAAGTCCTTAGCGTCATTAGTCTCCATGACAGAATTAACACTTTAAACTGCTACTGTTGGTGCCCAAGCCTTGTTCAGGCGCTGGTGACCAGTATTCTCAATCCTCCACATAACTCATCAGTGTAGCTTCATGGTGTCCTGACTCACCCTCCTCCCCACCGGCTCCAATTCAGAGCCAAAAACGGTTTACATATATCCACAAATTACAACGAGCAGAGCATTCCCTTCATTGTCTAACGGCCATCATCATTGAGCTAGGTACTGCAGAAAGAAATGACGTACACAACCCAGTTGTGAAGGAGTGCAATAAGAAGTATGGTGCCAGATTAAGCACTCTCAAGATTGCATGGATTTCTGAAATACAGCACTGATCAAACTGTGCCAAGACAGTGAAAGGATCCAGATGCTCCTGAACTGGACTTTTTCTCTGAGAAAGTTAATTTCAACAAACAAACAAACAAATAAACACAAAAAAAGCACTAGGATTTCCCATAGGCAGTAAAAAAAAAAAAAACCTGTCGCAAATGTCGGTGCATAGTGCCCCGTGACTGTGGTTGCCTCGGGTCACAGCGTTATAATCTTAACCCTGTTCAAAGCCATCTCCTGAACAGTTAACGACTGCATTCTCAATTCTATTTTAAAAACCAAGTGCTATTGCTGTCAAAACCGAACAGGTGGGTCTCACCGCCCCACACATGGAAGTACCATTAAGCCTTGGTCGAACAGCTGGAAAACACCTTTATAAAGTGAATTATCAGGGGCTGCGAATTCGGCTCAGCAACGCAAGTGCTTGCCTAACAGACATAAAACCCTGGGCTCATCCGAAGCACCATATAAATGTGCACCCATTTAAACCCAACATCCACAAAATGGAGTCAAGAGGGTCCGAAGTTCGAGATAATCCTTAACTATATAACGGTTTGAAGTCAGCTCGGAATACACGAGACACTGTCTCAAAAACTAATGAACAAGACCAAACGTGACTTATTGGGGCAATTATGGTAACTTTGGTACATATTCAACCTACCCTCGCGTGCCATATTAACGCATTTGCTAAAAACCAGTCGGCCGCCGTTCTGTACGTAGCATTTTCTATTTTCCTAGTCCTCAAACAGTTAAGGCTGCTCAGCACGCGAGGCAAAGCCTAATGAGTAAGGACCGGAGAAGGAATCGAGGCGCCGCGTTTGCTAGCAGGTAACAGTCCCAAAGGTCCCTGCGGGACCATCGATTGGAGATACCCCAGGCCCAGGTGGAGGTGGAGGCCCGCGAGCCAGGCTCCGGCCTCCGCGCACGCGGCGGGGCCGGCTTCTCGCGGCCGCGCGTCGGGGCCGGAACACAGCCCGCGCTCCGTCTAACTCACCGCGGAGGTCCAGCTCACGGTCCCGCACAGCATTGGTGTACTGTGCCGCCTGCTCGATCAGCTCCGCCGTCAGCTTCACCATTCTGTCGCCGCCCGCGTACCCTCACCTCAGACACCGGCCTGTGCCTCCCGCCAGTGCCGTGTCCCAGGGTGCACCGCGCCTCGCCGCCAGACAGCATCAATCAGAGCCCCGCGCAGCTCGACCGCCAGGCTAAAGCAATCGAAGACGTAGCCGAGTGTCTTTGCTTCTGGGTTCTGTGCTAGAGCGTGCCTGGGAGTGTGGGGAGCCCAGATTCCAGGTTTTTGTATCCAAAAGATAAGAACACGCGAGAGATACTCTATCTCACGTCAGTGCACCTCAAGGGAGGGGTAGTTGGGACTCCGCTCCCTTCTCCAGCCAACAAGGGGCGGAGACTGTGAAGTCTCCAGGGAGCCAAATTCTTAAACATTGGATTTGGGCCTCCGCACAAAAGGTGCAGGACCAGTAAGTAGACTAGATTGCCTTAAAACAGAACACATCTGACCTGGTGAGGGTGGACTTGTGGCCTATAGATATTTACGTATTCATACCAAAGGGCTGATCAGATGGCTTAGAGGTTAAGAGCACTTGCTGTTTTTATAACACACTTGAGTTGGCATTCCAGTACCCATTTGGTCACCTGACAACTGCCTTTAACTCCAGCCTTAGGGGATTCGCCATCCATTTCTAGCCTCCTCAGACCCCTGCAATAGCAAACACACACACACACACACACACACACACACACACACACACACACACACACACACAAGCGCACACACACACATACATACATACATACAAACATACAAATAAAATCATGAAGTCTAGGCATGGTTGAGAATGTCTTTAATTCCAGCAGTTTGGAGACAAAAGGAGGTGAATTTCAGAGATTGAGGCCATCCTGGTCTACAGAGCCAATTCCAGGACAACCAGGGATACACAGAGAAACCCTGTCTCAGGCAAACAACAACAACAAAAAGTTCATATGACGTGTAGGAGAATACACACATCAGAAATTGACCTTTGATGAGTGCCCCAGTGATCACAACATATCTGCAGAGCCTTGGCCTCTGCCCCCAAAGCCTTAATTTCACAAAACTGTGTGCTTATTTTTTTTATCATAGCTTATTAATTAATGTCCATGCTTGCCTGTGTATGTGTGGAGGGGAGGCTTCGGACTAAAATTCCCTGGAGCTGGCCATTGTGATCCTCTGGAAATGTGTGTTAGAATTTGAATCTGGTCCTCTGCAAGAGCTGAAAACACTCTTAAAAACACTGTAAAACTCATTTGTATAACTCTGTGGTTTTGTCCACGTGAGGACAGATACCCACAATGGTCAGAGGTGCCAGATACTCTGAAATTAGAGTTACAAGTGGTTGCTGGGATCTGAACTTGGGTCCTCTGAAAGAGTTTGTTGTTACAACAACAAGAGCTGTACGTGCTCTCTTACTTGCTGAGTCACGGAATGACTGACTGACCTGAGGGTAAACTTGAACAGCTCGCTCTCCTGTCTCCACCTCCATGTGCTAGGGTTATTGGAGTGAGTTTATGTAGCGGTAACTTTCAGCCCTGGGCCATCAACTCCAACTGAGGCTACACCTTCACCAATGACCCTCCCTGGCCTCTCACAATGCCCAGTCTCAGCTGCTTTTCATAACCAGTACCACCTGGGTAATTCTCACACGTTACCAAGTCCAGCTGCATCGTAAGGTGCAGCTTTGGCATCTCTGGAATACACTTGCCAGAAGATTTCACCTCAGTGATGCTGGTCTCTTCTTAATCACTGCTAATTTCTTACCTCCAGCTAACTAACCACTATCAATCGGACCAACCAGTGGTCCCTTCTATTCTTGACTTTAAATTTTTTTTTTTTTCGGAGCTGGGGACCGAACCCAGGGCCTTGTGCTTGCTAGGCAAGCACTCTACCACTGAGCTAAATCCCCAACCCCTATTCTTGACTTTAAAGCCAGAGCCACATGGCCAAAGCTACCAAGTTCTGCTTCTTACTGGAGCTAGAACATGGCCCCCTTCTTCTATTACATTATCGCCAACTTTCTGTTTTTCAACCCCACTGGCTAATGCTTGAATGCTGGGATTAAATGTGTGTCTCACCATGCCTGGGCCCAAGCTCTTCGTGGTGACTATGTCTCAAGATCCAGATCAAAAGCTCGTGTCATCCCATGTCAGTTTGACATACAATCCTATCTCCTTGTATCCAAATGACAGCAATAACCAGGTCATATAAGTATCTGATGTTCAACTGCAAATGTATAAACAGTAAGTTTAGCTGGGTGGGCTCTTGCCCTGAGGTCACCACTACCCTAATCTGTTGATCTTGAGCACAGGACTTAGTTCAGTTGTACCATCTGGTGCCCCTTTAATACTTGAGCTGTATATTATTATATTTTTATAACAACAATATATTTTGTGTTTTTCCTTCCTAAGCTTGCTACACTTGATTAAAACTTCTCTTCATGAGAGTAAACCAGAGGACAAAGTCTATGCTGGGCTTTTCTGAGACTTCTTTTACCTTAGCCTCTTTACTCTTTACCTTGGCCTCAGGTAGTCTCTTCAGACAATGGCAAAAAGCAGCAACATTCTTCACCAAAACATCAGAAGAACAATCTCCAGTGTTCAAATCACCCTCAGCACCAATGTCTTCCACATTTCTACTAGGATGACACATTAAGCCCCACTTAAAGTATCCCACTGTTTCCAAAATCCCCAAATCCATATTCCTCCAAACAAAATCATGGTCAGGCCTATCACAGCAATACCCAAGTCCATGGTACCAACTTCTGACTTAGTTATGGTTTCCATTGCTATGAACAGACACCATGAGCATAGTGACTCTTATAAAAGACAACTTTAATTGGGGCTGGCTTACAGGTTCAGCAGTTCAGTCCATTATCCTCACAGCAAGAAGCATGGCAGTGTCCAGGCAGATGTGGAGCTGGAGAAACTGTAAGTTCTACATCTTGTTCAAAGAGGGTCTTGAAGCCCATCCCCACAGTGACACACTTCCTCCAACAAGGCCACACCTCCTGATAGTGCCACTCCCTGGGCCAAGCATATTCAAGCCAATGTCTTCCACATTTCTACTAGGATGACACATTAAGCCCCACTTAAAGCATCCCACGGTTTCCAAAGTACCACACTACTTACCCAACACTGATATTGAGAGACCAGATCTTGGGTTTAGACTCCATCTTATAGAACCTGACCTAAGGTTGAACTCGAGTTAACAAACAAGCCAGCATCTAGCATCAGTTCCCAGGTTACTCCCAAATAAGACCAGTTTCCAGGTTACTCTCTCCAACAAGCCTGCCCCTGGCACTTTCTAACAGCTACCAATCAGGAGGAAAACAGAAATCAGGTTTATGGTTTGGCTCCCAGCACCAGCCAATTATGTTAAAGGACAACAAAATTCCATAATGGCTCCCCAGTCAGATTTGTGCCAAGCTAGAAAACCCCTCAGTTGCTTAGCATTTCCTATAAAAGCTTGTCCCGCTGAAAGCTCAGGGCCTCACCTTCCCACTCTGCTATGCCACAGGTGCCAGCGTGGCCCAAGCTTGAGCTTGTAATAAAGACCCTAGTGTGACTGCACTGGGATCGACTCTTTGGTGGTCTTTTGGGGTTCACGAAATGGGCACAACAATATAACTTTGGTTTTTGCCTTTGTGAATTCTGTACTCCTGAGCTTCCACACCAAGAAGCATGAGCTCACTCTTGGTTGCCAGGTAATAAAAGGACTCAGATACTCCTAATTGGCTCAGTTAGTGTGGTTGTCAATAACTATCTTATGTGAACCATTTCACCCATACCCAGTTTATCAGTACGCGTGCGCGCGCGCGTGTGTGTGTGTGTGTGTGTGTGTGTGTGTGTGTGTGTGTGTGGTGTAGTAAATGCTGTGGGCATCTGGAAGACAGAGGAAGAAGTAGGTGTCTCTCATTGAACCTAGAGGTAGGCTGGCAGCGAGCAAATCGCTCAGCGATTCTCCGGTGCCAGTGTCTGTTTTATCTGCCATCACTGGGGCTGTAGGCCCATACAACACCTGGCTTTTTATGTGGGTCTTAGAGACTTGAATTCAGGTCCTCATGCTTGTACACCAAGCACTCTTAACTGCTGACCCATTTCCTAGCCCTTGGTTTTTGGTGTTGATATATCATGATGTATGCTTTTTGCCTGAGGAAATCGTTTCACGGTGGGAAGGTTTACTTTGGTCTACGGTTAGGATATACACCATCATGGTGGTTAATATGTAGGAAGTCACGGCTGTAGGCATTTGATGCAGGTGTTGCACTGTATTTACAGTCTGGATGCAGAGAGAAATGAATGCTGTATCCGGCTTACTTTTTCCTTTTTCCTTTGCCCTGGATGTTAGCTCTTAGTATTGTATTTGCTTTTATTCAAGGTGGATTCATTTTTCAGTTAAACTTATCTCGAAATGCCCTCCGAGACAAAACTAAAGGAGGTCTCACTAATGCACTGTTTCTGGAATCGATATAGGAAGGAAGTGACCAAAACATACTTTCCCCCCAATTGTGGTGGTTTGAATAGATATGGTCCCCATAGACTCGGGTGTTTGAATGCTTGCTCCATATGGAGAGGCACCATTAGGAAGTGTGCCCTGGTGGGGCCCTGGCTGAAGAGGCTTCAGAAGAAATTTAGTATGTGGCCCAGAGACTGTTGTGACATTTTGGTAAAGAATGTGGCTGCTTTTTTGCCCTTAACTGAAAAATCTGCCTGAGGCTAAAGTGAAGAGTTTTTGATTAATTCTGTTGGCAGAAGGAATCTCAAAACAGCCTTGTAACAACTGTCTTGTGTGGTTATTAATGTGCACTTTAATACAAAACTATAATGAAAAAGGAGCAGGCTGAGCAAGGAAAAATAAAAAGTGTTCAATCTGAGGAGAAAGGGACACGTAGAAATGGAATGAGGCTAAGTCCTGTGATCAAGGAGATGAACAGATTAAAGAAAAGTCTGATGTTAAATGGATTAAAGGGAGTGGTGATGCAGGGCAAGACCCATGCAGCTAAGCTTCCAACCCGTGAAAAGGAATTAAAGGAAAGGGAAATAAAGCTTAGGGCCAAATGTGGGGTCTCACAACTTTGATTTCAGCACTCAGAAAGCAGAGGCTGGTGGATCTCTGAGTTTGAGGCCAGCCTGGTCTACAGAGTGAGTTTGCGGACTGCCAACCTTAAGCAGTGAAGGGAACCATCAAAAATAGAAACCTGGTGAAGATGTAATTGAACAAGGGGAAATGTTCTAGCCCCAGCAAGCAGCAGGCAAATGGTGGCACTATCAGGAGGTGTGGCCTTGTTGGAGGAGGTGTGTCACTGTAGGGCCAGGCTTTAAGATCTCCTATGCTCAAGCTATGCCCACTGTGGCACACAGTCTCCTTTCACTCCCTTCGAATCAAGATGCAGAACTCTCAGCTCCTTCTCCAGCACCGTGTCTGCCTGAACACTGCCATGCTTCCTGCCATGATGATAACGAACTAAACCTGTAGAACTATAAGCCAGCCCCAATTAAATGTTTTCCTTTATAAGAATTGCTGTGGTCATAGCAATGAAACCCTAAGACACCATCTGAAATACCGTTAACACCACATTCAAAGGCCATTCTTCTCTTATAGCTCTCCAAAGACACTCTTGTCAAAACCAAGTGTCCAAGCTCGTGAAGGTCTGCTTTGGACTAGCCGTTCTATTCTGTGGGCTTACTTGCATAATATCAGACTGTTTTTAATAATACATGCCTTATAAAAGAACGTTCAAGCTTCGCTTTTCCTCAACACTTTGGTTATTCTTGTTCTTTACGCTTTTTAATATAAATCTTAGCTAAATCTTATATCTAAAAAGATTCTTTGGAGATAAAATAGGAAGGGGAATGGGGGTGGATGGGTGGGGATGGGAGTCGGGCATAGGGAGAGCCAGGGAGAGAGGGCTGGGAGAGTGAAGGAAATGCAGGGGTGAGTGGGGTGGGGTGGAGCATTCTAGGGTGTGCCAGAGATGTGGGATGGGGAAGGCTCTAGGGAGTCTATGAGACTGACTCTAGCTGAGACTCTTAGTTGGTGAGGGATATGGAGCCTAAAGTGGCCACCTCTGGCAGCCAGCCAGAACTTCCAGTGGAGGGATAAGGACACCAAGCCTACCACAAAGTCGTCCACCCAAAATTTGTCCTGTCTACAAGAAATTCAGGGACCAAAATGGAGCAGAGACTGAGGGAATGGCCAACCAATAACTGGCCCAACTTGAGGCCCACCCCATGGGCAAGCACTAATTCCTGACACTATTAATGATTCTCTGTTATGCTTATAGACAGGAACCTAGCATAACTGTCCTCTGAGAGGCTCCACTCAGCAGCTGACCAAACATTAGACAGAGTCCAGAGAATCTTCTGGAAGAATTGGGGGAAGGATTGAGGGATACAAAGGGGATAGGGACTCCATAGAAGACCAATAGAGTCAACTAACCTGGACTCTTGGGGTCTCCCAGAGACTGAACCAAAGAGCATACATGGGCTGGACCTAGCCCCTCCCCAACATTATGTAGCAGATGTGCAGCTTGGTCTTCATGTGGGTCTGCCAACAATTGGAGCAAGGGCTGTCCTGGACTCTGTTGCTGACGGTGGTTCCTGTTTCCCTAACTAGGCTGTCTTGTTTGGCCTCAGGGAGAGAGGAAGGGCATAGTCCTGAGGTGACTTGATATGCCAGGTGGGGTTGGTACCCGGGAGGCAGAGAGGTGGTTCCTCTTCTCAGAGCAGAAGGGGAATGGGGAATGGGAGGAGGGGCTATGTGAAGGGAGGGATTGGGAGAAGGGGGACTGTGATCAGGATATAAGAATAAATAAATTAATTAATAGAAAAAAAAGAAATGCCTTCTAAAATGTTTGAGGGAATCATGGACATTATTTCAAAACATTACTCTCACATTGTTCAGGAAAATATTTTTTGTGTCATATGACTTTTCTATAATTTTGCTTTGTGATTGTTTAAAAATTACACAAAACAAATAACGCTACCCCCCCCCCCCCATATCCCAAACAACCGTCGACATAATTCCAACTTTCTTTACTTCCAGAATTAACCACTAGGTGGAGTCCTTGGACAAGAGAGCTGGTCTTTAAGAGGTGGAAAGACCTTAAATAGGGGTGTGTGTGTGTGTGTGTGTGTGTGTGTGTGTGTGTGTGTGTGTGTGTGTGTGTTGGGGATATGGGGGGTGGGGAAGAGGGATCTGAGAGGAGGTGAGGGACAGGAGAGAATATGAAAATATACTGTATGGAATTCTCAAAAAGTAAATTTAAGAAAGATGCAGCAGTATTTCTCTTCTTTAAAAAGGGGAACTGTGGGGTTGGGGATTTAGCTCAGTGGTAGAGCGCTTGCCTAGCAAGCGCAAGGCCCTGGGTTCGGTCCCCAGTTCCGAAAAAAAGGAAAAAAAGAAAAAAGAAAAAAAAAGGGGGGGAACTGTGGAAGAGCAGGACATTGGACACAGAGTTATGTATGCTGTTAGAACTTGATTTGGTTTTGCTTTGCTTGTGACTGTGCCCTGGTTCTTTCTTTTCAAATAAGAAAGTATTTAATTTATTTTTGATTTTATAGGAGCCCACAGTTGAGAGTATTGAACTTTTACAATAGCTTGGGAAGCTTTATAGAGACTTTGGATTTTTAAAGAGACTGAACTTTTTAAAAAAAAGATTTATTTCTTTATTTTATGTATGTGAGTACACTGTAGCTGTCTTCAGACACAGCAAAAGAGGGCATCAGATCCCATTACAGATGGGTGTGAGCCACCATGTGGTTGCTGGGGATTGAACTCAGGACCTCTGGAAGAGCAGTCAGTGCTCTTAACTGCTGAGTCATCTCTCCAGCCCTGAGACTAAACTCTTAAAAGTGTTCAAGTTTGGAAAGACTGTGGGACTTTTAAAGTTTGCAGTGTGTTTTATACTATAATATTATGAAGTCTTGGAGATAACAAGAAAGGAAGTGTTATGAGTACTTAGCTATTGAGATGTTTGTGTGTCAAGTTGATAAGGAATCAGTTGTGCCGGCTAGTTTTGACACAAGCTAGAGTCATCTGAGAGGAGGGAACTTCAACTGAGGAAATTCTCCCATAAGATCTGGGTGTAGCTAAGTCTGTTGCATTTTCTCAATTAATGATTGATATAGAAGGGCCCAGTCCATTGTGGGTGGGGGCACCTCTGGGCTGATGGCCCTGTGTTCTATAAAAATTCAGGTTGATTAAGCAAAGAGCAAGTCAGTTGTCTTAGTCAGGGTTTCTATTCCTACACAAACATCATGACCAAGAAACAAGTTGGGGAGGAAAGGGTTTATTCAGCTTACACCTCCACATTGCTGGTTCACCACCTAAGGAAGTCAGGACTGGAACTCAACAGTTCAGGAAGCGGGAGCTGATGCAGAGACCATGGAGGGATGTTACTCACTGGCTTGCTTTCCCTGGCTTGCTCAGCTTGCTCTCTTAAAGAACCCAAGACTACCAGCCCAGGGATGGCACCACCCACAATTGGCTGGGTTCTCTCCCCTTGATCACTAGTTGAGAAAATGCCTTATGGCTGGGTCTCATGGCGGCATTTCCTTAACTGAGACTCCTTTCTCTATGATAACTTCAGCTTGTGTCAAGTTGATATAAGAAACCAGCCAGTATACCATAAATAGCAATTCTCTAGGGCCTCTGAATCAGATTCTGCTGGAGATTCATACCCCAATTGAGTTCTTGTCATGACTTCCTTAGATGATAAACAGTGATGTGTAAGTATAGGCAAAATATTTCCCAAGTTGGGTGGTCATGGTGTCTCATCTCAGTTTTCTCCTCCTAACTAAAACAGAAATTGCTACCAGGAGCAGGGTGTCTTACTCTAGCAAACAAATGGGTGACATCAAACCATAAGTGGATTTTGATATCCTTATGACTTATCAAACATTTTTCTTTTTAAGTATATTTAGTGTTGCTAAGCTTTCTCAGTCTGAGCACACTGACATAGGCTGATAGTTCTTGGTTCAAGCCTTTGTGCACACTGTAGGAAGCTTAGTAGCATCCCTGTCTTTTACCTGATAGATGGGAATGACACCCTCCAGCTATCAAAATCTTTGCAGACACTGCTGAAGATCTTCTGAAAAAGCAAACAGATCTGGTCGAGAACTTTTGGTAATAAAACATTCTTGACTCTTGTCACTTTTGTTCTTATAGGAATAGGAATTCCTATAATAATAGGCTTCATAGGAATACTAAGAGATGTCTAGTTACCCTTAGTGTAGATAGTCTATAAGGTGGTTTAAATGAGGATGACCTCTATAGGCTCAGATGTTTGAATGCATGGTCCCTGGTTAATAGAACTTTTTGGAAGGATTAGGAAGCATGGCTTTATTGAAGGAGGTATGTCACAGGTGTGGACTTTGAGGTTTCAAAAGCCCATGCCTTCTGTCCCTATATATATATATATCAAGACAGAAGCTCTTAACTGCTGCTCAAGCACCATGATGGATGCTTCCTACCATGATGATAATAGACTAACCCTCTGAAACTGTAAGCAAGATCCCAGTTAAATGCTTTATACTATAACTTGCCTTGGCCATGGTGTCTCTTCAAAGCAATAAAACAGTAACTAAGGCAGAAGTTGGTATCAGGAGTGGGGTATTGCTATGACAGGCCTGACTATGCTTTTATTTGGAGGAATGCGGAAGACTTTGGGACTTTGGACTAGAAAATTGTTGAACACTAAATGAGACTTAATGGGTCATCACAGTAGGACCACAGAAGACAGTCATGCTGAGAGCAATGTGGACTGTGGAGACTTAGCTCAAGAGGTTTCAAAAGGAAATATTAGAGACTATACTTGTGATATTTTGGCTTTCTGCCCTTATTGAGAAAAAAGATCTGCCAGAGGATACATTGAAGTGTTTTGCAATAATGTTAGAAAAGGAGATTTCAAGACAGTGGAATTCTGAGTTTGTCACATGGTTACCAGTAATTACTCTGATGCAGATTTATAATGAAAAAGAGCAAGTGGGGGCCACAAGAAATACAAAATATACAGATTGAGGAAGAAAAAATATAGTACCAAGGAAATATAATGTTGGAGCCAAGTCTTTTGCTTAAGGAGATGAGAAGTTTAAGAAAGGCTTAAGGAGAATGGAGTTCAGGGAGTGGTAACCACACCCAGGACGCTTCCAACTCATGGAAAGCAAAGCTTATTCAACAAAGAAAAGCTTCAATAAAGAAAAGCTTCAACAAATCAAAGCCTATGCAAATATAAGTCATGGAGAAAGCTAGTTTTCAGACCAGGCTGGCAAGCAGGATTTGGTAGTATCAGTCATGGTTCTGGATTTATAGTCAGGAAGGATACAGGAGTAAAGGGGTACGGAGTCTTCTTTCCTTAGGAAAAGCTGCTTCTTTTATAACTTCCCTCACAGCAATAGAACCATAGCTGAGACAACCATGATCCCATTATTTAAAATAAAATCCATAAACATCCCTGCCTAATAGTGTTTGACATCTGAGTGTGAGCATCTGTGAACAGGTACTGGATGTGGTCAGCCCTTTCCTATGGGCAGTGATAATAGTGCCAGTGACTAAAGGAACTGGGGCCTCATGATGCTAAGCAGGTGTTCTACCACTGAGCTAAACCTAGTCAATCCTTCTTTTTAAAGGTGCCATTTAGAACATTGTCAATAGGTCAACTCCTAGCCCCTGGCTAGCCCCTGGATGAGCCTGGACACTGCAATGTGGGCAGGGGCTTGGAAGGCTGCTGGTTTGCCTCTCTCTCTCTGTCTCTGTCTCTGTCTCTTATCCTCTCCTTGTCTATCTGTCTGTCTGCTCTTATCTGTCTGTCTCTCCATCTGTCTCTCATTGTCTGTCTGTCTCTCCTGGGGATTAAACACTCAAGCATTGCAAGTGAGGTCAGCATTCTTCCACTAAAAGCATATCCCAAGCTGGCTTTCTTTTTTCCCTTCCTTTCTTCCCTTCCTCCTCCTCTCTGATGCGGTGGATTTTTTGGTTTTTTTGTTTTTTGTTTTTTTTTTGTGCCCAGGCTGGCTTCAAATTTGAGATTCTCCTGTCTACACCCCAGTAGTAGTGGGATTATAGTATCTGCTACCATGACTCAGCTCTCCGTACATCTGGACTCTGCACTTTTAGTAAACAATGAGTTGGCATTTTTAAATATTTATTTATTTATTTAATGTATATAAGTACATTGTAGTTGTATTCAGATACACAAGAAGAGGGCATGTGATCACTCTATAGATGGTTGTGAGCCACCATGTGATTGCTGGGAAGTGAACTCAGGACCTCTGGGAAAATAGTCAGTGTTCCTAACCGCTGAGCCATCTCTCCAGCTCAGAGCTGACATTTTTTAGTGCTTGGGTTCTAGGGGCTGACAGCATACTCCCTGGTTTTCATTCAGAGGTAGTTTTGATATAGATATGGGGAAAGGATTCATATTAGCGTTATGGACCTCCACTTGGCTTACTCAGACCTCCCTTTTAACAATGCACATGCCAGAGTAGGACCCTTACCCACACGTACTATGTTCCATATCCCCCTGACTATACAGTGCACCTAGTGACCTATGATCCCCACCTATGCTGGGCTGCATGCACGCCCCTCTCTGATCTGTGAAATAAGTTCTTCTCATGAACGATTACCAAAGTTATATAAATCCTTTTCAAACCATATTCCAGTTTGTATAGAAGCTTGAACTGGTTTGGGGTTCATGCACAATAAGGCAGACTGAGACAATAAGGAACTTTCAGAGAGAAAGTTCCCCTACTGCCACTTTTTGCCTGTATGCATGTGTGTATGCATGTGATTAAAACCAGGCCATTATGGGAAAGAACGCATGCAGTGAGCCTATGTAATACAGCCTTGTCAATCAAAACAGAGTTGCCTCCCAGTATACCTGCTTAGCAAACAAACTCCTCTTGGGTTCCATAAAAGGAAGACCCCAAAATAACTTGGGCCCTTAAGTACTGTCTCCACTTCTGTAGCCTTTTGTGAGTGTTGACATTGTCTGACCTATTCTATTGCTTTGGTTTGGGTAAGGTTTTTCTTTTTTTTTCGGAGCTGGGGACCGAACCCAGGGCCTTGCCCTTCCTAGGCAAGCGCTCTACCACTGAGCTAAATCCCCAACCCTGGGTAAGGTTTTAATACTTCAATTCATATTTCAATTTTTTGAAAAGGCCAAGAACTTGGAAACATCCAGCCCGACCCTGACCACCTGTAACAAGTTCACGGAGGAGGTGATATCCTTAAGGATATTTCTCCACTCCAGATACAGAATTCCAGACATACCCACTTACCCCTTCACAGTCTCACTCCGACAACCCTGCCTTGTCTATGTTTGTGGTAGCCTGCTATGGGCGGTCTGCCCTCTTAAGAGCTATACATTACTCCCTTCCGGTCGCAGAGCCTCCAATGGCTATGCTGTTGTACAAGCAGTTCTTGTGGCCATCACTGTGAAAAACAGGCTCAGCGGACTCCTGTCCCAGGGAAGCAGAACCAAGAAACAGCCAGGAAATTAGTTTGGGGGCTTGACTAACACCAGCCACACTTGGGAGATAGATGGTGGTGGTCTTTTCATTTGTCCTAACATGAGACTAGCAGGTCATAGGAAAGAACACGACTTTAATGAAAAAGGGGGCCAGGTGATGGTGCTCTCATAGGGTTGCCAGACTCCGGTGCACTCAGCCCCAAAATTCTGAACCAGCTTTGGATTTCTGAAGCATTGCCCATTCCCTGCTTCCTCAGTTTTAGCTGGTGTCCTTTCTGTATGTGCAATTAAAGGATTCTACAGGCACTCTTAGGGCCTCACAGGCTACGGTGAAAATGCCGAGGCAGGTAGCCCATGAGTGCAGTTTTTCAGTAACTGTGGAAGAGGCAGGTCACACAGTTAAATGGCACTAGCCAGATATAGGTGAATAACCTCAGCGTCGCCTTTACCTTACTTAGCGTTGATGGCACAAAGAGGGCTTAAGTTTTACAACTGTGTGTTGTGTGTATGTATGTGTATGAGGGTTTGTGTAGCACACCGAACGTGTGGAGGTCAGTAGACAGCCTGTGGGAATTGATTCTTTCCTTCCACCATGAGGGTTCTGGGGATCAAACTCAGGGACTCAGGCTAGGAGGCCAAGTGCTGGCCCCCATAAAAGTCTCTGACAAATGATATCCTGGAGTGTAATCCTTGGCTTCCCTCTTTATACCATTATGCCAACATTTGCTACAGCCTTCCGTGGGATATTGTGGTGGTTAACACTGTACACTTTGTAGAATCTAGGATCACCTAAGAGACAGGTCTCTAGGTGTGTTTATGAGGGATTGTCTAAACTAAGTTAACTGAGGTGGAAAGACGTCACTCCGGGGGTTGGAGTCTCAGACTGTGTATGAATATAAAGTGAGCTAGTGTAAGGGAGCATTGTTTTCCTGACTGTGGATACGGCACGACCGGCTGCTTCAGGATTCTGTCACCATGGCCCCCCCATCACAGTGGACTAGTCTTTGGAACTGGGAGCTAGAATAAGCCTCCATCCCTTAAACTGCTGTTTAAACATTCATTTTATTCTATGTGTGTATTTTGCCTGAACTTATGCATGTGCATCACATGTGTGCCTGGTGCCCACAGAGGTATTGGATTTCTTGGAACTGCAGCTGTATACAGCTCTGAGCTGCCAAGTGGATACGAGAAATTGAACCTGGGCCCGCTGCAAGATCAACAAGGGTTTTTTTTTTTTTTATTGTTTTGTTTTTTGGGGGGCGGACAGGGTTTTTCCGTGTAGCCCTGGCTGTCCTGGAACTCACTTTGTATGTCAGGCTGTCCTTGAACTCACAGAGATCCACCTGCCTCTGCCTCCCAAGTGCTGGGATTGAAGGGGTGCACCAGGTGTTCTTAACCAACCCCTGAGCATCTCTCTAGCACCTTACATTGCTTCTTTGTCAGATATTTTGTTACAGCAGTGAGAAAAGCAACGGATGCAGACATCAGACAGATCAAGAACCCACAAAGTGATCTCTCCATTTCACCCACGGGCCAGCACCTAAAGTTTTATCTTGGAAAGAAATACAGTCTCCTTTGCAATGGGATGTTAACTCTTTTATTAACTCAGGGTTAACATTAGATTTGCTTCACTGATTTCTTATTTGAAGTTGTGGATTCAACAGACAACAGCTGAGTCCTTGCCACTTACAGGTGTCAAGACAAAACACATTATATTCAGAGAGGAGAGCAGGACCATATGGAGAGAGACGAGGTTGGAAAAATTTAAGGCAAATGTTATTCCCACGTTAAAGGGAACTGGACCAAGCAGATCTGCGCATTTCAATGAAAATATATGAAATATTTGTCAAAATAATTAACATCGGTAAAAATTAGAACACGTAGCTTATAAAATGCCCACACAGGCTTGGCAGAAAAATCAATCCAGCTCTATCAACGTAGGCTTGTACTATACTGGGCCAGAGCAGTGTCCACCCGAGAACAGAGTCCTGAGTGTGGAGGCCAAATGCACTTGAGAAGCAGTTGTGTGCCATGGAGGGCTGGCGATTAGTGATTTGGGGCTGGCTTTGCATAAGGAGGAACTGCTTGGCCATTAGAGGTCTTTCGGCTAGCCTTAAGTAGCTCCTTTGGACCCTCCTCCACAGGCTCTGTATCTGTAGATGACTGGTGGCTCAGGCCCAGGAGGCCCCTGGGACACAGGTTGAACAGTCACTTGGACAGCTCAGCTCACTCAGAGGAGAATGCTGAGGAGAGGATGAGTAGACCTACTTCAGTCTGGTGCCGGACCTTCCAGTCAGGGGGCTGTAGTTTCGGAAGGAGCTGTGTAGACATAGGTTCTATCCCCAGTGGTCATACATCTTATGCCCTGAAACCTATTTTATTTACAGTCTCATCAAACCATCCCTCAGGCTGTTTGGTGGCCAGTGATGCATGGGGAGGAAGCGAGGCCCTTCATTATAGGTGAGGACAGCATGGGGTCCTGCCAGCCAACTCGGTGAGATCTGTCACGGTCACACGAATGTGTGGGAGGAGGACTTGATGGGATGCCAGGCATCTCTCTTTTTCTGCTTTGGTCTTGAAGTTTCAGTAAACTAGGGTCCCAGAAGCCACTCCCAAGCTGCAGGCATGAGTCTCATAATTCACTCTGTTCCTATTTCGAGTCCAGCTTTAGACTGCAGCCAGCAAGCAGAGTTCAGGGGGATTTTTGCCGATTTAGCCTTATCCTTAAGGGCCACCTCCACCTAGTTCAGGTGCTCAGAGATGCTGCAGTGGGACCCAGCTCTGGGGGGGGGAGGGCACAGCTGTCAGACTCAGGGCCACCCCAAGGAATGGGCTATGGCTGGCCATCTGTAGGAAGGTAGCTGGGCAAAAGGGCAGACAGGAGGACCCTGCCCTCTGTGGCAGCTGGCGCCCGCCCTACCCAGCCAGGAGGCAGGTGCGGCAACAAAACTGGATGAAGAGCTTCCGTTCACAGAGCCGGTTGGACTTTACCATCTCGCAGAAGGTCTCATCGGCTGGCCACGGAAAAGGGAGAGGAGGCATCAGAGTTTTGTTAAGACTCAACGGTTCTCCATTTGCCAGGCACGGATGGTGTACCAGGCAGGACATCAGTGACTCTCTTGTGAGCCATTTCAATGCAGAGTCCGGGGAGGCCCAGGTGGCACTGGGGTATGGGACTTCTGCTGAGTTTAAGTGACAAGGGGGAGGGAATTCCTGAAAGGGCTTTGGGACGTGAGATGGGAGGGTCTGCCTCAGGATCACTGTTATTCATGTGAGCCTGTTTCTGAGGGCACTGTGCTGGTGGCTGGTCAGGAAGAGGAAGGGGGTGCAGCCAGAGGCACAGGGCTGGAGCAGGAAGGAAAGTAGGCTTCAGGAATACAGGCTGGGGACATTCCCACGGGGAGGTGGCAGGAGAAGATGGGCAGGCGGGACTCAGTGATGGGGAGGGCAGTGAGGCTGGTACCCTTGCCTCTACACTGTCACTTAGGAGCAGGCTGTCAGATGGCAGCCTCACTTTCTAGGGCTGGTATGTAACCTGAGCAGGGACTTCCTAAACAGGAAGCCTCCTGGGCTTTGAAAGGACAGGATTTTC
The DNA here is from genome assembly GCF_021556685.1 of Rattus norvegicus. Classification (NCBI taxonomy): domain Eukaryota; kingdom Metazoa; phylum Chordata; class Mammalia; order Rodentia; family Muridae; genus Rattus; species Rattus norvegicus. The sequence continues at coordinate 132,198,380 of NC_141534.1, read as the reverse complement.
CAAATCCAAAAGGCAAACAGGTCACCTGGTAGTCTTTAGGCCATCTACAGGATGCTGTGTGGGTACTCTGCCAGGGCGGGGCCATGCCAGCTCTTTGAGCAGGGGTTAGCTATCCACCCTTGGACACATGGGGCGGGCTCCCCTCTCCTGCATATCAGGACATGGTGCCCAGCATTGGCTCTATGCAGCTCCTTCCTGCTTGCTCAGCATGAGTCCCCTGCCAAGACAACCCACTCCTGTATAAGGTCTCCAGGACATAGGCCTCTGTGGACCCTCTCCTGCCTGGCATCCCCACTGTCTGATTTCTTCTGAGTTTCTTTTTTTTTTTAATTTTTTTTTATTTTAATAACTTATCCTCCCCACCACCCACCACCTATCTGCAGAGCCAGGGCCCTCCTAGCATAGATAAAGAAGCACCTTGTAGACAGCTGGGGCTCAACTCTGTCCTCCTAGTTCCGAGGATTTGGTCTTTCAGGTCTCTCTGTGCTGACTTTTTTATGGGGAAATTATACTCAAGCTGCCTGCAGCTCATGTCAGGAGAGTGGGAACAGTATACAAATGAAGCTACTTTTAAGTCATGTGGCCAAAGAGATGGTCAGTCATGTCAGAAGTAAGTGCCCCTACTCTCTGGGCAGCCACGCCTCCGGCCTCTCCTCTTTCCACTGCCTCCTGGACAGCCCTGAGGTCACCCTGTAGTACTCACCGTTACTGCACGTGTGGTTGGTGATGCAGGAGGTCCCCAGCTGCGTGAAGCCAGCTTTACATCTGCTGCAGTTCCTGCTGGAGCCCTCGCAGCTCAGGCAGTTTTCATCACATCTGTGGGAAGACAGCAGCTCCTCCTGAGCCTTGGGGAAGAGGCCCCACTACACGGGGTTCCCAGCCCAGAACCTCCCAGCATGCACCCCCAAAGTCTCAGGAGTAATCGTGACCCTCAGGACACCCTGACATGCATGCACTTAGTGTTGGAACACCGCTCTTGTCTGACCTCTCTGTTGTCACGGGAAGGAAGAGGCTGTCGGAGTCAGTGGGCAGGAACATTCTCAGGAGGTGAGGCCAGGCCTTGCTCTCTGAGACTCAGTATGGCCCACCTGGACCCTCTAGTAGACACTGATGGCTGTAGGCTTGGGCTAGAGGACACAAACTGCCTAGGACCATGACAAACCTGTTTCTGGAGCTGACCCTAAAACTTCTGCTACCTCCCAGGCTAGCAGGCTTGACATTGGCTAGACCTGTGGGGAAGGGGTGGGCCCATCTCTATTCCTGATTCCACAGACAGTCCTGGCCCAGCCTGACTCCATGGCTCCCGCTAATGCAGAGTGCTATGACCTCAGGTTGCAAAGGTGGATGGCACTTGAAGTCCACACTCAGCATTCTCACGGGAACATAGGTTCATTTTCTCCTGGTCTGTGGGTGCTCTGTGCTGCAGCGGGAAAGCAAAGTAGCTCTAATAGGCAGGCTCCTGCGAGCCTGAATTATATGTCATATGGCTCTTGACAGAAACAGCTTGGCGTGACTCTGTGATTCTCAGAGTGTGTACTCTAGCTGCTTCTGATGCCATGTCCAGCTCCAGGTGACCAGGACTCCACAGCGGCTCCTGTTTGCTTCCAACTCCCCCACTCCCACTACTCTCAGTTAAGTATAACAGGCCCTGGCGGGAGGGGAACAAGTCCAGCTCAGCCACGCTTTGGCCTGCCCTAGGGGTGACATGTTTAAGAAAGATGCCTAGAGTTACCTGTTCGAAACCTTCGGTGACGAAATGCTCCTGGGGGGTTTAATCCAAGTTATAAGAAGCCCCGAGGCAGCATCTCCTCAGCCTGGGTGAGGTGAGTTTTTATTCCAAATGCAATGGAAGATGATGAACTAGCTAGAGTTCAGAGCCCTGGTTTCAGATCAGTGTGAAAGCTGACTTCCAGTGCAATTTTGGGAAGTCCCTGGGGTCTGTTTCTGGCCACACTGTCTGGGTTCTCATGACACAGGTTCCCTGGAGAGCTTACTGCCCTCTTTCATGGAAATGCATGCAAAGCCAGGCATTTCAAAGAATGTTAGTTGTCTGGAAGGCTCAGGGCCCCAGAGACTCGCAGGCACTGGCTGAGCCTTGCTTCAATCGCGAAGAGTTACGGTATGGAGTAGACTGCAGTGAGAACCCAGCCAGGCCCAGCTCAGTCTTCCCAGACTGCTCACTGAGCTCAGCACGATGGAGGGAGGGTGCTTCTGTTTTCTATTTCTGCAGCACAAACTGCCAATAAAATGTCACATCTGAGCAAGTCTGAGTTCAGCAGCCAGAAGGCCAGGCAGGCTCAGCTGGGGTATTCACACAGGTCTCAGGAGGCCCAGGTATGGTGCTGGCCACCCTGAGTGCTCATTCGGAGTTTTGTGGTGAAGAAGAACTGAGCAAAATGCTTTCCTGAGAAAGAGGTGATATCTCTCGTACCCACTCCCCAGATGCCCCATCTCCTGCTTTTGACTCTATTGGCACAGTACTATATGCTGGCAGTGGTCTCAAGAACAGGGTCTTTCAGGGTGCCAATTGGTTCCTCTGTAGTACCTAAGTCACTTTAAAACACCATGGCAACTTTACCCTGCCAAATTCTGGAGGTAGAGCTGTGCCCACCACAGACCTCTCTCTGTACCACAGCAGGAGACACAGCTATCAAGAAATAGTGGGACACAGACCTCCTGCTCCAAGGAGTCCAATTCAGTCTGGGTACAAACTAGGCAAGAAGCACACCCTGAGGACTTCTGTACCTACTGAGGAGTCGGGAGAATGCTGAGGGCTGGGGGAGACTATCCTCGGAGCAAGAATCCCAGAGTTGTTCTGACTTTCTGCCAAGAGGTCCTTGCTTGGGAGTAAAGGTCCCCTTACTGAGTCTTGCGTGTGGCTGACAGTTCTGAGATACTGTCACGGACTTCAGGTTCAGGCTTCACCTTCTACATGTCTTCTTTGTATTCAGGTTAGCAACGGACAAGCTTGTGCTGTTATGGCTTCCACATCTAGCCCTCAAACAGTGATGTGTTCCCTATGGCTTCCCTGGTTCTTCTGCAGGGGAAGTATGATATCAGGTAGCATTCTGGGGCTTGCTGACTGAGTTGCAAAAGACATGCAGAACCACCATCCAGACTCTCCTCCCTTAGGGAAAGCTTCATATTTATAAAGGCTCTTTGGGGCCAGAGGCTCTGGTGTGGAATTGTGTGAATTTCTGCCACTTCCTCACTTGGGGGTGCCCTGCAAGGCTCCTGGGGGGTGCTTTCTCAGGATCTTGTATATCAGCTCCAAGCTGAGGCTGAACTCCCCTCCAGGGCATTTCCTCAGAAAGAAACTAGTACCTAGGAACTTCTGTCCAAGGGAGTATTTGTGGCTGGCTTCCCTCCTGTCTCCTCGAAGCTGGGAGACCATGGCCTCTGGATGCCACAGTCAGAATCCCTGGGAGTTTGGGGCACTTGACAAATGAAAGTGATTATCATCATTAAATTCCATGCTGTCCCTGTGCTGTCGTCCTTGGTTTAATTATCAGTAAACCAGCTGGCTTGTGAAATGAAAGGTTTACTGCAGACAGCTGTGCCTGCCATCCTGCGTGCAGGACTCAGCATGGCAGGAGGAGGTGGGGGTGAGCCCCCTGTTTCGAATCGACATGGCAGGGTGCTGACCCTTGTTCAGACATAACCCCCACGCACCCCCACCTACTGGCCCTTCTTTTCCCACTATAAAGACTGGTTCTCATCAGCTCACTGTGTACAGGTGACAATGTACCATAATTCTCAAAATAGCCCAGGGGGACAGTCCCCACTGTGGACTTTGCCACTGGGAGTGGGATCTGGGTATGGTTACCCACCCCTGTCCTGACACAAGTTTCTCAGAGTAGCTTTGCTTTTGAGTCTTTTGCAGATAGCATCCCCTATTTCCACTTCTCTCAAAGACCATGCCTCCACTGCATCAGCACCACGTGTCACCTCATACAATAGGCTGCCTTCCCTGTGCCTGGCCTGATTATGATGTCCTGACCTTGGTACAAGGCACAGCCAGCCAAGCACGGAAGAAAGCCTGTCTGCTCCATGAACAGCTCGTGTCCCACAGTACAAAAGCACACCTGTGAGTCCAGTGGCACTTGCCAAGTGTGTGAGCTCATAGGAGGAATAAGAAGAGAGCAAGACGGTTAAAACACATGTGTGCTGTCTATGCCAGGACTGGCTTTGCAATGAGGACATGACCAGGGTGGTTTTATTTCATCTAAGATACGTAACTTACTGCTGACTCCCATAAGTGTGGTTTCCTGGACCACCTACAACGTGAAAGCATCCACACCATGACTTGAATGCCAGGGCCCTGTACCATCTGCTGCTGGGGTGGGAGGGCTGTGTGACAGCACCTTGTTCATTCTGCTTCCTGTCCTAGCCCACTGCTACCCAGGGCCTGCATATGGTAAGTGCTTCACAAATAATTAGGCATTAGGAGAGGCTTGAAGGCTGCCAGCTGGCTTGTGACTTTGGCAATCACCAACTATCGGCATCCCTTCCTCAGTGAATGGTTTCCTGTCTGCCCTCTGCACCTACAGCAGCGGGTAAAGAAGCATGTCAATCCCCTAGACTCCAGGGGCACTGCCACCACACCTGGTCCTCTAGCTGCTCTTTCTGCAGTGCCCAGATGACCACTACTCTGCATCAGTCTGGGCCACAGCCCAGAAGACCATACCTTCGACACACTTTGTGGGGTAAGCCAGGCATCTCCTCCGGGTAGAAGCCCTCACCACAGGCCGGCACACATTTCCAGTCTTGGAAGTGGAAGCTTTTTGCACAGTGAATACATTCTTCTCTGCTGGGCCCTAACAGATACAGGAAAAGAAGCAGATGTCAAGGACATGTCTGGTGTTCTAGAATGTCTGTGGGAATCCTCAGATGTCCCCAGGCTGCCCACATAGCTTTCTAGGAGCCCAATGAGGGCTGCCTATGTGACTTCTGGGGGTAGTTCACCCTCTGCACTTCACAGATGGGAACATCAGAGGCCTAAGTTTAGCCCAGAGGGGAGCACTGCTAGGGCCCTGGTGACTGACTTCAACTGCATGTATTTGCTTTCCATAAGCTTTAGGTAGAATCACTACAGTAGCCACTCAATGGCTTCAGTGGCCAGACTGAGTTCTGCTGGGAGGGTAGAACACAGACAATTGAATCACATTGATATGATGGTGTCTGAAGTTCACTGGGTTAAACTGGGCATTGTAACCTTGCTGGTCTGACTGAAAATGGCCCCTATAGACTCACAGAGGGATGGTATTATTGGAGGTATGGCTTTGTCGTAGGAGATGTGGCCACAGTGGAGGAGGTATGTCCCCGAGGGGCAGGCCTAGAAGCTCACTGTTTTTCCTGCTGCTTGCAGATACAGATGTAGAACTCTCAGCTACCAGTCCAGCACTATGCCTACCTGCATGCGACCATGCTTCCTACCATGATGGACTAAACCTCTGAACTGTAAGCCAGCCCCAGTTAAATGTTTTTCTTTATAAGAATTGCTATGGTCATGGTGGCTCTTCACAACAAAAGAAACCCTAACTGAGACAGTAGCCAAGCTATTTCCGCATGGTTCTCACTTTTTCATGTGCATGAAGGCCATGTGTAGCTGTGTGCACTTACGTGTGTGTGTGTGTGGTGTGTGTGTGTGTGTGTGTGTGTGTGTGATCATGGCTGTCTAGGAACTCACTCTGCAGACCAAGTTCTGGCCTTGAACGCAGAGATGCACCAGCCTCTGCCTCCCAAGTGCGGGGATCAAAGGTGTGCTCCACACCGCCTGGCTTTGAGGCACTGGGTTAGTCCTCAGCACCAGAAAATAAGAAGAAATCAGAAAACATGTTGGTTGCAGGATCAGCTGAGGAGATGCGGAAACTCTGGAGGAGAATGAGGGCCATGGTCACAGACATGTTGAGCACACGTGAATATTCCTAGTGCCACTAATCTATACACCTGAAAATGGCCGTGCTAGGACGGCAGGCACAGTGAGGGTGTGAACAATGGCATCAAAACGGTCCCAGAGCGGAAGTTCTCCTAATGTGCTTGCGTGCATTTAGAACCACCTAGGAGACACACCTCTGGCTTGTCTATGAAGATGTTTCCAGTGAAGTCTGACTGCCCTCAGTGTGGGCGGCAGCACCCCATGGGCTGGGGTGCTGGACTGAATGTTGAGCACCAGCATGCACCCCTCTTCCTAGCTAGGCATGTAGTGTGGCCAGCTGGTACATACCCTTGCTACTATCTTCCTCCTCTATCACAACAGAGGACACCCTCAACCCATGAGCTAACACAAACCTGTCCTTAAGTTGCCAACCATTCTGTAGCAAGAATAGGACAACCACAGTACCTAGTCATGTTTCCTAATAGCTAGAAGGGAAGACCTTGACGGTCTTCCCGACACATAGAAATGATAATATTTGGGGAGATGGAAACACTCATGACCTTGACTTCGTCATCACACATTGAATACAGGCACTGAATGAGAACATGGAACCTCAAAAATATGTACTGGATTTTTTTGAATGGTTAAGATTGCAAATTTTATGTTATATGTATCATTACAACAAAAAATACTGGCGAGCACGCTTTCTACTTCTCTTACTTCTACTACTATTAATGGATGTCATACTCAAAACCTCCCAAGGATTCCATTCTGCCTCTATAGTCGCCAAGCATTTGGACCCCCCACAGTGCTGACAATAACAACACAGTGGGCTATGCTTATGCTAACACACCATGCTAGGTACCAATAAAAATGTTTCTTGATGTGCTTTCCCAGGCACAAGTCAGGGTCAACCCTCCCAAGGGCCGAGGGAACTGCTCCTCGACCTGGTGGAGATATATATCTCCATTGGCTGCCACTTGGCCTGGGTGCGTATTTGCCCTGGGTGACCCTCTCCCATGGGTCAATCTATCTACACTGAGTCAAAGATCACAACCTCAATGCCAGGATGCTCTGGGCATCTGCACTGGAGGTAGTTGGGAGAGTCTCAGTCTCATAAAGTTCAGTGTACTTGGGTCATGGTAGCTAGGCCGCCATGCTGAACCAAAGATGTCACCAGGCACAGGTCCCTCAAGGGAGATAACACCTGACATGGAGCAAGGGACTCCGGATGACTCTGAGTGGGGAAGAGAAGGCTCTGGCTCCCATCACCATCGGGTTATGTGTGTTCTAGACAGGTTAAAACGAGCTTCAGGGGGAGACGTGGAAAATTCCTCTCCTCCAAGAGCTTTGGAACTGCCTGATATTGAAATGAATGCTTCAAGTGATGGAGGAAACACAGGACTGAGATAAGAAGACTTACAAGTGACTTAATACCATTGGCTGCTAGACAGTCAGTCTGTGGGCTCTGAGAGAGATAAGTGAATTGCATTATTGAAATCAAAAGAGTTAAAGGACCACAGGCCTGAATGCTATGGATTCAAGTGACTCTGACATTTAAGCAGGCAGCACTTAAACAACCTGGGTTAAACCAAGACTAAAAACAAAAAATAAAAACACAGCAAGGGCAACTCACCAGGAAAAGCCGGCAGCTACTCATGGAAAGCCTCTTGCTAAGGTTAAGCCTGGACCCTTCTGGGGTTGTCCAAGGACGAGGCATGCATGTCTCCACAGGGGACCTAGGATCAGCACCAGCCATGGCTTGTAGATGCTGGGATCTCCAGCATGTCTACTTGGGTAGCACAGCTGATGGCTTCCCGAGGCCCCTATGGGACCATGCAGAGGACAACGGTACCTGCCTCCTGGCATTTCTAATAAATGGTTTTGTGGCAAATAAGATTTAGCTGAGACCTAATTCTTATATTGTCACTGCAGCAAAAACTCCATCTAAGGCGAGTGTCTTAGAAGGCAACAAAGTGCTGGGGGCGGGAAGAAAATGGAGGAGACTGCTTCACCTGGAACATATCTGAGCACATAACTCACGATGCATGCGGATGGCTGCAAAATGAAACCCAATAAAACGAATGAAATCCCCGCTACAACTCCGCACAAAATCTGGGCCCGGAGACATCTGCGCTATAATCTCGGTGGGGAACGATAATGCATGTAAAATTGTTTATGGCGGTCTCTCCCTCTTTGAATAAAACGTTCAGAGTAAGCAGAGATGGTTACAGAGAACTGAAATTCTGCTTCTTCATGGCGCCCAGCTCTGTCCTCACACCTCTCTGAGGCCTCTCGATCTTTACTGTGCTGCATTTTGGTTGATTCTGCAGCCTGAGTGGAGTTTTAAGGCAGGCCAGCTTACGGACTGCTGAACCTCCTCTATCTCTTGTCTAAAAGCAACTGTGGCTTTTGCTACAAAAGCTTTCGAAACCCAGGCATGGCTGTGGGTTTAAATCTGGGGAAGCTAGGGCCGTTTGCTCAGAGTGGGTCTCTGCAGCGGTGCTCTTGTTTTCAATTTAAACAAACTGTTGGTATCTGGTACATCACCAACTGCACCAGCTCAAACATCCTAAAGTGCATAGTTGGGTGGTGTTACGGAATTCACACCAGTGGGCAGCCATTACTACCCTGTCTCTGGAACATTTTTCACTCCCCCTAACTTGCACTCCTGTGCTCATTAAACAGCAGCTCCTCACTCTCCCTCTCCAGCCCTGGGAGGCTAGGAAGACCTTTGTGGTTTTTATAGTCTATTTCCCCCACAGGTCCTACACGGGAGGCAAACGCTCTAACCCCAAGTTACACGTTAAGCCCCTTGCCTTTGAATTTTACTCTGTAATAAATCCAGGAACCCACAAATGTCCAATGAGAGCAACGCCTTGGCAGCTTACCCACGCAGGTCCGGCAGGTGTGATGGCATTCCCCACATCTGATGAGCTCAGAATCGAAGTAGGTACCTGGTTCACAGTCCGGAATGCAGCTGCCCCGTGCGAGGCTGGTGAAAAGAAAAGTAGGCCGGTTTCCATGTCTGTCCTGAAATTCTAATTAAATTAGGATCTGTCCTCAAACGCTTTTCACGGGAGGAAATGAAAGCCATCGGAGCACGGCGCTTTGTGTCACCGAAGGGTCCCAGCTAATGAAGGCTGGCAAAACCATCCTGAAGCCGGCTGGAGTTCTGAAGCCTCTGGCAGGCTGCTGCAAGGGGTCAGAGCTGGAAGCTTTGTCCTACTGTACAATGGATTATCTCCTGAGCTTTGTCTGAAACCTGAATCAGAAATCCCCCTCTCCCCTGGAGACCTGGGGTGTTGAGTGGTTGCCACTGTGGCAAGCTAGTTCTAGCATACTGCTTTGAGTCCACAGAGGATCTACGTGTGTGTGTGTGTGTGTGTGTGTGTGTGTGTCGGGGGTGGTTAATAGCCACAAGGTTGACCTTTTAGTCCTGGACCTGACCTGGGTTTTTCCTTACTTAAGACTCTCCTGTTTTGGGGTTGGGGATTTAGCTCAGCGGTAGAGCACTTGCCTAGCAAGCGCAAGGCCCTGGGTTCGGTCCCCAGCTCCGAAAAAAAAGAACAAAAAAAAAAAAAAAAAAAAAAAAAGACTCTCCTGTTTTACATGAGCTTGAAGCAAAAGCCTCTCCTGGCATCTGGCAGCCTGCTACATCTGGCTTCTGCCTTCCTTTCTTGCCCCATCAGTGCCTATATACCTGACCTTCAGCTAGGGAGTCCGGCAAGGTATCATGGACACAAACCACCAATGTAGGACCTGGCTCCACCATTTCCCAGCTACCCCAGGCAAGCCATTAAAGGGCCAGCGAAGCCCATTTCCTCCTAGGAATTGGTTCCTATAGCTTAAAACTGCTTGGAAGACTCACTAAGCTAATACGCAGAACCGTTTGGTGTCTGGCACACAGCAGTGTAAATGAATGTCACCAACTATGATGTCTTTGGTTCCTGGGATTGTACTGTGTGTGATGCCCAATTTTAAATGGGTTTGCCGATAAACAGATTGAGCGAGGGCTCTGGAGTGCACCTGTCGGCTCCAGCGCGTCCCGCTGTGATGTGATTTATAATTAGAAATATATATTTAGTCTCCATCCTGGCACACAGCTCCAAGGCTCTCTAGAATCAATAGCGATAAGTGTCATTTTGCATGCTAATGAGATAACTGATTGCTGGGGCTCTTCCGTGGCTTCACGGTGGGGGGAACTGGTTGCCAGGTAGACGGATCATTGATCGGAGAGCAGGAGTTTCCAGCCTCAGCAACCTCAGAGTAGGTGAAAGAGACAGAAGGCGCAACTGATCACCAATGGCCAATAACGTTAACATTAACTCAGGCCTCCATAATGGAGTCTCCATGGCAACTCCAAGAGAAATGATTTGGAGTTCCCAAGTTGGTAAACAAGAACATATACATAACTCAGGAGGCTGAGGAAAGGGTACTGCCATGAGTTCAAGGACCACTTTGAACACAAAGAACACATCCATCCAGCAGCTGGGAGGGTGTTGGACCCAGCTCCATAGGAATGGGACGTCCTATGCTCTTGACCCTGCCAGTGTTGCTGTCTGTGTGATACTGCTTCATCCGCCTCCTTTTAGACACCTGTGTAATACATGGCTAAAGTAAGGGAAACGTCACCCTGTTCTGGGAGCAGGTGTAGTAGCAAAGCAGTCAGACCCAAGAAGAGGCTGAGGGAACTCCAACAGCCAGCTGGAGGCCAGGATGCTTCACTCTGGGGTCTGGGACTAGCCTCAGAAGCAGGACCAGCATTGGGGGGGGGGGACGGACCAGCATTGAGAACCGAGTTCTCAACTTGTGGGATATGGGGCCACGTGTTAGGTTAGGGGTGAGAATTAAGTTAGAGTTATGGAATATCCAGTGGCTATTGCCCACCTGTCCATATTTTGATGATCAGAATGTAAGTGTAAATGTGCTGTGCTACATGCGGAGTAGGAGACCCCCCAGCCCCATGTTTTGCACCTCCATCCAGTGGGGTGAGGCCCACAGCGTTTCGAGCTCCTCTCCACAGATGGCAGATGCTTGCCTGGGATTCTCATTCACTGTGATGCCAGGGCCACCATGCAGGACAGTTAAATCATGTCTGTAATAACTTCCCTGTGGACCCCTCCAGTGTTTATCCCCCTGAAGAGATGGATGGCCAGGAGGCAGAGGCCGGGCTGTTCTCTCACAGCTGTGACGTGACAGCAATGATTTGAAGTCACAGCCGAAGAGGATATTGGGCCATAAAAGAAAGTTTTCTGTGGATTACAGGCTGGCATGAAAGCTCATGACTACCGCCATCACACCTGCAGGGTGACTGCTGCCCAGAGGCTCTGTACCTGACCTTGCTATTCCCAAGGACATAGAAATAGGTATCTTAGACTCCTTGGCACCTTTCCTCTGGGAAACAGTTTTCAGGGAGTTGGATCCACAGTCTTCCATCTTTTACACCTTCAGCTAGCAGCCCAGGGTTTGAGGGTTCATAGCAGGACACACCAGTGCTAGAGGGGCCCAGGATATTAAAGCTGGCCCCTCTCAGCCCCTAGCCACGGCCTCTAATAAAATATCTCTCCTTTCTCTCAGCTGTGTTCCCTTTGGGGGAATATCTTCCTGGAGCGGTGGATTCTGGATCCTTTGCTTCTAATCTTGGTCTGTCTAGCTAACAGGTTTAAAAGAGCAGCAAGTAAGATGTGTCACTTTGGAAGGTCTTGCTTTCCCTTTCTGTCCTCCGAACTCTGATCTGAAGGGCAGGATGGAGGCAATGTCACCAAGGCAGTCACATGGAGCCCTCTGGGGCATTCGCTGATCTCCCCTGGATGAAAACTGTAACACCAACGACTACTTCATAAGTTGCTGTAAAGGTTAAACAGGGCAACATTGGTGGGAAGACTTGCTGTAAGAGCAGATGCCCTGTAAGGTCTAGTCCATTGTTGACGCTCTCTGTGTACTCATCCACCATTCCTCATTACAGAGCTTCCCCTTGGAGGTGAGGAGAGGATGAGCTACGTGAGTGGGTTATGGCCTCGAAGTGCCTCGCGGTGCACCTGCTGCCCCCTGTCTGGGCCACAGCATCCCCTCACCTGGGCATCTGCTGGAAACACAGGCGTTCAGGCTGCACTTAGCCTCCCTATCTTTTGGACAGAAAGCCCTGAGGTTCTTAAGCCCTGATGACTCTTCTTTCTTTCTTCCCATGGAGACCATGGTGCCAGTCCCCCTGCATGGGCATGCCTACACTTCCTTTTTTTAATTTTAATTTTATTTTTTTTAAATGCCTACATTTTCTTAACATATGCCTCCTAAACATTTGGATAGCAACTGGTAACATGCATTTGATGTCACTAAATGCAATTTGGCTGCAGTAAATGATTCAAACAAAAGAATTCAAAATTGTTTGAAGATCACTCCTTAACCTAGCCAAGCTGTTTCATTTTTGTTTGGTTTTGTTTGTTTTCGTTTTTCTTTCTTTTTTTTTTTTTTTAAATGCCAAGCTTTACAGGGCCGAGATCTGTGGAGCAGGGAGGACCAAGAAACTATGGGACATCCTCAGGGAGGCTGAGTTGACTCTCTGGATGAAGGAAGAAGCTGAGGTGGTGAGAGGGAATGGAGACAGGAGGATGGCCAGGAGGGGAACTGGAGTAGAGGGTTTTACTATTGCTGAGGAAAGACCCCTGTGCTTCCTAGAGGCCCCTCTGACCTCCCAACAGCAAACTATCGTTCTCTCATGTGTTCAACTTTGACTTTAACCAATTTTCCCAGCCTGGCCTGGAATGTGGAGGTTCTGGCCATCCTTCAATCTCTCTTTCTCAGCAGTCCCCTGACTTGACAGCCAGGGCTCTCTGGGCTCCATGCCTTTGACATGTTAGCTTTCAAGAAAAGAAGCAAACTCTCAGGAAAAAAAAGACAGCGTGGATCCTGCCCTATTGTCCGTCCATCCGCCCCTTCCCCTGTCCGTCTCCCCCCCCCCCCCCCCCGTTTCAGGGTGGGCTCACCTGAATCCCTCCTTGCACACAGTGCACTTCTCAGGTTCATCCACACACTTCTGACAGCTCGGGTGGCACCTGAGGCAGAGTCTCTGACCTGGAGAAAGGCAGGAAGACAGCAACAGAGGATGACACAGAGGGGGCTCAGTGTGGATAATAAGCCCCCAGCATACTTGGCGGCCTTGGTAATGACAGCTGTCCCCAGCACCCTAACGACCACGGACCTGGGTGTTAGACCCCCAAGTTTTATCTGGAGTAACTCAATGCAGCCAAAGGATGAGAGGTGACTCCTTTCTACAGGAGACACTCTGGCTCTGGTTATGGCCATAGGAACCGGAGCCAATCCCTGAGTATACTTGGACCAGGTGCAGATCTTTATGAACCTTTGAGGAGCTCCGGAGGACATTGGCTCCTCTCCCAGGGAGGCAGGGCTCTCCCCGTCCTCCTCAGCAGCTTCTGGGGTACCCCCAGTCCCACCTGTGTCTCCATGCTTTATTATCAAGTTCATTTGTATTGGTGGCTCATCAAACCCCAGCTGGTGTCATCGCTGCACGCCAGGCCCGAGAGCAAAGGGGCCTGGCTTTTACCTCTGCACAGCCTCCTTGGAGCCCATGGGTGGCATCACATGCACTCTGCTGAGGCTCAGCAAGGACAGTGGCGAAGAATGGCTGACCTGGCCAGGCCAGGTGAGGAGCCTGCAAGGGCAGCTGGAAATGAACCCTGACAGGCGTCCTCAAAGCCTGGGAACTGTTCCTATGTGACTTGCCATTTCCCCTCTAAAGGGAGTCTTTTCTTGATGGCTTGATATGTCCTGGCTCCTTCTCCTTCTCCCCAGGGCTAACAGCCATGGTGTGACAGGCGCTAGGCTGGATCAGTGCGGGGGTTAAAATGGGAGGACTAAAGTCAGAGTGATACCTGTAGAGTTCCTCAAGTCCTCCGCTCACTTGAGAGCTGTCCATCACCCGTTAACTTAGCACAAACCTTCTCTTTCACCCCTTGCAGAATGAGACCAGTCAATAAGACACGTGCTGGAGTTCCTGCCCACCCAGCCCACACAGGTGGGACAGCAGGGTAGCTGGTTTCCTTGCTCTGACTTTGAGTCCCACCTCTGTCATTACTAGTTAGGGGCCTCTTATCCCATTTCAATTTCAAGATAAGGAAAGCAGTGTCCACCTCTTAGGGGTATGGTCACTACTATAAAGAGCCACCAGAGGCTACCAAGGTCTTCCACCCGTTAGCAGGGTCCTCTGTAGTTTTCAGAGGACTGCATCTAAATCCAAAGGTGAGCTCGGTAGCTCTTCTTGGAGTTTCACCCTCCCAGTTATGGAAGCCTGCACTGAAACCCATAGTGCCATCTTTCCTGGGGGAGAAATGACAAGACTGGGCAGCAGGGTGTCGTCTTCTGATGGTTCAAGTGAGGCGGAGCTGTGGATGAACTCCTTTTCCTGCACTCTGTCCTCAGTAGAGAATGAATTCCAGTGTGTGAGACTGATCTCAACCGTGCTTTCGCCATTGTGCAGCAGGCACATCCTTGCCCCCTGGCCTGGTGCAAGGTCCCATAAAAGACCACATAGGACAAGAAGCCAAGGATCTAGAAACCCTCCCTAAGTAGGGGAGCATGGTCCAGAAGGGGAGCCAACTCATCTATGCTTGTGTCTGTGGACAGCCCACTTACTTTCATCAGCATAAAGTCCGGCAGGACACAGGGTCACACATGTGTTCGTTTCCTGGTGGTGATAGAACCCACGGCGACAAGACAGGCACTGTGTTGGGCTCCTGCCCGTGCATGTCTCACATCCCTTATGGCATCGACGGCAGCGTCTTGCTGCTGTGTCCCCAAAGTAGCCCAAGGGGCACTCGCTCACACACTTCCTGTGGGGACAAGGGCAGGTGAGGATTTCTGTTTCAGTCCAACCCTATGCCCACCCTTACATGGACTGAGGCTTCAAAGCTAGGTGGGTAAAATGTCCAGGACACGGACCCAGGGGGAAGGTTAAACCATAAATAAGTTCCCCTATGTTTGCTGACTGCAGCTGGGGGTGGGGTGGGGTCCTAGGTACAAACAGGCAGGTCTGAAGAACAGGGGTCCAATCCCAGGAGCTGGGTCTGGCAGACTACAACTGTAATCCCAGCACTTGGCTGAGGCAGGCAGAGTCTGAGGTCAAAGTCAGTTTGGGCTACATAGGGAGACCTCGTCTAAACAAAACCACCAAATAAAGCAGGGATCCTCTCCATTCTAAGGAACTGTTTAGTTCTCTACAGGTACTATGACTTTGGTACTGACTTGGAATCTCTCTCTGTCTCTGTCTCTGTCTCTGTCTCTGTCTCTGTCTCTGTCTGTCTGTTTCTTTCCTTTTGATTTTGAGTCAGGGTTTCTCTGTGTAGCCCTGGCTGTCCTGGAACTCACTCCGCTGGCCTAGAACTCAGAGACCCACCCGTCTCTGCCTCCTGAGTGCTGGGATTAAAGGAGTGCACCATTATCTCCCAGGCTAGACTTGGAATTTCTGACTGGGTCAAATCCTACTTTGGTGCTTGCATAGAATAAGTTTGATGGTCAGTGAATGAAGCTATAAATGACTGCCCTTGTTCAGAGACAGGGGGTGTCCCAGGTCTGGGATGAGGACTCCAGATACAGCAATAACTGCATCTTACATTTACTGTGTATAGCACACCCCTGCCTGGCCTGCCTGGCCCTCATGGACATGCTTCAGCAGTGCTGAGGTATCTGCCACCCAGACCTTTAGTGTGTACAGCACTGTCTTGCTGTCACCTGGGCCTTCCATTCCAGGCACATGCAGCACGTGGCAGATGCTCAGGAAGGTCTGTGCATTGTAAAAACACAAAAGAAAAAAAAAGGGAAGCTTCAAGCCTATTAGAGAGTGGTATAAGGGTCTGAGGTTTGCATACTCCTCACTGAAGAGACGGCCTGAGCAGGGACAATTGGCCATAGGCTGGGTGTCTGTGGAGGTTTGAAAATGCTTGTCCAGTGGGAAGTGAGGCACTTAGGAGTGTGGCCTTGTTGGAGAAAGTATGTCACCATGGGGGTAGGTTTTGAGACCTTCCTCTTGACTGCCCGAAGAAGAGGCAGTGTCTCCTGGTTGCCTTTAGATCAAGATGTACAACTCTCAGGTCCTTCTCCAGCACCACGACTACCGGCACGCTGCCATGTTTCCTGCCGTGGTGCTAATGGACTGAACCTCTGAACCTGTAAACCAGCCCCAATTAAATGTTGTCCTTTATAAGAGTTGCCTTGGTCACGGTGTCTGTTCACAGCAGTAAAACCCTGACTTAGACAGTGTCCCAGGTCAGGTCTGTAGGAGCCCTCCTTCAGGGAATAGCAAGTTTCAGACTTTTTAGGGAGCTGCCAGGGAATCCCACAGCCAGCTGCAGCCTAAGACTCACCCTGCTGGTCCTACAGGGTTCCTGAATCTCACGTGCCCACAATCCTCCGCGAGCAGGCCTGTGTACTCAGTATGATCTACTACGGATGCAGAATGATTTCTAAGCATGGCCAGCAGAGTGTTCAACTTCTCACCGTTTCATAATGGACTTGTATTACTTGTGTGATTAAAAACAAGATACTAAACTTTTTTTTTTTAAATGCAAAGCTGTTAACCTTGATTGGCTCTCTCTTCGAGGGTTATGCAGCCCACCGTGGCCGCTTTAGTGCTTCAGCATGGGGCTCTAGGGTATGCAGACGGCTCCAGTCACTCGTTACCTGTTTGTCTTGGAGTTTCCCAGGCTGAAGTGGACGCAGTTCAAGCACTGGTCTGCACTGGGACCATCGCAGCCTTTATCACCACACTCGGGATGGCACACACCTTAAAGACACAAGCACTTCTTTTCATCCAGAGAGGCTTTCTCCATCCAATCCAGCCCCATGGGTCCCTTTGTCACTTTACCACACCCCCAGGTCTGGGCAACTTCCTTCAAGAGTGGTGCCCTGTACGGACTGCTACATCTGAGACCTATTTACAGGATGTAGTCCCCAGATGGGGCTTGAGTCTAGCCATCCTGACCCTCTAGGGAGGAAAGGCATGAGAGCGAGTGATATTTAGTCATTGGTAGTAGTGAGAGTTGAAGGGCAGTGAGGAGATGGGAACTGAGGTCTCAGTATGAGGCATTTCAGCCACCATGATGGGACCAGTCGCCTTGTTATATGCACTGTGAAAAACAAAGCAGCACGGTTGGTGTTTGGGTTGTGACAGCCCAGCATGGATTATGCCAGAAGAGGGTGGAGGAGGAGTCTATTTCCACACCTGGTGTGCCCAGGTTACACAGAAGGTAAGGGGACAGGGACAGTTGGGAACATGGCACTGGGTGGTGCTCATGGTGACTATGGGCTGAGGGCCCCTCCACCCCCACCCTACACACACTTCCTTCACTCTAGCTGTCAGTATAAGCTACTATGTCTTCCCTCAAGTCTCCTCAGATGACTTCCAGTCTCCATGTTCGGGTTTCCATGTTGTTGGGAAACCCGTCTAGAAGTGCAGGGAGCTCCACAAATTTCAGAAAGCTGTCACCTTCACGTTCTAGGTCCTTGCCCAGGGCCCTGCAGGGATGAGTCTCCTTAGCTGCCGCAGATTCTGCTTCTCAGTGCTGGAGCCAGCCTGAGGTGACTGCCTATGCTACTGTTTGATGTGCACACAGAGGGAAAGCATCCCTGGAGGTGGGAGGGGATGCAGGGAGGGGCTGGAGGAGGCACTGGAAAGGCTTCTGAGAGGTTAGAAGGCAAAAGCCTTCTGCTAAGCTTGTGTTGGCAGAAGATGGGGATGGAGTGCAGAAGCGAAGTGGGGTTGACTGATTTCGTGTAGAATGTAAATACAAAAGCCCCCATTCTCCCAGACCACAGTGGGCTTTCCTCATTCCCTGGCCCTGTCTGGAGGCCCTCGCTGCCCTCCCTAAGGTTCATCTTTGTTGACACCTCCCAGTTTGCATTGTGGATCTCCACTTGCCTTGGTTCCCACTGTGAGTGACCCCCCCTGCAGAGCTGTCATCTCCCCCCCTCCCCCGGGATGTTCTAGATGGCCTTTCCAAGTGGCTGCTGGCCTGTTCTGTGCTCCAGGTGGACATGCTTGTCACTTCCACAGCTCAGCACCTGAGCCGCGTCCTAACCCTGTCTTCCAAGGCTGGTGATTACTTTGGAGCTTCTTGTTGGCCTCACCCCAGAGTCAGCTCTGGGGAAATGTCAACTCCTCATTCCATCGGACTACTGCTTGGCCACCTTCCTTCTCACACACACACAAGGCATGGCAGCATTCTCCGTGGCCCCGTGCTTTCTCTGTACAACCCAGAAGGCAGTAGGTAAAAGTGCAACCAGAATGGTGGAAAGGAAGACACTTTAAAGAGCTGTGTCTCTCAGTCTGACAGTGAGACCATTGAAATGACAGACTCCAGAGAAATAAGACATCCCCTGGAATCTCATGCTGGGAAGGAGAAAAAAATCACCTAAAGGGGGAGCTTGTCACCACAGAGTGGTTTATAACTTATCAGACCACCTTAGGGTATAGGACTGAAACCCAGACAATGATGGGACAATGGTGTGTGGAATCACAAGCTGTCCCAGGACTGCTTAGATGCGCCCCCGATCTACACTTTAATCTCACTTCAGGACCGTGAACATGGTCAACTGTGGGGTCAGAGGATGATCTCCCTGCCCCATTTTCTAATGCAGCCACATTGAATAAATCTCCCTTTCCTGATTTTTAATAATCATTTGATTGGTTTAACTGGCTTCTTAAGGACAAGTGGCCAAACTCGGCTTTTTAGAGTACAGACGATGTCCCCTGAGTTCAGTAACAATTACCTCCACCTTAGAAAGATGAAGCATGTTGTGGAGACAGGAACACGAGCCCCATTTCCTCACAGACAGAGTGGGGTCAAACAGAATGGAGTCTAGCTTGTTCCCTGCAAGTACCTAGGATGTGTCTGTGTGGAGCAGGTGTGAGGTGAATCTCTGCCTACAATGTGGCAGAGATGTGGCAGTATGGATGAAGGAGAGGAGGGGCAAGGGCAGATGTCTTTACCATCTGTAGGCAAATGTCCTAGCAAGTCCTTAAACAGACATGGCCTTCAGCATCCCTGGACTGGGCCTTCCCCAGCATTGGTCCACAGGATGCTGATATCACTTGTCATCTCTGCCTGTCCCTGCCTCTCAGGCCTTCCCACGGTGGGAAGTTTTGGCTGAGTCCACATGAGAGCTGGGGCAGCAGAACTCTGATACAGCATCAAGGACACGGGCAGCAGCCAGCCCTCAGTTGGAGAGGCTGGGATATGACGTTGTCCAGCCAAGGGCAGCTATCAAATTTGTAAACCAACCAATCAGCCAGCATGTGTCTTTCTGGGTGGCTTTAAAAGCCAAATATCAAACTTCATCTCACTCATGAAACTCGTTGAATCAGATCCACCTGGTTAGCCAGCTACCTCGCCCCAACCACCCCTTTTCTCCCAGGAATGCTGGTGTCCAGCTGTAACCCATTCTCTCAGAGAGCATCTGTTTTTGTCACCATCTGTAATTATGTCTGCTTTGCATCTCTCCTCAATTAGCTGAAAGTGACTCCGAGGCCTGGCTTCCGGAGTCAGTGTGCTGTGCAGCACATGGAGCTCCCAGCAAAAGGAGTGTTTGAGTGTTCTGAACAGCTAGGCTAATGGCAGATCACAACCCCATGGGGTTAACCAACACAGGCTAATTTGAAAAGCCAATTTCCTGTCCTTTGTGGGGCAAGTCCAGGGTTGGAAAAAGAAAAAAAAAAAAAGAAAAAAAGAAAGAAACCAAATCAATGAATCAGGAAAGCAACTTGGTGTCCTACCTCTCTCCTCCCCATCCCTTCTATCTCTCTCTCTCTCTCCTCCTGTCTTTCCAAGACTAGGGATTGAGCCTGTGGCTGCACAAACGCCATGTAAGTGCTTTACCACTGAGCAATACTGCCCACACGTACTTTTTTGAGAGAGAAACTCTGCAAGTTGACCAGGCTGGCTTGAACTCACTCTGCAGCCCTGGTAAGCCATGAACTCTCCTCAGATGAGTCCCCACCCCAAGTTCCTGGGATTGTAGGCATGCGCCGTGAGGTCCACTCATTTTCCCTTGCTCAATGGTTCTTTCCCCAAGCCAGGCTCCCCTTCACGCCAATAAGTTTGGTCACATGCTTGTAAGAACCCCACCCTATATCCTGCCTTCATCCTTTCTGAGCTCAGGTCTACTAGCTGCCTAGGTACACCCTAACTGGGGGAGTCTTATTTTACCTGCTATGGGAGTAGATTTCAGAGGCTGAGCCTGGTCTCTCAGGTGGGGCCAGCCCAGGATCTGCTCTTCAGTGGAGTATCCTGATATGTTCTGGTGGTGGTTGTGGAGGTCTGTCTCTCCTGCCACCACCAGATGGCTCGGTCACTATAGGCTGGCCCTCGCTCTGAGCGATTCACTTCTACTACCCGCTTCCTCATAGCTTCCCTGAGCTTCATCCTTCATCTTGCCTGCTGAGGTTGCTACACCCAGGCTTTCTGGTTCCCGGTCCACTTGTCCGCTGGTCCTCTACCCTACTGGCTGATGTCATTGCTCATACGCCCTTTCCCCCAGACCCCAGTGGGCTGGAATCTGGTCCTCAGTGGGATGGTGCTAAGGCTGTGGAACCCCTAGGGTGATGACTAGCTTTGTCTAATCCCGGGCTTGGGGGATGCTTAGGAGAGAAGCTCCTTACACCTGTGTGTGTGTCTGTAAGGATGCTTCCAGAGAGGGCTGGAACAATGACGCCTCTGACCTAGTCAAGGTTCAGCCACTGATGGATTCAAAATGCTGGCAGATTTGGGGAGGTAGTGGAACCGTGGAAGGTGGGGCCTCCCTGGGGCACTGTCTGTCTTCTCTTTCCTGTTTGCCATCAGTGTGTATCTCCACCCTGCCCACCTTCTCCATCTTGTTTCACTATTAAGCAAACATGGACTGGAGCCTCTGAAACCATGAGCCAAAATAAACTGTTCCTTCTTTTAACTATTTCCTCTTAGGTGCTTGTCCCCAAGATGAAAACCCAAGGGGCGCACAGTGCAAGGTAGTTAGAGCACTTTGAATGTTGCCCTCGGAAGGGGTTAATGCTAACGTAACACTGAGTTAGTTCCAGCAAGGGCAGGTTCTATAGAATGACCTTGCCACCCACTTGGCCCTTATACATTATCCATGGTTTTCCTGAATCTCTACTCTCTTGTGAAGCAGCCAAAAGTATGTCCTCGGAGATAAAGACAGGTAGGCTGCATTTCTAGTCCCCTGATTTTTGAGTTAAAGAAATCCTTTTTTTGTATAAGCACTCAGCTTTGCGGATTTTGTTATAGCAATAGAAAACGGGCTGCTGCAGTGCTGAGTACCCTCTGTGGAAGCCACATTTTCCTGTGGTGGGCAATCTTGTCAGCTGCTACTTGGGGTCCTTGTTATTTACAAATATTCCCTTCTGTGTCCTCTTTCACTTCCTCTATTTCTTGTCCCAGGGAGTGTTGGCCTCTCCTGTCTGTCTCTCGTCTCCTCCTGCTGGTTCCTGGGACCACTGCTCCATTGGACTCTCTCCGTCTTTCTTCATATGGCAATGGCTCTCTCATCCATAAGGTCCAGGTGAAGCCAATGACAGCCATGGCATCATTGCCATGATGCACCACAAATGTGCAGTTTATCAATGACTAGCTTTCCCTGTTCTGAAAGCCACAGCCTGTGCCCCCTTACCCTTTCTTGGGACTCTAAAGAAGCTCGATGTTCGTCACTCCTCCTGCTTGGCCATTCATGCCATGACACCCTCTGTCACTCTGCCTGCCTCTGTGACTGGGCTGCCCTTCCAGTCTCCCCCTCCCAGTCTCTCCTTCCAGTCTACTTCAGGGAGCTTTCCCAAGAGCCAGAAACACATCTTATTCCCACAGAAACCTCTCCCTTCATCCAGGTCGTGCTGGGTAGGGACCATGTGCTCTGAGAGCAGAACAGCGTAAGGGTGAGAAGCCAGTGTGCATGGCTGGAGTCAGTAGCAGGTTTTGAGGAGGGAAAATTAGCTCTTTATTAATAATTACTGAATCTCACCATGGTTTATAAATCACAAGGGAAAACAGCAGATTAGCCCATACATAATTCAATGTTTTGTTTTAAAGGAGTGGCAGAAAAAATTTAAAATGGAATCGACCCGGGTTAACGCTTGATGTATTGGTAGAAGTTATCCATCTAGTTATCCATATTCTGAGATATCACCCATCATTTGTCAAGTAGCTAGGACATTTAGCTAAGAAAAAATATGCCCAACCAGAAACAACCAGTACCATACAATTGCTGTGGGATGACCCAGAGGAAAATGAGCTTCTTTAAGCTCAAGTAACATCTGCGCTTTGTCCAGAGACTGGCGGTGTCCAAAGACATCTTTGGGTTACTGTGGCTTCTAGCCACCTTTCGAATGAGCCAGTGATCTAGAGACAGAGGCCATCATGCCAATGGGATAGCTGTAGAGGCCACTGCACCATGGGTCTTTACACGCGGTGAGCATTTGAAGACGTTTTTGCATAGCATTCGTCTATATTGATTCACCTCTTGACAATCTCTCCTGGGTACCAGGAGAGTGGCCCTAGAGAGTGGTCACTTCTCAATCACCAGCTCCATTTTTGGAAACAAGTTCCTGGACCCCAGGCTTCCCTCTCATTTCTGGTTGCTCAAAGTGGATGGACTTGAGAAGTCCAAATATTGGGTCTTGTGATGAGGGACTTTGAAGAAAGGGGGCAACCCTGGAGCTAAGCTAATTAACCCAGGGCAAGCCCCAGTTCTGGTTGGGCATACTGGAAGGAGCTCGGTGGCCTAGCCTGAAGGGTCAGAGAGTACTTACTGGTTTGAAGTATACTTACTGGTCTGTAAAGTGTTAGGAGAGCCTTGGATGGAAGGAGCTGTGTGAGTGCAAATTACTGTCATTATTACAACTTCCAGGCAAGGTAAGACTTACAACCAAAACCCCACCTTTGGCCTGCAAGGGCCCCATCTTTGAGAGCTACAGTGAAAAGTTTAGTTGGGAGGGTACCCATCTCCTCTCCTTCAGGTTTATTACCTGTGTACTCTTCCTCTTCTTCTGGAGTCTCTGCCTGCGGTGGTGGTCCCTCAGCCTTGAGAGGCTCCTGTTCCGGGACTGAAAGCTCCAGCATCCGTGAGCGAGACTGGTGGGAGCTGAAGGTGCGGTATGGGTGCTCTGCAGTGCCATATAAAATGAGGCTCCATTCTTTCAACTTTCCTGGAAGGCACCAAAACCATCGTTATCCCCCAAAGCTCGGGATGTGTTTGCAGATACTGAGCGTGTGCGGCAGCGTCCGTCACTCATTAAGGGAATCAGATGCTGCCTTACTTCAACCCCTATAGCCGGCTCTCTGACGTTACATCATTTCCCCCCACCCGATGACCCAGTGTGACGGCTTCTCTTGGTTGTCAACTTGACTACACCTGGAATGAACTAAAATCCACATGGCTGGGTACACCTGTGAGGGGTCTTTTCTAGACTAAATCATTTTAAATGTTCCTACCACTTCCAACTCACTTTTTATCTCAATCTTTTGAGGTAATAAAATACACCTTTAATCCAGATCTTTTGAGTTGGGAAGATCTACCTTTAATCCGGGCCATACTTTCTGCTGGTGGCCTGTATAAAAGACATGAAGGAAGGAAGCTTTCTCTCCCTGCCTGCATCACTGGCATTAGAGCCTACTACCTTGGGATTCTGGTGTATACTAAAGATCATCGGAGACATCTAGCCTTGTGGACTGAATAACTAACTACTGGATTTTTGGTCCTTCCATTGGCAGACAGCCATTGTTGAACGAGGTGAACCACAGCCTGTAAACTGTAAACCACATTTTTAATTAATCCTGTGTATGTGATATAAATAAATAGATTGGATATGTTTATTCCATATATACACACTAATTCTATAAGTTCTGTTCCTCTAAAGAACCATGACTAATACAGACTTTGGTTCCAGAAGTGGTTCTAAAGCAACAGAAGGATAAGGATGAATTTAGGTATCTGGAATGGGTTTTCAAATTTGCCAATATCTACAGCTACTGAGGCCTCTTGATATAATAATAATGATGATGATGATGATGATGATGATGATGATGATGATGATGATGATGATGTTAACCTTTTCTAAGTGTGCCCAGCCACATGAGTTTTAGTTCATTCCAGATATTCTAGATGTAGTCAAGGTGACAACCAAGAATAGCCACCAGAAGTCCAGTCCTTGTCAACTTTATACAATCACATCTCTTTATATCATGATTAATTTCCAAATGAAAACAATAACCATGTCATAATTACACCTAACATGATATAACAATCCCTCGTATAACCACAAATGCATTAAAAATTGGAAGAGGTGGCAATGTCCCTGGAGGGAGATTCGTAGAGTATCTCAGACTTAAATATGATAACCACTGATATTCTCTAAATTGATAATATATTAAATGATAAATTGAGGAAAGAAAACACAAATATCTGTTCAAATACATCTTCACAAAATATGGCAAACACTCATATCGGCTATATTTCTTGGTTCTGCAATGGCCACGTGGTCTTAGTTTGTATGCACTGGTAGCTTCCTCCATTACCTGTTCTGTATTTCCTCCACCCTTGATAAGCACCTCAGCAGGCCTTGTGCTTTTCCTAGAGACGTGTCCCGCACCTTCATTCCTGAAGGTTCTGTGCCCTTTGGCATCCTATCTTTGTTAGGTTGGTGTAGTTTCCCATTGACTTTAGCCAAAGGACATGGTAGCACCAAGAGATGCCCTAAAGCAGTGGTTCTCA
Organism: Rattus norvegicus; assembly: GCF_021556685.1. Taxonomy (NCBI): domain Eukaryota; kingdom Metazoa; phylum Chordata; class Mammalia; order Rodentia; family Muridae; genus Rattus; species Rattus norvegicus. The sequence goes on along the minus strand of NC_141534.1, from coordinate 132,173,734 downwards.
ACCTGTGGGTTAAGATCCCAACCTTTTCTTAGGGATGGCTTAAGACCCCTGGAAAACACAGGCATCCACATCATGAGTTACAGCAGTATTAAAATTATAGTAACCAAGTAGCAAAGAAAATAACTTTATGGTTGGGGTCACTACAACAAGAGGGACTGTATTAAAGGGTTTCAGCATTATGAAGGTTGAGAACCACTGCAAAGGATCTCAGGCACCCCAGACATAATCTTCCTTTCTTCTAATGTGGAGAGGCAATCCAGTTTCCTCTTAGTAACTGGAATCAATCACTCCTCCTAACACTGTTACTCCTTTATTAGTGGCCAGCGGGATGTCTAAGTTTCCCTTACAGTGGAATGTTTGCTGTTTCTCCCGGCAGGAGCACTCCCCACTCTGTAACCCAAACTTCTAGACCAGCAGAACTGAAGGCAGAAGGATCAGGAAGGAAAATTTTCCTAGTGAGTCACTATGGGTGATAATGAGTGAGTGGAACCATTTCCTTTCTATACCTTGATTCCTGGACCTGCGGGTCCTGGCTATGGGGAGAAACTGTACTGTGTGTATATTGGACACTGATTCAAAACATGTACATAACTGATGCTGTAACTGTGTCATAGTAAGGCAAGTGGATTCCAGGATCATGGGCTCATTGCTGCACTTCTCTAGCTATGAAGTTCATTCCTTGGTCAGAAGTAATACTGTGTGGAATACCATGAGGGTAAATAAGGCATTCTGTAAGTCCATAATCATGGTTTTGGCAGAAGTAATACATGCAGGAAAGGCGAAGCCATAACCAGAATGAGTATCTATTCCAGCAAGAACAAAGTGTTATCCTTTTCCCAGAGAAAACGGCCCAATGTAGTCAACTCGCTACCATCCTAGGGAATGGTGCCATGTCTGGGGCTCACTGTTGGGTCTCTGCTGTTGGCAGATCTGGCACTCAGCAGCAGCTGTAGCCAGTTCAGCCTTGGTGAGTGGCTGCCCATGTTATCAAGATCATACATACCCCCATCTCTGTCACCGCTTTGATCATAGGTCCACAGAGCAATGACAGGGATGGCGTAAGAAAAAGGCCAACTGTCCACAGAATGGAGGCCGACTGTCCACAGAATGGGTCATCTATCTACTTGATTACTGGACTCCTTCGCTTCAGTCACCTTTTGGTGAGCATTTATATGGGACACAAGTATCTCTTCACATCCTTTGCCCATCTGGAGAGATCCATCTACATACTTCTTCCCCAGATGTCTTTCTCACCAGTCTTCTAATCATGATTGTTTCAAGTCCCTGACCATTCACTTGATTGATTTGCTCTAACTCATGAAATCAGTGAACAATCTCATATCAGGTTATGTCCCTTCCAAACAAAATGTATGGCCATGCATACTGCCGAATGTTCTGCCCATTGTGAAGATTTCCCATTGCTTATGTCCAGAAAGGCATTGTAATGATGCAGCTATCCACCTCCGGGTGCTGCCTGCATCTTGTGCAGAACCATCAGCAAACTAGGCCCTAGTCTTCTCTTCCTAAGTGAACTGATCAGAGAGAACACCCCATGAGGCTATAGGTTCATGCTTGGCAGCGGATGGCATTGTAATGGAGTAGAAACTATTGGTATTCGGGAATCTTTATGCAACTTGCTTGTGCCCTCCAGACATACTCAGGGCCCATCACATATATACCATTTCCATTTGATAATGGGTTGCTGCCGTGCCCACTCTACTTAAACTTGGTGGGTCCAATAACACCCAGCTCATGATAGGCAGCTCAGGTCACATGGTAACTTGGTAGTCCATTATCAAGCATTCAGTTTCCACCAAGGCCCAATAGCAAGCCAAGACCTGTCTCTCAAATGGAGAATAGTAGTCTGCAGATGATGATAGACCTTTGCTCCAAAATCCCAAAGGGCTCTCTCTGCTGTGATCCACCTATAAGGGCATGGGAAGGCTCCAAACAGCATCTCTAGCTGCCACTGATACCTCAAGCATCATGGAGTCTGCTGGATCACAGGGTCCAAGTGGTAGAGCAGCCTGCACAGTAGCCTGGACTTGATGAAGAGCCTTCTTCTATAACAGGCCCCATAAAAAGCTAGCAGCTCTCTGAGTCACTTGTTATATCATCTGGAGTGATGTACCAAAGCCATGTGCTATCTCTAGAATCCAAATAGGTCAACTGAATGTTATGCTTCTTTCTTGTTGGGAGGGGCAGGGTGCAGTAACTTATCCTTCACCTTAGAAGGAATTTCTCTGCATGCCCCACACCACTGGACTCCTTAGAATCTCACTAAGGTAGAAAGCCCCTGAATTGAGGTTGGATTTATTTTCCATCTACTGTATGTAGTGCATGTGTGCTATCAAGGAGTCCGAAGTGGGTGCCACTTCCATATCACTTGGTCCATCTAGTATAAAGTCATCAGTATAGTGAACCGAAGTGATACTGTGTGGAAGAGACAATCAGGATCCCGCTGAACTAAGTTATGATGCAGGGCTGGGGAGTTAATGTGTCCTTGAGTTACTGTAACGGTATACTGCTGGCCTTGAAAACAGAAATCAGACTGCTTCTGGAAGCCTTTCTGGACAAGCACCAAGAAAAAGGGCATTTGCTAGATCAATAGCTGTGTACAATGAACCAGGAGACGGGCTCGTCTGCTCAGGTAAGGACACCACAGCTGGTACAGCAGCTGCTACTGCAGACACGACTGGGTTGAGGCTTTGATAACTGTCACTCTCCATGACCCACCTGCCTTCTGCACTGGCCAGTCAGGAGAGCTGAAGGGAGATGTGGTGGAACCCACACCCCTGCATCTTTCCAGTTCCTGATGGTGGCAGTAATTTCTGCAGTTCCTCCAGGGATGTGATACTGTTTTGACTCACTATTTTCCCTGGCAGAGGCAATCTAAAGGCTTCCATTTGGTCTTCCCAACCATAACAGCCCTCACTCCACAGGTCAGGGAACCATTGTGAGAATTCTGCCAATTTCTAAGTATGTCTATCCCAATTATACATTCTGGAGCTAGGGGATTTGGGGGACTCACTGGACCTACTATGAATCAGACGTCAGCCAAAACTCCATAAGCCCCTACTTTAATCGGAGGGCCCCAGTGTTTCTTGGGATTTCCCAGACGCAGTGTTAATTCAGAACCAGTATCCAATAGACCCCAGAAAGTCTGATTGTTTCCTTTCTTCTCATATGCCATTGTAAAAGGCCTTAGGTCCCTTTGGGGAAGCACTGGAGAAAAGCTAACAGTGAAACTCTTGGGTATCTTATCAAGGTCCATAGGGGAAACTGGCTATTCCTTTATTCAAGGTGTTCTAGGTCTGTAAACCAGCTCAAGTCTGGACATTGGTTCACAGGCCAAGATTCCCCTTTGCCAAGATCCAATGCTGCCTTTTTCATCTGAGAATTTTTCCACTTATACAGATCTAACAAAAATTCAATAGGCTTACCTGTTTCATTCCTGGAAATGCTATGATTGATTAGCCAGTACCATCGGCCCATACGAATCATGCCATCATAAAAATCCCTTTGCCTGTGCTGACCATTATGGGTCAGGCCATCACGGACATCGCTGTGTGTGTGCTGCTCGTTGCGATAACTACCATCACCTTGCCTTGCATTTCACTCACTCAACTGAGCAGCAGCGTCTCAGCCCCTGAGGCCTGGCACAAGGAAAAGGTCAAGAAGAAAGCTCTTCAAATGTGCTGGTGCCCCTTTGCAGCTCATAGGATTAGTAAAGGGCATGTCCTCTGGCTTTCCTATTGTGGAGGATTCGGTTTTACACGTGTACCCACGCTAGCACTGCAACTTTCCTCAGCCTTGAAATCCCTTCATCAACACTAAGCCAAGGGATTGTCAACATTTCCACCTTTTGACGAATGCTTCAGCTAACCATTCAAGCAAATGTTTGACACCATTTTAATTGACCTTCCATATTCGACCTAGAATCTCCACTCAGTGGGTCCATATCAAAAAAACTCAGACTGATCCAGGGTTTTGTTCCTTCCACCATTATCCCATACCCTTAAAATTCATTCCCACACATCCTCAGACTTCTGCTTGAATGAATTAGCAAACTTATTAAGCTCTTTAGTAGTGTAGAGTATTTCCTTATGAAATACACTTTCTACCTCCCCTCTAGGAGCCTGCTGAGCCTTGAGTCTGGTTGTAGGTCTCGAGGCAACAATTGGTGGAGACTGAGGGACATCGATAATGTCTTATCTGGCGTCTCTGTCAGGGAAAGTCATTGTTGGTTTAGCAGATGATGAAGGACTGATTCCCTTAGTCAAAAGTGGAACAGGTAATATTTCAGGGCTGAAGTGGGAGTCTATGTTCTCCTGAGAGTGGAGAGAACACTTCTTCAGGTGAGATAAGCCCTTTGGAATCTCATGGTTCAAAGTTCTCAGCTTTTCCTGGGTCTTTCCATCCATCTCCATCCCAAGTTACATGGTTCCACCCTTTACCAATCAATGTACCCTTCCTTACTTTAACAAAGAAACCCTCCTAGGCTGGGACTTGAATCTTTGCTATAATTTAGCCAACCTTATAAATGAGGGCCTTGATTTAATTTTCTATCACTTGAGCTCTGCGGAGAGAAGAGTCTCTTCCAGAGAACACTTAGAAACCTTAAGATGGTGGCTGTCTGGAGCTAGTGCATTTTATCACTGAATTCATTACTGCCCTTCACCATGTTCTGAGATGCTAGAAGCTAATTTTTATCAGGGAGCTCATTCTTTTCCTTTTCCGGTTGATCCAGAGGGGCAACCAGTCAGCAGCAACAGTTTCCTTACTTTTCCACATTGTCAAAAGTTTGATATACCAAGTCACCAAATCTGCTAACTCTCACAGTTGGTGATTCCAGCATATACTGAAGACCAGCTGGGACATCCAGTCTTGAGGACTGAACAACTACTAGATTCTTAGACCTTCTGTTGGTAGAAAGCCATTGTTGGACTAGCTGAACCACCAACTTGTAAGCTATTCCACTAAATCCCCTTTCTCTGTATCTGTAGATTTACCCTGTCAGTTCTGTTCCTCTGGAGACCCCTGACTGACTAATACACCAGGTAAGCCTATAGCCTGGGCCACATCTCCTTCCTAAAAGTGAGGGTACCTCTCTCCCTGAGCTTCCTGTATTCCCTGAGCCTGTTTTGGGGAGGCTGGCTGATTTGGACTGATTTGGCTCCCTGCCCCCCTTTCACCACAGCTGTCTTTAAAGATGCTCTGCTCTCACAAACTGGCAATAGCTAGCTATTCAAGCCTCTGGGGCAGACTTAGGTATCAGACGTAGCAAGGAGCCTTGTCTGTTGGCTTCCCATGGGACACTAGGTTGCACTCAAGGGCCATTCTATTTGGATCCTCTGCTCTAAAGCATAAAGGATCTGGTCTCAGGCTTGTTAGTCTATAGCCAGCCCAGTTGATGGTATGGAAATAGGAGGTGAGAGAGGTCCTGGGGACAAACCCAAATGCCCACTGAAGCTGGGGCATGGAAACTATGCTTGAAAAACAGGAAGGTAAGTGGCAAGATTGGGCTCCGCCAGAGGGGCATGAAACAGGTACGGGGAAGCCAGAGTAGGACGGCAGGGCACCCTGGGGGTGGTGGGGATCCTGCTCTACCTTCCTCCTCCAAGTAGAAACAGCAGCCATGTGTCGAAGTATGCTAAGTGTGACAAGAAGCAGTGTGCTTAACCCGAGATTCCCAGGTATCTCCTGTGGGTGTGCACATGCATGTGTAATGCTGGGCGTGGCTCTTGGGGCCTTACCTGCACTAAGCAAGCGCTCTAGCATTGAGTCATCACCACGCCATCAGGTGGCTCCTGATATCATGAAAACATGCCCAAAGCCAAGTAACAGACGTCAGTGGGCTGGTTCACCCTTTCAGGGCTTCTTTCCCGAACAGCAGCCCTAGGAACCCTGTTTGTTTAGGTGGAGTAGTGCTGTGCTCATCCTCTGGGGTGAGTTTGACTGTCACCCTCGCCACCCCCCACCCATTCCTGATATCTCTTTGCTACAAAGACAGGCACCCGTCTCTAGAAAACTCTTCAGAGGTTGCTTTGCAATGGGGGCAGCTCAGCCAGGACAACTTTAGCTTTTGCTCCAATCTCTCAGGCTCAATAAATCTCCACACGGAGGACTCATGTCCATCAATGTGCCACACGCCCCTGTGACTACCTGGCTTCTAGCAGAACAGTAGACAGAGTGATAGCCAGGGTGGGTCTACAACTTGCCATGCCATGGTGTGGTAATCTGTTACACGGGCGACTCATTTGTGACTATGTTTTTTTGTTTCGGCTAGTCCTAAGGTTACAGCCCCCAAATTGCCTGCTATCCTTTAAATGTGTCCCCTCCAAAGTTCAAATGTTGTAAACATAATCCTCTAATTCATAATAGTAACATTTGGGGGTGCACTTGGAGAAATCACTAGGAGTAGATTATCTAATAAGGACCAGACCCCGTTAGGAGATGTGTAAGGAGAAGTGATCAAGAGCAGAGCCAGCACACTAGCTCTGACAGACACTAGCTGACTCACCGTGGGATACCCTCCTCCACATTTTGATGCAGCAAAATGGTTTCACCAGATGCTGGTAACATGTTCTTGGATTTCCTAGATTCTAGAACCATGAGCCAAGTAAACCTCTAATCACTGTAAATGACTAAGCCTTGAGTATTTTGTTGTAGCCACAGAAGACAGAATTAGGCCTTGCCCCGTGTCAGACCCTGCAGTACCGGTGGCTGGCCTGACCTGGGCAGCATTAGAGGAGGTGTACAGGCAGCGTCCCTGCACTTGAAGGAGAAGGTTTCCTACTGTGTGGACTTCTAAAAGGTCTGGCTCCTTTTGACACATGGTGGCTGAGACCCTTCACACGTTCCACAGGTACACACTTAACTGTGACACTGTCTCACACAGCTGCCAAATGTGGCAATGACTCTATCCATCCCAAACTCCTTAGGATCAAATTAAAGCTATATTTCAAACCGCAAAGCAGTCTGGGCTCTTTAACTACTGCGTGGTGAACGGTGATTACAGAGGGACCGTGGTTACTGAAGGACGGAGCCCAAGGGCTCAGTAATCTATAATTTAGCCAAGAGTTATTTCAGTCCTATAGGATGTCTCCAAAAAACACCCACAAAGCCAACTCTCCAAAATTAGAGTCTTATTTTAGGAAACAGTTTCGGGAGGACAAACAAAAGAAGCTGTTCTATCCCCAGGATCAATAGTGGAGGAAACAGAAAAGCCCTCCCAGGCACCACCCTGCTGGAGGGGGGGAGAAGGGAGGCTGCCACTCAGGGGTGGAAGGAAGACTTCAATTTTAATACAGGCCCTTGGATTGATTTTCTTAAAACCATACACACCGACCATATTTCCTGCCACACTCCTACCGTGCCCCTGCCACGCCTCTGCCCTGTTTGTGTGTGAGGCAGGGTCTCTCCCTGAACTCAGAGCTCACTGACTTGGCCAGACCGACTGGCTGGCAAGCTCTAGGCACCTGCCCGCCACTGCTGTTTCAGATGCACTTGCAGCACATGGCTTTTAGGTGGGCGCTGGGGATCCTAACTCAAGCCTTTGTGCTTACACAGCAAGAATTTTTCTAACCAAGTCATCTCTTCAGCACCTCCCATGTATTTTATCGTAATTCAAGCACACGCATGAACACATATACTGACCCACTTCCATTATTAACACCCACTGCAGCGCCCCCGCTGTGCCCTTCTATTTCCATGGCTATACACCATGGGGTCATTCCCTTGCCGCCTGCAGAGGGAATGTTATTTACTTACATGGTGCCCCCATGGGTGGGCACTTAGGTTGCTTCCCAACTGGTAAGACTGCACATACACAGTGCTGTGACCTTGCAACCTATGATGGAACCTGCATCCTAAGGAGGGAAGCAGAGAGGCAGACGCAGTGTGCATCCTAGCTCTGCTTTCTACAAGCTAGGTAACATTCAGGAGAGGGGCTGCACCTCTGTTCTTTAGCTTCTGCGCCTGCAGAGGAGTGAAATCAATTTTACATACCAGAATACCAGCCGGTATAGGGGAACTGCCACCAAGGTACTTGATAAGTAAAATCTGACGCAATGTCTTCTTTTTCCTTTTCTTTCTTTTTTCTTTTTGAGACAGGGTTTCTCTGTATAACAGCCCTGGTTGTCCTGGAACTCACTCTGTAGCCCAGGCTGTCCTTGAACTCACAGAGATCTGTCTGCCTCTCAAGTGCCGGGATTAAAGGTGTTCACCGCCACACCTGACTGAATATGTCATTTTGGATTTTGTTTTAAGGTAGGGTCTCAGAGGCTCCTTTTATCTGGGACTTCTGCCTGCTGGGATTACAGGTACAGGCTACCATGCTCAGCTCCCCTCCTAAGTGTACTTGCAGGCTACATTCTTGGAAGCACATCACCTCACAGCCTGAGACTGTCAGTGTAAGAACCCTAAGAGGTTAACCTTGCATTATGCTACTGCGAGAAGCTGCATAGCTTTGCAAGGGATTAAGAGCCAAACACTTTTCCGATTTGGTAAAAAATTGCAAGCACTTTATAGGCTCACAAATTTACTCAAAACAAATTTGCTCAAAACAAATGGTGGGTCTTCAAAGATGCGTCAAAGCACACGGTGCAAGTCGCATCGGCAGGGAGCCAAGGGAAACAAGGAGTGCTTTGCTCACATCTGCTCTGTAGTTTTGCTCCTTAAATCTGCAAGATATTTATGAGCGCCTCTGAGGGCCCAGGCAATCTGCTACGAAATCGTGGAGCTGGGAAGTAGGAACACGGAAAATAAGTTTTCAGGAAGTAGGACCACAGGAACCAGCGTGTGCTCCCAACAGTATGGCATGAGCTTTGCAACCTGTCCTAAGGTTACCTGTCACTCCGAATGTGTTTCTCCCCCTTTTCTTATACTCTGATGCTATTTCAGTTTCCTGCCATCATAAGACATGAATACAACTGTTCCAGGGGTTGGATAGATGGATGGTCCACTGGCTAAGAGTGCTTGCTGCTCTCAGGGAGGAGTCACGCTGGCTTCCTAGCTCTGTGTCCTGTGGCTCATACCTGCCCGCATCCAGGGGAGCTGACGCCTTCTTCTGGCCTCCACAGCGCCTGTGCTCAGTGCACAAGTCTACACATAATACACATAACACAAAACAAGTCTTAAAATGCACACTATTCCATAACACGGCAAAGAGTACAGGGCTTAAAACACGAAAGGAGGGGTTGGGGATTTAGCTCAGTGGTAGAGCGCTTGCCTAGCAAGCGCAAGGCCCTGGGTTCGGTCCCCAGCTCCGAAAAAAAAAAAAAAAAAAAAAAGAAAAAAAAAACACGAAAGGAATTTGAAGATGACTCCTTTTTAAAAAGTTATTTTCCGCTACTTATAGAAGACGGCTTATTAAATATTGAAGTACATAAAAGGGAAAATAAAAGTCATCTGTAACCACTCTGGCATGGGCTTCTCGGGTTACTTTCTACGCATGTGTGTTTCCACACACGGCTATTTCTATGCGGTGTGTCATCTCCTTCCCATTTAGTGCTACATGATATTTACTGCATTCAGGGGTTATTTATTTACTAGGTCATTCTTTGCAGGAAATGTGCTGTTCTTACATCAGCTTCGGTACCTGGTAAGTGTGCCAAAGTGTGTCAAACAATTGATGTTCGACATGTTCTCAGGATTAATAAATTAATAGCTAAAAACTTAAAAACATCAGGGTTTTTCTTTTTCTAAGGAAAATATTTCACTACATGAATAACCATTTCTCTCTCTCTCTCTCTCTCTCTCTCTCTCTCTCTCTCTGTATGTGTGTGTGTGTGTGTGTGTGTGTGTGTGTGTGTGTGAGAGAGAGAGAGAGAGAGAGAGAGAGAGAGAGAGAGAGAGAGGAGAGAGGGGTAGGCCGCAAGAGTTCATCACTGGGTGCTGTTTCTCAAGGGCTATCAACCTTGGTTTTTTTTTTTGAGACAAGCTCTCACTGGCCTGGAGTTTGCCAAACAGGCTAAGCACTAGTGAGCCCCAGGGGTTCCCCTTTTTCCTTTCTCTCTGTTCTAGTGTTACAGGCCTGCATTACTCTGCTTGGCTTTTTATGTGGTCACTAAGGATCAAACACAGGTCCTTGTGCTTACATAGCAAGCACTTTATTGACTGAATTATCTTCCCGGCCCTGTAACCACTTCTTAACCAACCCCTTAGTATGGATTATATTTCTCCCACTCCCCGCCCGTCTCTTAAAGTAAGCACACTTGCTAGAACTATCACTTGCTACTGGATAGGCAACTTTCTCTCAGTGGGTTTCCTCAAGCAGAACTCACATACTGAGATGTTAATTAAAGCTTTCACTATACAATGTCAGAAGCCACCCATGCCACGCTGGATCCCAAAGCAGCCAGGCGAGTGAACAGTCACCTGGGAAATCCAGTTCCTGAAATAATCAAGCCCTGCACATGTCCCTTCTCCAGTCCCCTGTCACTGAGTCAGTCAGGCCAGACACTGGGGATTCAGCAAGCACATCAGGCAGAAAGACCCCACCCACTGCACCCCTCCCTATGTGTGAGGATGCAACTCCCCATCCATTGCACACACACACACCCCAATGTGTGAGGATGCAACTCCCTGGGGCCTTCACATTTGCCATTCCCTAGAGGCCATGCTCTGACAGGGAAGGTGAAGATGAAAAAGGATCAAGGAAGAGAAGGCTGACACACCCAGGGCCACTCCACATCAGTCAGAGCCCACACCCAATAGAACGGCTGTTACAGGCAGTTGGTTTAGGGTTTGACCCTGCTTTGAGCAAAGCATTTAACCAGAAGGGATGAGTCCTCAGGGTGTCCAGCAAGCCTGTTCAAGTCCACGGTGACAAAGACTGAACTGGGACTACGCAGCTGTTCCCAGAACGGGTCTCAAGGGATTCCCATGTTGTGTGCTTTGACTGTTTTGACGTCAGATTCATGACATCACAGAAGACAGTCCAATCCACCTGCTTACACCCTGCTTGGGGCTGGCACTGGCAGTAGGCGGTCTCCTACTGCCACAGTGGGTGACTATAATTGCCAGAGGCCAAGGATAATCCCCGGATAATGCCAGTGGAGGCTGCCAGTCAACTGCTTCATCTCTATCCATTATCTTCCCAATGCACTTCCCCTGGGTGAGTTACATTCCCAACAAGCAACTATTCCTACTTTTAAAGAAGAATCACTATTAAGAGAGGACTTGGGTTGGATTTCTGAAGCAAACCTTAAAGATCCCCGAGCCAGGAATTTATTACAAGACAACATGGGGCATGGAGAGAGGAGGTTCTGTTGGATTACATCTATGAGCTAAGAGCTTGAATTCCTCGCCTTTCTTGCCTATACGAGAAGTTATTAACAATTAGGACTCCATTAAAGCTCCCACACTCTCAGACTTAACATGCAGAAAGAAATACTTTAGTTGGAATACAATAAAAGAGGAAAGGGCTAGAAAATCAAGTATGCAAGTTCCAGTTTAATGCTTCAACAAACAGTTTTTTAACTCTGGGGTCCAGAGAACCAATTACAAAGTTTAAGCACAAAGATTTGGGTAAAAAGAATGAAAAGGCTATTCACATCTATTTATAATACATACATCTGAAGTGTGTGTGTGTGGGGGGGGGGTAGGAGAATCATGAGTTTGAGGCCAGTCTGGGCTACACATTAGTCAGTCTGTGGTGGCGTGTGCTGTTAATTCCAGCACGTGGCAGGCAGAGGCAGGTACACCTCTGAGTTTGAGGCCAATCTGGCCTATAGAAGTTCCAGGACAGCCAGGACTACACAATACCCTGTCTCAAAAAAGGCAAAACAAAACCCAAAACAACCAAACGAAAACAGCCAAAACCCCTCAAGAACTGGAGGAGAAAGGTCACTTTTATGATGTGTGAATTACAATTCAAAAAGTCTGTTGTCCAAAAATACGGTGTATATATTATATACACGCAGTTGCGCTCGCTCTCTCTCTCTCTCTCTCTCTCTCTCTCTATATATATATATATATATATATATGAAATATATCTAGTTTAAAATGCACTTTAAATCCTCATTAAGGCAAAAAAGGAGGAAGGAAGGCAAGGGGCACCACGAAATGCTGGGAGGAGGGCACATATGGCAACACATGTGTGTACACATGCAGAGAGGTAGGAGAGGGAGAGGGAGAGGGAGAGAGCGCTCAACCAACAGACAGACTTACCCTGGACTTTGTAGTCATTAAATCCCTGAACAATGCTATTTCAAATGCCAGAAGGACCGAAAAATTCTAGACTCTAATTATTTGGGTAAGGCATCGTAGGTATATGGCCTGAAAGCCCCAGTGGATGCTGGGAACTGTAGATAGCCCTGTTCTGTGGAGGCACAGCTCTCCCTGTCCCCCAGTGGATGCTGGGAACTGCAGATAGCCCTGTTCCGTGGAGACACAGCTCCCCCTGTGCATTCATGCTCATGTTGGATGCCGTCACCATCTGAACTCAGCTTGTGCTGTGGCTGTAACTTCCAGGAGTAAAAGCTTTCCTTTTTCACAGTTTTATGGCTGGAAAAGCCATTCTTACTGTAGAAGACAGCCACGTTCGCATACCTTTTCTTGTGCAGGTGAAGAACCTTCACCTTCACACCTAGAGGAAGCACTGGATGGCTCCATTTTGGCGCACGTGAATCTCCAGCCTCACTCTGCTTATGCTTTGGGGCCTCTATTAACTAGGTAAAAGTTCACTGAACACGGACACAGTATTCAATTAGTGAGACTGTTAACTCGATAGCCTAAACCAGCTACTATGTGAGGGAGTGTAGGCAGTGTGAATTCAGAGGGCAAAGGGAAGACTCCCAGCTTCACCTGGATGGAGCAGAACTGGAGTCATCGCCCTGCTCAGAGCAGCATACGCTTGAAAGCATAGGAACTGCAAGTTTCTGGAATTCTTCCTTAAATATTTCCAGAGCAGGATTGATTAGGTATAACTGAACGCAATATAGTTTGAATGAAGAATGTTCCCCATAAGCTTGTGCATTTGAACACCTGATCTCCAGCCGGTGGTGTTGTTTGGCCTAGTTACGGAACCTTGCTGGTGATCAAATGGCACTGGGGGCAGGCTTTGGGGACGTACAGCCTAGCCTCACTTGCTGATTTTGCATTGCTTCCCATGTGCAGATGTGGCGGAATCTGTCAGCTTCCTGCATATGCCACTGCACTTTCCTTGCCAGACTTTTCTCACCAGGATGGACTGTGTCCCTCTGGAACTGTAAGCCAAGATAAAGCCTTTCTCCCTTAAATTGCTGTTGTCACAGTATTTTACCACAGCAGTAGAAATGAATATACGAAGGAAAATAAAATGGTTGCTTCGGAGACCGCTGTATGTGCTGGGTAACAAGTGTTACACCCGGGTACACCAGCACGCTTGGTGCTTTTCTTAGTGACCCTGTCAAGTTTAACAGTGAGTGCCAGCTGTTAAGTAGTTAATTAAGTCATTAACTCTGTGATGGTGCCATGGAACCCAGAGCCTCACACATGAAGTGCCCTGCCTCTCAGTGTTCACCCAGCGTTCCTTTTATTTCCTGAGGTGTGGGGTTGACATGGTGCTCTAGGTAAGCTGGCAGTACTGGTACCTTTCTGTCCTCACTTCCCAGTTCTGGGATGACCGGGCATGTGTCATTGCATCCCATGGCAAAGCTATCTGGAACAGAGTAGATTAATAGTTTGAAAAGCCAGATGATGCTCTGAGGTTTATAGCACAGAACAGCTCCTTCTTTGTTCCCGCCTCCCTCTTGATCACATTGATCACAACATACAGCTTCCGTTAATACTCCGGATGGCCTTTCCTGGCATTTACCCCAGATTCCAAATGTCCTGCACTGCTCCCCTTCCTTGACTTTAAATATTGCCCGCCTGCTTGCCCGATGCCTTCCTGCCTAGGATGTGGGAACCCAGTTCTCTCACAGGATCCTGCACAGACTCAGCCCCCCGCCCCAACACTTCCCTTCCTGTCCTAAAATAAGTCCTTTAGTCAATATTCAGCATTTCTTCTATACCCTCATCCCATTTTCTGAGGGTAATACCTCTAATTTATTGTCTGATTTAGTTACTGATTTTTTTTTCCCTTTTAAAAACAAAACCTCACTATGTTGCTCTGGCTAGTCTTGGACTTATGGGATGAAATGGTCCTCCTGCCATAGCCCCCTGAACAGCTGGGACCACAGGGGTATGCTGCCACACTCAGCTGGGCTCTAGCTTGGATTTTTTTTATTTCCTCCTCATATTTAGGTTTTAAAGGCATTTATCTTCCGGTGTTCATATAAAAACCGCAGCAGCTGGCTCCTGTTTCACTGCCGCTGTCGCCATTTTCGTAGCTCTCTAAAGTTTCCACTCGCTGCCTGAGTTGCCCTTTTCCCTTGCCAAGTTTAGTCTCTGCTAGAGCTGGTGTCTGCTCTAATATTGGATAGCTCCCTCAAATGCCTGGCGGGTTCCCGGGCATCCTCTCATATTTACTAGGGAAGCAATAAAAAGCTGATTGGTGTTCTCCTGTGTCTCTGGAATATGGAAATGTGCCTTTTATCTGTTTACTCACTTCGCATACAGCAGACTCTCGGGCTTGTATAATGTGGGCAGGGAAGTGTGTGAGCATACGAGTTGGCTCAGGCATAAGTAACATTCACATGACAAACGCAAGCACTTTCCGCCAAAAACAATGGAGGTCAAATGAAGATGTAGTATCCTCAAAGTGCCGAGATTAAACAAAACGCTTTGCCAAGCCAGATCCTATATCTAATCCAAAGTGGGTTATAATAAAGGAACTTACAAAGGTATTTATCAAGCAAAGCTGAGAAAATTTACTGCCAGCCAACCGGCATGTCAAGCAATGGCGAAGGAACACACCTGTGATTCTGGCGCTCGGGAGGCCGAGGTGGGAGGAGAGTGAGTGACGGGCCAGTCATTGTCTACATTAGAGAGCTGCCTTTGGAAAGGTAAAGGGAATTCTTCAAGGGGAGAGAAAAAACGGCACCAGGTGATTTTGGATTTCCCCCACCCCATCCCACCCCCCAAAAAAAGAAAGAAAAAAGCAGGGAGTGGCAGGTGTGTGGTAAACACTGAAGAACTGGGGTTTCCCTCTCTTGGCTTCTCTCTCTCCCTCTTTCTCTCTTTCTGTGGGCAACTGTCTCTGTCTGGTGTCCTCTTCTGTTGCTCTCCGATGTGGCAAGACTAGCCAGCCAGTGTGCCTCACAGGGATCCCCCCATCTCCCCTCCCCCAAGGGCTATGGCATGTGTCACTGTGTTAGCCATTTTTCTTTTGAAGCATGAATGTTGGGAGATCTGAACTGAGGTCCCGTGCTTGGCAGGCATTTCACTGGCTGAGAGATCTCCCTAGTGCTTCTTATTTCTTTAAGGCATCTTAAAGAAAAAAACGAGACAAAAAAACAAACAAACAAAAAACCCCCAAACATTCCTGTCTCCAATACACCACTGAAAGAAGGAGTCTGTAACACACACAGAGGTACAGGGCCCCCCTCCCCCACACAGCGGAGGGAAGCTAGGATAGAAACTAGGCCTTTGCATTAGCCGTGAGCACAGCATTTTATGTCAGTCCTAACTGAACCGGAAAACATTTGCTGCATTTGCGATCCTATGGCAACGGCTCAGAGTACGGCTAAGAAGCCAACGCTGGAAATAAAACCATTTAAAAAGTATTTGAATAATCCAAAATACGGCAAGAAAAGCAGACCAGAATACGTCTCTTTAAAAATGCAATTGGATTTTGTCTATTGATACTGACTTGGATTTCTTTTATTATTTTAAAAACCCCGGCTCTGCATTCTCAGAGTGGCTTGTTGGAGTCTGCTGCCGAGGTTATGCTGGCTTTACTGAACTCCCTGGACCCGGCTCCTCTTCGCTACTGTCTGGAAGAGTTTGTGGACTGCTGCCACTATTTTTCACTTACATGTTCAGTAGAATTTGCCAGAGACTCCACCTGGCCTTGAGTTTTCTTCCAAATTACAAAACGACTAATTTCATTAATAGAACAATTTTGAAACTGAACCTAAGAACTTGCTTCACACTGGCTTCTGTGAAGCACACTGCCTTCTCACACATCAACAAGACAGGTGTTCAAACCTCCTATCAGCCTCATGAACTGTTTTATCTCCTAGCTGTATTTAGTCACTCAACAATCTCTGCCATTGTATGGAAGCTCGCTCTTCCTCCTTACAGTTTTAAAACTCTCGTTGTATGCATCTTTAAAGCTATGTTATGACTTGCATAGGAAGCGTAATTTCCTCACTGAACCGGATCCCCTGCTAGCAGTGGCACAATGCTGACACGATTGCTGGTCTAAATGCTAGTGTACCCGTATCGTCTTTGCTTCATCATTCGCCTGGTTTATCTTTCCCATCCACTTTATTTTTCATATTTTGGCTTTCTAATGTTTCCGATAACTTCCCTGTAGAGAGCTGCGACGTGCCGTGCCTCAAAGTTGGCGCTGGTTTCCACCTCCCACCCTCCCAACGGTGAGCGCTCCTTGCAGTAAACAAGTCCTTATTTGGCTATGTCTGCCTGTGACAGCCTATCTACATGACCCACGCGGCTTGCTAGGACTGGCCAGCGCTAGCTATTTAAGTGTGGTGCAGGGCGTTCCCAGAAGAGAGAGAGAGAGAGAGGACACAGGAGAGAGAGCCAGAAGAGAAGAGTCAGAAGAAAGAGAGAGAGAGAGAGAGAGAGAGAGAGAGAGAGAGAGAGAGAGTGTCAGAGGAGAGAGAGTCAGAAGAGAGAGAGGTCAGAAGATTGTATCAAGGTTCCTGAGTAAAACTGCTTGAAGAAGATCTCCTGTGGTCGTGTCTTCCTTGCTGGTCGAGGTTGGGTGCGGCACTTCCCGGTACATGGTTATACTGGTTCTAGCAGGAAGCAGACAGAACAGTTATCCTAGCCGAATGAATCCAAGGAGGCTTTAATGAAGAGACTATTCCATGAGCAGAGTCCATGGACATTAGGGGGAGGATGTTGGTCCCTGGCGGGGGGGGGGGGGTGACCTTCTACCTTGAGGGATGCTACTTCTTATAAGGAATGAGCAGCTCCCCCTTTCCTCTACTTACCTCCTAAGGTCCCATATCTCTCTGCTCTCCCCTCCACACTAATTCAATCAGGCTGCCTCTGAATAGGTCCACATCCCAAAGCAGAGTAGAGAGTGTGTGTACACTGTGCATAAATAAAACATCCCTGGCACAAAAGCAGATACGTTTTAAAAATCCATGTGATAGGCTGCGTCTTAAATAATTAGTTCATTCAGCTTTGTTGAAATTATTGTTGCTGTTGGACACCCCGCCCCACTTTGAGGCCGGGGATAGAAGGCTAGGCCAGCCGGGTCCCTGTGAGCACACACACACCCACATCCACCTGCTGCTTGAGCTTTAGCACCTCACTTTCTAGGCTCTGTCCTGCACTCCGTGTTTCTCTTCCTTTCCTTTGGTTCCTCCGAGGTCCCAGTGTTGGCAGGTCACCTAGGATCTCCTCCCACAGGGGCATCACAGATCAGCAAAAGCCCTAAAGGAAAAACCCGCTTGGCCTCTCCGGGCCTGCCTTTGGATACCAGCTTGCTCTTCAACGGATACTTTAAAAAATTATGTTCCGTGGCAGGGAGGTCTCCAGGCTTTTGGCCTTCTGTGGTTTAGAAATGGAAGAAAATCTACACCACATATGAATGCTTTAATCGTTTGTTTTCAGGACATCTGTGAGCAGTATAGGGGAAGAATGCACAGCTAACTTATAATAAAAATATAAACAAATTAAAAAAATCATAAAGATGGGAATTTAAAACTAAACTAATTGCAAAGCCTCTATAGGAGACATTTGGGGGCCTCTTTAAAGGTTTATGTATTTTTACATATTTTTATGCCTGAATGCATGTAGTATGTAGGCTCCGCATGTGCACGTCTGGTGCCTGTGGTGGTCAGAGCTTCAGATCCCCTGGAACTCAAGTTACTTGAGGTTGTGAGCTGCCACGTGGGTGCTGCAAACCGGAACCAAGCAGTCAGCTCTCATAACCAAGGGTCTCTCCAGCCAAGATGAGTTTTGAGAAAAGGATAGGCAAATGCATAAAAATCACTGGATATGCAAGTAACAGGAACGAATGCCGAGTTCCGTGTGTGACGTGGCCAGTCTCCTGTTCAATGTTAAGGAGAGCGAAGACTGGATGGAAATAGTTATTTTTGAACATGCCATGTTTCTCAAAATAAATTGTATTACTTCTGTTTAAACACTAAAAGCACCCATCAATTCTAGGGAGGGTTTGGTGTTGACACACTGACCAGTCAGAGATCTAAGTGAGCTTCACGCCTAACGGCGGCTGGACAGAGAGCCAAGAAAGTGACTCTGGGAAACTTCTCCTTTTTCTGAAGATCTCCTTTTCTTTCCTTTTTTAGAGGTTTGTTTCCTTTTTAATTACGTGTTTGTGTGGGTCTGCCTGTGTGGTCATGTGCGTGTGAGCATGGCAGTCCTCAGAAGCCAGGAAGGGGCGGGAGATCTGGAACAGGAATTATAGGTGGTTGTGGGTTCTGGGAGTTGATTGAACTCAGGTCTTCTGGAGGACCAGCAAGAGCTCTTAACCACTCAGCCACCACCTCCCCAGGCCCCAATTCCTTTGTTCCAGAATTAGGAGAGTTTGAGGAGAACACTACCTTACTGGTCCCTGGAAAAGTAGAAGCAGGTTGAAGTGGTTGGTTTTAGGATAGTGGTAAAAAAAAAAGCGGATCATGACAACAGTCTGGGGACTGGTTGGAAACGGTCCTAAGTTCTTCAGTTCTGTTTCCAAGGAAGTGAGAGAGATGATTGACAGTCAACTCTGCAGACACGAGTTTGGCGGAAAAGTTTAAAGCCAGCACAAAGGATGTGTGCATTCGGTCTGTCTTCCTCCTAGCGAAGAGAATCAGATCGATGCAGCCATCGGCCACAGACTGCAAAATTCCAAGTCTTGTTTTGGAAATGAGGATCAGCCCCAAATAGATGTCAATAAAACAGAGGCCAATAAAACCAGCCACGAAACAAGAGCAGTTAGGGAAAAGAGACAAGCACGAGTGAGCCGTGAAGGGGAAATCAAGAACCACGGAAGTTTTTAGGAAGATGGAGGAGAGAAGGGCCCTGGGAGGCTCGTTCTTTTCCCGTTAACTGATTACTGAACATTCTGCTGAGCGTGCACGCTGAAAGCAGGGTTGATTAAAACCACAGGAGCGTCTGATTTAAATAAGGCTCACACACGCTCACACACCCGCCATACAGTCACTCAATGATTACTTATTAACCATGCTCTCGGCGCTGAGCTGGAAGGGAAGAGACGGGAGCCGATTTAGCCCGGGAGGCCATTGGCGCAATCACACTGGATCAGGTCTACACACGGTGACTTTGAGATCTCTCCCTGTGGACCATTTCATAGGCCACGGAAGCTCTGACCTAGTCTGCCAAGATGGCTCCGGTGTAAAGTGAAGCTTGTGGGCTGCAGCTGTCGTCTTGGATGGCATAACCCCAAGGCAGTCTATGGTGGGGAGCATGGGAGCTGGGAGCCAGTGTGAAGTGTTGAGGTTAAAGCTAAACAAAGTACACAGGAGGGGGCTTGGCCGAGGGGAAGACGTTAAAGGTGGTCTCACCGGACTAACAAGCCTTAGACTGTTGGTAGGGACGGGCTGTGTCCTCACCTAGCATTGCATAACCTTTCTGGGTGGCGTCATCTGCTGCACCAGAGAGCTGCACCCTAGGGAGGGCAATTGCCAAGTCTTTCCTGGAAGGGCAGAGAAAAGCCAGAGCCACAGGTTGGCTGGCTTTGATTTGACCTTCTGGAGCAACCATAGCTCACCAAACTGACAGCCATCGTGCCAAAGCCCAGTCTGCACCTCAGGGGAGCCTCAGAGAAAGGAACCAAGCTGTAGGTGAGCGCTTGGGGGGCAACAGGACCTGGCGGCTCTGGGAAAGTGAATCAGAAGGTCAGTGTGACCTTAATGGAGTAAACGCCATCAGTACTTGCACTCTGAGGTATGAGTTCTGAGCTATCATGCCTGCAGGAGCCTCACGCACTAGACTCCCTTTAGCCTTCCACTCCAGTAAGCAGGACACCTCTTTGAGACTAACTGCTGAGCCATGTAGAAAAGTGGTGTAGGCTTACTATCAAGTGGTGTCTCAGGGGCTGGGGGGATGGCTCACTGAATGGAGGGCTTGCTGCATAACACAAAAGAACAGGTGCGGCAGTGCGCATCTGCCATCCCAGCACTGGGGAGCCTAGGGGCATGCTGGCCAGCCAGTCTAGTCAAACCAGTAAATTC
The DNA here is from genome assembly GCF_021556685.1 of Rattus norvegicus. Taxonomy (NCBI): domain Eukaryota; kingdom Metazoa; phylum Chordata; class Mammalia; order Rodentia; family Muridae; genus Rattus; species Rattus norvegicus. Next base: position 132,153,470 of record NC_141534.1, on the reverse strand, counting down.
CAGGTTCAGTGAGACCTTGCCTCAAAAAATAAGGTGGGAATTGATTGAAGAAGATACCAGGCATAGACTGCTGGCCTTCAAACCCTCGAACAGAGGCGTACTGCTACCTGCCCCCTATGCAAGTGCACATACACGTACACAGAGAATTACTTTACAGGGTCCTGGGTTCAAACGCCACTATTGTGCCAAAACTAACTAAATAAAACTTTGCTTTTTTTTTTTAAATCAATCTCTCTCTCTCTCTCTCTCTCTCTCTCTCTCTCTCTCTCTCTCTTTCTCTCTCTGTATTTTATTCCCAAGACAGTGCCCAGTACAGTGCTTTGCACATAGTAGGTGCTCAATAAATGTTGTTGACTGGAAAAAAAAACGTTGGAAAGCTTTTCTAAACCTACATGCAATGAGCACTTGGGAGGTCAGAGGGCAATCCTGAGGAGTTGGTTCTCTCTGTCAGTTCTATGTTCCTTCTGAGAATCAGTCTTGGTTGGCCAGGCTTGTGTGGTAACCACCTTTACTTGCTAAGTTGGTCCTCTGTTTCTCCGATTTATAACTTTTGTCTGTTTATTATTAGTGGTTTCTTTGTTTTGTTTTGTTTTGTTTTGAGACAGGGTCTCTTTTTTACCCAGCCCTGGCTGTCTTGGAACTCACTCTGTAGACCAGGTTGGCCTTGAACTTAGAGAGATCCACCTGCCTCTGAGTCCCGAGTGCTGGGAACGAAGGCATGTGTCAATACTATGCCCAGTTAAGGTTTGTTTTTATTATTTTTAATTATATGTATGTTGAGTATGTTGGGGAGAGGGTGTTTGCACCTGTTTATAGAGGCCAGAAGCAGTTGAAGCCATCCAATGCAGGTACTGGGTGAAGGGCTCTGGGACAGGCCCAAGCACGGCAAACATTATGCCAGCAAGTTTTGCCCTCTACCCACTTCCCTTTCCCTTGCTAAATGGTTAGATTATATTCCTAAAGCTAGACCCAAGGTCTATACCCTATAGGCTGCAAACTCATTCCTGAGACTAAATACCACAGTCCAGCAACCAAAATTCAAATTTGGCTACACTAACAGGTCTAATCAGGACTTGACAACTTACCCTAGCATAGACTTTTCCTTTTCTCCTCAAAAAAACCATTCCTGCAGAGGCACCTACTGTCTGTCCCTGTGCAATCTAGAGGTGTACCCATGCCCCCACTTGTAATAAATCTCCTTTGTACTGAGAACCTGCTGTCTGGGTGTGTTTTGGATGACTTGCGGGGCAGGTGCTTACCCTGGGGACAACCTAAGCTCTTAACACCGAGCCGTTCTTCAGCTTTAATTTTAAAACTTAAAAAGGAAAAAAGGAAAAAAAATTCAGATTATCACAGGCACTATGCACAGAGACAGATTACTTTTCAAGTTCCTCACAGAGGACTTCACCTAAGGCCTGCCTGCGTTCGAAAGCCCATGCAGGCCCCAGGAAATCACAGATAATTATTCCTCCCAGAAGTATGCAGAAGCTGGGACAGACAGAGGGTCCATGACTAGGCCAGCAAGTGGCTAGTTGGAATCCAGACTGAGTCTGCACACAAACACAACCTGGAGGACAGGTTGCTCTGCAGCAAGCCCAGTGCCCGTCCTGAGCAGTGGGGCCGGCCGGGCGGCTGACTCCACCCTTGTGCTTTTCTCAGGAGGCTGGGTGTGCAGGGGTCAGCCTGCCTGGCTTAGCTATGCTTCTAGAACTCACTGTGAACATTTTGACAAAAGCATTCCTGTTCGCACTGGGCCTTTCTGATGCTGTCCCGGTCTTAACTTTTCACGTGGGAAGGAGGGAACCAAAGATGGGATTCCTCTCTTCGGAACCATGCAGGTAGAGTCAGGTGTGCCAGGCTGAGCTCCAAAGAAAGCCAAGATGTGTGGGAACTGCTCTAATGTTCCGACCCTGGGGAACGCAGCCAAGCGCACAGGAAGGCACCAGAAGCTGGGTCCCAGCTGATTGCCTGCTCACAGCAGTTCTGAAGCTAAGCTGTTGATTAGCACATTGCTGCTTGCTTTGATTAGAAATCAAGGCAAAAACAGAAACAAAAACTGTCGCTTGTGGAGGAAAAAAAAAAAAAGAAAAGAAAGGGGTGTGTGTGTGTGTGTGTGTGTGTGTGTGTGTGTGTGTGTGTGTGTGTGCGTGCGCGCGCGCGTGCATCCGTACCTGTTGGGTTTTGAGAGATTTTCTGTGGGGTCAGTTATCTGGAATACAGTTTGCCTTCAGAGTGGCATCCTGGATTCTACCTCTAAACTCCTGACTTTTTCAGAAACATAGCCTGTTTAGTCTTTCTCCCGGGCATGGGGGCAGGTGTCATCTAGAAGATACCTCTGGGCTTTTTTATAGTCTAGGCAAATGGGACCGTTCCTAAAGTTTGTGCTAAAACCCACTGTAGTTGGTATGTGGGAAGAGGGGAGAAAGAGGACCTTGGTTTCCACAGCAACCAGTTTAGGTTGCACTCAAAACTTGATCCCTCAAAGTGGTGCTCAACGCATGTTAACAAGGAAGCTATGGCTCTTTGCACACCCTCTCCATCTGGTGCAGAGAGTCACATCCATCCTGCCATCCCTAGAACTCTTCAAGGACCTCCTGTGTTGTAATTTATATTTTCCAGTGATTAATAAAAAGCTAAATGTCTTTCATTCCTTAGCTATTTGTATTTTTCTTTGTAAATTAATTTCAGACTTTTCTTTTTTTTTAAATTCATGTAAAGGTGTATGTGTTCACATGTACACACATGAGCGTGTGTACTTGTCTGCATGTGCAACATGTGCATGCAGAGCCTGTAGAAGCCAGAAGAGCACAGGAACTGCTCTTAACCACTGAGCATCTCTCCAGCCCTCAGGCTCTTTTTATACCCTTCTACTTAAGTGTTCTGTGTATACTTAGTGATTTCTAAACACTCTTTATATGTAAAAGTAAAAAAATTACCAAGTTCCATTTGTAATCAACTAAACACTGTACTCTGAGATATCAGAGATAAAGAAAATACCAACCTCTGCATTAGATGCTTGTTTGTTTGGTTTGTTTTTTTTTTGAGACAAGATTTCTCTTTGTAGCCCTGGCTATCCTAGAACCCACTCTACAGACCAGGCTGGCCTTGAACACAGAGATCCACCTGCTTCTGCCTTTCGAGTGCTGGAACAAAAGGCTGTGTACTGTAGATGTCTTTATGCTGTATCAATTTTTGTCTTTGACTTTTTGGCATATTGGGAATTCAAAGGGTGGTTAATTAGTAAGATTTAGCCAGGTAAGTTGTTTGATTTACATAATAGACAATTAAACCCATGGCAAATAGCCCTGTGAGTTGGCCTTGAGGAGAGGTAAGCCAATAGACTGAGAGCTCCTGGTTGTGTATACAGTCCTAGGAAGAGGACTAAGAGGTTAAGGTGCAAAATGACAGGGCTCTCTATATTCAGAAAATGAGGGCTTGAGTGGCAGGTCCAGAGTGGCGACAAGATCTGAGTCTAAGTCACATGCTTAACAGGGCAGGGGCAGAGCATTGAGAAGGTCTGAGGCTGGGTTGTATACTGAACACTTTTCCCATACAGGATATTTACCCTCAAAGAGAAACAGTCTTGTACCTAATTCTTTTTTTTTTTTTAAAGATTTATTTATTTATTATATATAAGTACACTGTAGCTGTCTTCAGATACACCAGAAGAGGGCATCAGATCTCTTTACAGATGGTTGTGAGCCACCATGTGGTTGCTGGGAATTGAACTCATGACCTCTGAAAGAGCAGTCGGGTGCTCTTAACCGCTGAGCCATCTCTCCAGCCCGTACCTAATTCTTTATATGCATCACCTTGTTGGGTATCAAAACACGGCCTTCATTTAAAATTAACACGAGGCTGGAGAGATGGTTAAGAGCACTTGTTGCTCTCACAGAGGACCTAGGTTCAGTTTCTAGCACCCACATAGTGTATCGTGGCAATCTGTAAGTTCAGTTCTAGGCAACTTGATGCCCTCCTCTGACTTCCTTGATTTACCAGGCATGCATATATATATGCACAGACAATATACACATGTAAAGCACTCATACACATAAAATAAAATAAGTAATAAATACTTTTTTAAAAAATTAAGATCTGTAGAATTCAGTCATGATGCCACCTGGGCTTGGGTTATTTTTGCTAGGAAACTTTTTATTATTGCTTCCATTTTTAGGTGGTGTGGGGGTGCATTCCTTTAATCCCAGTACTTGGAAGGCAGAGGTAAAATGATCCTTGAGTTTGAAGCTAGCATGGTTTACATAGTGAGTTCTTGCACAGATTCTTCTGAGCAGCCAGTGGAACTTTCTCTATAACACACCATGCTTCAGGACATAAAATTGCTTCAACAAATAAAAGAAAATGGAAAAGATTTCTTATACTCTATGGTACCACGATGAACCAAATTATAACCACAGTAAGATAACTTCTGGAACATAAAATCATGAAGAATGAATAATACACCATTGAAAGATGGATGGGCCATCAAAGAAAGTGTAAGAGAACGAGAAAAATCCCTTATAGTCAAAAGAAAAGGAAGACACAACCACACCAGAACCCGAGGCACACAATGAAAACAGCTTGAAAAGGGAAGCCTGCGGCTAAGAAGGCCTCCATTAAAAAATCCAGAGAGAGTTCAAAAAATAACAATAACTTAATGATGCACCTCGGGTTCGAGTAGAACAAGAACCAGCCCAACCCTAAGTCAGTAGATGGAAAGAGATAATCAATGTCAAGATGGATGGTAATGGAAATTTAAAAAAAAAAAAAAGGAGAAGAATGAAACAAAGAGTTTGTTCTTGGAAAAGATAACTAAGATTGACAGATTCTTAGCTAAATGATGCCAAAGAGAAGGAAGACCCAAATTAAAACTAGTGACGAGAAGGCAGATGCTGCAACAGAAATGCAGACAGAGACAATCATTAGGGCACACTTTGCAAACACACATTCCATTAAACCAGAAGGCATATGTCTCAGTTAGGGTTTTACAGCTGTGAAGAGACATCATGACCAAGGCAACTCTTAAAAGGACAACATTTAATTAGGGCTGGCTTACAGTTTCAGAGGTTCAGTCCATTATCATCATGGGGGGAAGGATGGCAGCACTTAGGCAGGCATGGCTCTAAAGGAGCTGAGAGTTCAACATCTTGTTCCAAAGCCAGCCAGGAGAAGACTGGCTCTTCAGGAAGCTTGGAGGAGGGTCTCAAAGCCCACCCCACAGTGACACGATTCCTCCAACGAGTCCACACCTACTCCAACAAGGCCCACCTCCTAATAGTGCCACTCCCTGGGACAAGCATATTCAAACCACCGCAGGCTAAGAGAAATGGATGAATTTCTAAACACAACCAGTCTACAAAATTACTCCATGAGAAAACCTTTAGAGAGAACCATGACAAGTAAAGAAAGAATGAAAGACTCCCAGTTGAAAAATCCCAAACCCAGATGGAGTCCCACTGGATTCTACAGCTCCTTGAAGAAGAGCTAAAAGCAAGCTTCATACACTATTCCAAGTAGACAGGGAGGGTCACTACTACTAAAGTGTCCTTACAAAGCCAGAATCACACCAAGACCTGAACCCAGGTAAAAAAAACAATGATGGAAAAATTATAATCTAACATTTCTGAAAAAATATATGTAAAATATTCAGTAAAATAGCTGCAAGCACAACTCAACAGACATAAAACAATTACTCACTGTGATCCAATTGGCTTCATCCCATGTAGGCAAGGAGAGTTCAACATACAGAAACCAATTAATGCAACCAACAAACGGACTTAAAGACAGAAGTTACAGCAGCGGCAGATATAGAAAAGGCCTTAGAAGAGACTGCACTCTGTGCACATCCAGGCGCCAGAGGAAAACACCAAACGCCATCTGGAACCCTGGTGCACGGAGGCTCCTGGAAAGAGCGGCGCAGATCTTCCCGGTTGCTGCCACAGCGGAGAGGACTTAGGCAGTACCCCACGAGCAAACTTGAGCCTTGGAACCGCAGGTAGGACCAACTTTTCCCCTGCAAGAAACCTGCCTGGTGAACTCAAGACACAGGCCCACAGGAACAGCTGAAGACCTGTAGAGAGGAAAAACTACACGCCCGAAAGCAGAACACTCTGTCCCCATAACTGGCTGAAAGAAAACAGGAAAACAGGTCTACAGCACTCCTGACACACAGGTTATAGGACAGTCTAGCCACTGTCAGAAATAGCAGAACAAAGTAACACTAGAGATAATCTGATGGCGAGAGGCAAGCACAGGAACCCAAGCAACAGAAACCAAGACTACATGGCATCATCGGAGCCCAATTCTCCCACCAAAGCAAACACGGAATATCCAAACACACCAGAAAAGCAAGACCTAGTTTCAAAATCATATTTGATCATGATGCTGGAGGACTTCAAGAAAGACATAAAGAACTCCCTTAGAGAACAAGTAGAAGCCTACAGAAAGGAATCGCAAAAATCCCTGAAAGAATTCCAGGAAAACACAATCAAACAGTTGAAGGAATTAAAAATGGAAATAGAAGCAATCAAGAAAGAACACATGGAAACAACCCTGGACATAGAAAATCAAAAGAAAAGACAAGGAGCTGTAGATACAAGCTTCACCAACAGAATACAAGAGATGGAAGAGAGAATCTCAGGAGCAGAAGATTCCATAGAAATCATTGACTCAACTGTCAAAGATAATGTAAAGCGGAAAAAGCTACTGGTCCAAAACATACAGGAAATCCAGGACTCAATGAGAAGATCAAACCTAAGGATAATAGGTATAGAAGAGAGTGAAGACTCCCAGCTCAAAGGACCAGTAAATATCTTCAACAAAATCATAGAAGAAAACTTCCCTAACCTAAAAAAAGAGATACCCATAGGCATACAAGAAGCCTACAGAACTCCAAATAGATTGGACCAGAAAAGAAACACCTCCCGTCACATAATTGTCAAAACACCAAACGCACAAAATAAAGAAAGAATATTAAAAGCAGTAAGGGAAAAAGGTCAAGTAACATATAAAGGCAGACCTATCAGAATCACACCAGACTTTTCGCCAGAAACTATGAAGGCCAGAAGATCCTGGACAGATGTCATACAGACCCTAAGAGAACACAAATGCCAGCCCAGGTTACTGTATCCTGCAAAACTCTCAATTAACATAGATGGAGAAACCAAGATATTCCATGACAAAACCAAATTTACACAATAGCTTTCTACAAGTCCAACACTACAAAGGATAATAAAGGGTAAAGCCCAACATAAGGAGGCAAGCTATACCCTAGAAGCAAGAAACTAATCATCTTGGCAACAAAACAAAGAGAATGAAAGCACACAAACATAACCTCACTTCCAAATATGAATATAACGGGAAGCAATAATCACTATTCCTTAATATCTCTCAATATCAATGGCCTCAACTCCCCAATAAAAAGACATAGATTAACAAACTGGATACGCAACGAGGACCCTGCATTCTGCTGCC